>NC_091939.1:5718723-6079556 GCF_041260155.1 Ptychodera flava
TGCCTGAGATTAGGCCAATAAAAGTGACTGAGAATTTTATGATAAGTTTTCCTGACTCCTAAGTGACCAGCCCAGGGGTTTCATGGGCCAGGCGCAATATTTCAGCATGGTAGGGCTTGGAACCACAATTTGATGTTTTATAGCCCAATCGTCATCAACCAAAACGTCTGGAGGTCTCCATTTACGCATGAGAATACCAGATTTTGTATAATAGGAAACAGAGCTATCTGAAGTTTTACCTTCATCATCTACCCTGTCAAACAAAGACAAAATATCTGGGTCTTTGTGTTGTTCTGCAATGAGATTTGATCTAGAAAATGTCTGACTTTGGTCCGCAGAAGTTTTACTGGAGTTTCAAATCCACGAGGGATAACGGAATGATCCGTGTCAAACACCTGACTGAGAAAGGTGTCATTTAAGTCAACATCTGTGACATTATTTTTGAGAGTATTTTGATTCTCGAAGTTTTCTTTGACATGGCTCGAGTAATAGCACATGAAGGAAATAAATCGGGTATTTCTTGTTCAATTGGCTCTGGATCCTGATCTAAAGTAGGATTATCAGTCACAAGTGGATTAGTAATGACCTTGTCCCCAGCAAGGTCGTTTCCGAGAAGAAGGTGAATCCCTTCAAAAGGCAAAAAAGGCCTAATACCTAAAGTCATAGGTCCAGAAACAAAGTCCGAAGACAAGTAGACATTATGGAGAGGAACAGGAATGTAGTCATTGCAATCTACCCCCTTTATAAGAACTTTAGAACCTGAAAATGACTTTTCAGCTTTTCAGAAAACGGCAGGGTATCTGCCAACAAAAGAGACTGGGAAGCCCCGGTATCTCTTAGAATTTTGACAGGGGTAGCAGAAGAAAAATCACTAGAAAGTGATATAAAACCATCATGAATAAATGGTTCGAAAATACCCATAATGCTATCTTGTGAAGAATTGACCTTGACCTCAATAATTGGGGATGAGAGGGGTTTAAACTCAGAAAATGTGTTGCACACATTATTAGACTCTAATTGAGTTGATGAAGAAATAAAGCCTGGGCTTAGATCCACTTTGACCACTTTGACCTTCACGTTTTCTTTTCAATTTGAAACAATCTGACATTAAATGGCCGTCTTTCTTACAATAATTACAAGAAAGTGTACCAAACTGTTTGTCAGAAGGAGATTGAGACTTGGGATCTGATGATGTGGGAGTGTTACTTGAACTCTGTGAACTGTTGTCATTTGATTTCCTACTGTCCTTTGAAAAATTCTTGGATGAAAAGGACGAGTTAAATTTACCTGCATTGTTTCTGTATGAAAAGGACTGGGATGGTTTGCTGAGAAATGAAGATTGTGGGGTCAATGAATAATCATTGGCCAAACGTGCAGCAACCTCCGATGTATCTGCCTTTTGTTCATTGATAAACGTCTTGATGTCACTCCGGATGCACCTTTTAAATTCCTCAATCAAAACAAGTTGTCGTAATTTGTCATAATTCTGACTGACCTTTTCAGAAGAACACCAACGATCAAACAGTTGTTCTTTTGTTCGAGCAAATTCAACGTAAGTTTGATCTTTCACCTTCTCACAATCCCTAAATTTCTGACGGTACGCTTCAGGCACCAACTCATAACCCTTGAGAATTAATTCCTTCACAGAATCATAATTTGAAGCCTGCTCTACTGACAACTGAATGTAAATTTCTCTGGCTTTACCCACCAAAGCACTCTGCAAAAGCATAGACCAGGACTCCTTAGGCCAGTTCAGACTCTGAGCAATTTTCTCAAAATGAAGGAAATATTTATCAACATCCTTTTCTTGGAAAGGGGGAACTAACCTGAAATGCTTAATGATGTCAAACTTGTCTGAAGGGAAGAATTTTCCTGACTGTCCAAGCTCTAAATGTTTTATTTCTACCTGTAATCGCTGTTCTTCTAATCGCAATTCTTTTTCTCTCTGTCTTTCTTCCATTTCTAACTGCATTTGTATTTTTTCTTTTTCTAATGCCTGTCTCTCTTTTTCCATTTGTAATTCTAGTTTTTTGATCTCCAAATTTGTCTGCATTTCTAATTCTAATTTTCTGAGTTCAGAGGTAGACTCGGGCTCATAATCTTTCAGGCTGGATTCCTCAAATTGGCCTAAATCAACTAGATGTTTGGCAATACGGTACTGTATTTCCCTCTTGCGCATAGATCTTTTGACTTCTACTTTGAGGAAATTGGCCAGTGTTATGAGGTCGTCTTTTCTGAGGGAATCAAATGTGTCCTGATCAAGGTCATCCATTTCCTCTGGTTTAAATTCCGCCGTGATTAAATTTCGCTGAGTTCACAGTATACTGTAGTTTTTGAAAAAGTAGGCAAAATGTTGTCAAACGGCTCAAAATATTCGTCTCCCGGACGAGCCCCCAATTTTGTTACGTGCAGAGAAAACGAACAAAAGGGTGAACTCAGCAGTTAACGTTTAAACAAAATTTATTACAAAAATAAAACTAATTGCTAAGTCAGTGATAGAGTACAAGCTTTAAGAGTGCACAGACTACTTATCTCAGCTGGGACGGCAAAGCTCCAGTCTCAGAGTTGTAACAGTCAGTCGAATGAATGAACAGTCCTTTGGCTTGCAGGCTTGAAGCTGCACAAAGTCCACAGTATAAATCCAGCGTTGACAGTGAAGGTCTTGAAAAGTCTTGAGAATGACTACTGCTGGAGTTTAGTAACACACAAGAGACACGATCCCAAAAGTCTGACTGGAAGCTGTGCACGTCCCTTTTATACACATGCATATAAGAACAATCTAGAACTTTTATTGACATGCTAATTACTGTTCTAAAATTATCTCCCTTACACAACTAATCAACCTTCCAGAACATTCCAAACATGACTAATTGAATTCAAGGTTGTTAGGTCATCAAGGGCAGTGACCTTGAGAATGTTCTAGACTAATTGAACTCAGGTCATGATGAGTGTGGGGGAAATGACCTACATAACAACATGGAGGTATTGTTTTACCTCCATGGTTTTGAACTACGCCCAATACAAGGATAAGATGTTACACGACATCCTTCGCTATCTGCAGTCGACAGGCAAGTTCACGTTTCGCTGCGTTTGTTTGTGGACCACTAGAACATCTTGCTTTTGCTCGTTGGTCTTCAACCAAAGTTCACAAGGCCGACTGTTACCACGATTTATCGTGATAACAAATGTACATTTTATAAAACAGAGCGGCCTTATCATTAACAGTTTTGTTGAGTTGCACGATCCGTCGTGTATACTCTCAGAGGCCGAGAGTAGGGCTTCAAATTGTTTCGATGTATACCGTTTTACGACAGGCAGGAAAAACTCACCGTCATCCTGGACTGTATAGGCCTAAATGTCGCAAAAATTAAGTCTTTTAAGATTTTACGGTATCATTTACTGATCGTGTAGCGATGGTTTTCAGCAGTATCGAGTGTCTGTCAAACTTTTCAGAGTCATTTTAATAACTTTAAGCTTTCAAAGGGCGATGAGACCCAGCAATCACTCAGGCAAACAGTTTGATCAGAAAATATGTGCCATTCATGTTGTCTGCAATTTCTATAACTGAGAAAAAGTTACGATACTTGTCCTTTTAATTAAAAGTATAACTTCATCTGTTTCTTCATGAATGCAAGAGAGGTCATATTTAAGCATATTTATTGAAAAATTTTGAAAGTAATCCATACGTCATATCAAAATACATACCAGGTATTTTCTCCCTTCTGTTTAACGTTACAATAAAAAAGTCGTAGTGATCAATGTTTGCATAAAAATTAATTCATACACTCTCCTTACTCATGACTGTTTTCAGGGTACTAAGTTATTCACTCACTCTTCTACCACCTGCGTTGGCTTATTTCAGAAGTGATTTTCAGCGCGCCAACCAATTTCAAATCACAATATCACATGCCTTGGTGTAGTTTACAATTGTACTCAGCAATGCAGAGAACAACATTCCCCATAGAAAGTCGACAGACAAACTTTCTCGCTTTCATCATCCACATGTAGCCAGTGCATGAACCTGTATTCCCTGGCCCCTGGGTGTTTGACATCATTTTATGGTCAGAGAGTGGGGGATTTGACATGGCTAGAAAAAATGTCAAATTCTCCTGTTAGTCCCATAGTCCCCCCTGGTGGAAAACATTCAATTTGATAAATGTGTGCCATGACAGATCCTGTCAGATTCCAGATCATGTAGATGAATATTTCATGATCATTTACTTACACTATTCTGCAATCTATGTGAACAATAGTCTTTTATAGTGAATACTTGCTGAGTCTATTGATAAAAGGACATGAAAAATTAAATATTACAACATTCAAAAGCATAGTATTGGTGGAGAAGTTGACTTTAATGGTCGTTAACAACTGCCTTTATTGAGGACCAGCAGTTTTCTGTAAGGACCTGAAGCTTTTGCTTGGTGCAGGTCCTTATGACCTGAAGCTATTTTTAGCTCCCATAGCCATATGTATATATGGCAATGGAAGCTATTCTTATAGGCTAGGGAAATGTCTGTATGTATGTATGTCTGTATGTCTGTATGTCTGTATGTCTGTCCGTCAACATCAAAAACTCCAAAACCGCTGTACATTTCATCTTGATATTTGGTGTGTACATGGATGATGGGCTGTAGATGAGATTTTGTTCAAATGAAGTTGTCATTGCCAAAAATATGCAAATTAAGTGAAAAAATGTAAAAACAGTCAAAATTGAAAAAACTCAATAACCACTGAGCAGATTACATGAAAAATTAGCATGTAAGTACTTTGGGCTGACATGAAATGATTGTGCACATCTTGGGTCAGTATCTTGGACTTGCTATTTTTCATGAATTTTTTTGTAATTTTCTCCCATTTTTGGTCAAAAAATCTCCTGCTTTGAAACCACAAGTCCGATTGATTTGAAACTTGGTATGGAAGTGCATAGGAGTGACCTTTCCCAAATTTGGGCAAATCGTGGTGAAATTTGCATATTTTTAGTTTACACGTCCATAGACTCCCATGTATAAGGCAGATCTCCATAGACTCCCATGTATAAGGCCACGAAAAATAAAAATTTAGTTTCTCATCGTATTCATATTGCAAAAAGGATGCAGTGACACAATTTTTAGTCCCCACGGATGAAGTCCAGTGAGCTTATAGATTGGGTCATGTCCGTCTGTGAGTCCATCCGTGAGTCCATCCGTTCACGCAGATATCTCCATGTCCATAACTCAGTAACCACAAGTGCTACCACCCTTCATATATGGTATGATGGGACAGCTTATGACGCCACATATTGTACCTCATTAATTATGCACATATCTAATTTTGAGCGAGCCAATAGAGCTAGAGGTCTGATTTTTGGTATATAGGGATAACTTAGCAAAACATTTTTTTTACAAAATGTCACGTGACCTCGGTGACCTTTGACCTCAAATATACATATTTTTCCATAACTCGGTAACCACAAGTGCTACACCCTTCATGTTTGGTATGATTGGACACCTTATGACGCCACATACTGTACCTCAATAATTATGCGCATATCTCATTATGAGCGAGCCAATAGAGCTGGATGTCTGATTTTTGGTATATAGGGATAACTATAGGAGAGAAATTTTTTGACCAAATGTCATGTGACCTCGATGACCTTTTACCTAAAATATATGTTTATGTCAATAAATAAGTAATCACAAGTGCTATGTCCTTTGTATTTAGTAGGATGGGAGACCTTATGACAACACACGCTTTACCTCATTAATTATGTACACATCTAATTCTGGGCAAGCGAATAGAGCTAGAGATCTGATTTTTTGGCATATAGGGATTATTAGCAGTATAATTTTTTTTCCAAATGTCATGTGACCTCGATGACCTTTGACCTTGATTATACATATATATGCATATCTCAGTAACCACAAGTTCTATACCCTCCAATATTGATAGGATATTAGACCTTAAGATGTCACATCTTGTACCTCATTTATAATGCGCATATGTATTTCTTGGCTGGCCAATACTGCTAGAGGTCTGATCTTTTTTCCCGATTTAGAACCATAACTTAGACATGCCTCATGGGTTTCAAATTGGGAACAACGACATAGACCTATGTGCTCATAGATCTCAACATATACACTCCAGTGATACTTCTAATGACCACATTTTCCTGCCCCATCAAGACTAATACTCTTATTACAAGTGGGGACTATGTCATTGTAAATGACTTGTTGAGTTAATGGTTGTATCACAGTATTCGATATATCTAATTCTGTATTTTTTCCATTTTATATTCTGAATAATTACATTAAACATATTTCACTGTCTCCAGTACATTTCATTTAAGTATTTTCACTTCATGCACTTTATCCATTTCACACATGTTCAAATATCTGACCAGAGAACAAACACTAAATAGTCCAGGATGGGAGCTACAGTGTCATTGACGCTATTTTCTCTTAATTTCACACTCTGTTCAAGTGGCAAACATACAGTGAAATAAAGACTCAAGTTTTGTGGCAATCAAGGTGTCATTTATTGTGGATGCTACTACAGGCCATACAGGCTCTCCTATCACCCCAGACCACACCTCCACCTGAGTCATGCATTGCTGCCACTTACACTGTGAGTGCCCATCCATACACCACCATTTTCCAACATTCCATGCTGGGCATATCATGAATTTAATTCTGTGTTTATCATTTTATAATTCTCTTTTCCATAAGCTACAGAGAGATCTATGGTTCAATAAGTTTATGTATTGCATAGTATTGCCCTGTAGTGTGCATAACACACATTTGTTTAAGTGTACATATTAAATACTTGCTGAGAGTGTGCAGTGTGCATTCTACCACTGGGATAGATAGAATTATGTCACATTCTCAGTTCTTGCAATCATACTTAAAAGTTCACTGTGGCAAAAAACTTAAAAACCACATAATAGTGCTCTGAAATGATGTAAGATGTAAGTAAACAGGGTTAATAGTATTATATGGCAATTTCTCTGAACTCAGGCTGAGCTAAGCATGATGGCATGTACTGGCATACGACTCGCCCAATATATCATCCATGCAGCTTTCATTCACATACGCCGTACTTTCTGAATTCAACAATGCCATATTGTTGTCTGCAATACAGAACTTTGAACAAAAATCAGCAGAATAAGCCAAGTTTCCTTTGTTCGACTCCCTGCAGGTGGTCAGAAACAAAGAGTTGCTATAGCAAGGGCTCTGATCCGAGATCCAACAGTCTTACTCCTGGATGAGGCTACAAGTGCTTTGGACTCAGAGAGTGAGTACTTGGTAAGTGTACATCGGGGGGAAAAAATTGTGGCAACATGCTGCACATGTCAATGTCAAAGTAACATGGAGAGCTTTAACCCTTTGAGTACTGTAATGTTTCCTACCAAAATTTTTATGAATTTTTCTGTAATGTTTTTGATAATTTTGGAACAAACAGACATCACATTTCATGTAATTGTTTTCATCAAAATTTTGGCAAAAATCTGAAATTATATTATATCATGTACCATGCGCCATTCTGATTGGACGAGAGCTCATTCCACCGATGCTAAAATACTGTTTTAGCACTGATAGCGATGGTAAAACGGGCCCCTAAACAAGCATTTTCGAAAATTGCCCGATCAATGCATTTGAACGTACCTATCTGAACCATAGACCCTCGAGAAAAACCGAAATAGTCCACTTTGTTTCAAAGACCGAAGACCGAATCTTGATACATAGATAAAGTGTGGGTCTGTAACTCACCTCTTGGTGAAAATAAGTTGGGATACATGATGAAACTAAGACATCTCTGAAGCAGCACATTCGGGGTGTGATGCACACAAATATTAGGGCGACATAGCGCGCGCCGCACCGTGAACTTTGCGGGAGTTCAGAAGCGATCCTACCGCTCTTTAAAATGAAGATAGCATTCGTTCATACACAAATAAATTGACACTTCCTCACAGTTACGGTATATCAGATATTCTTTACCAAAGTTTGGGCTGTAACAGACTCCTAATGATGTCGACCATGAAGTTCAAAATAACAATGGAATAACTCCTGGCGACTGCGACGAAATTTGACATCAAATGCAACGAGCAGTGTCAGCGTCCAACTCTCCCTGCACAACTGTTCATCACAGTTGCAGTCATCGCAAGTCTGGATTATTTCAAAACTGCTTGTTTTCTGTTACAATTAACGTCCAAATTATCCATCAAAAATAGAATCTGTAACTTCACTGTGGCACCTTTGAATGTCGCGACGGTCGAAGTATACCGTATACACGTATGTGATACAGAATGAGACAAATCTATTTTTAGTACGCCGAAAAAGCCAGGACTATTGTTCTTATGTAAATTTATGAAAAAAATTGTTACTTTTTTCTTTTGATTTGAACTCTTGACCAATTTTCTATGCGATGGCAGCAGGTATTTATGACAAGTATAGTCATAGTGTTCGTGTTGCATGCGAATAAAATGCAATGTTGATATGAACATAATGCGTATTTATCGTAGGATACTGTGTGCCTGTACGTAATCCCAACTTATAAAAATGCTTGGTCTCGGGCGCAGAATTTCCGACGTTCGATCTCTCAGACGTCTGTTTTCTGCATTTCGGGCTTAGAGTGATGAAAATACCCATTGGCAAGTAAGACAACAAAGACACGGAAATTGATATAATATAATAGCAATAACCCCCTTCGCAGGAGGGTATAAAATTGATTTTGGTACAATTCGCTCCATATAGCACTCGCCTATCGGCTGACGTGCTATATGTCGCGCATTGTACCAAAATCTCGTGTATACCCTCCTGTGGCGGGGCTTATTGCTTAAATAATTGACTAGGGTAAATTTTGTAAAGGTGACAGACATTGACTTTGGTGCTGAAAGGGTTTAGTCGTTATTGAAAAGTTGCTGTTTTGGGGTCTACCATTGTCAGGATCAGTGTCGTGCCCTGTAAGTTCAATCTAACATAGTGCAATACTAATTCAAAAATGTTCTCTCTTATGCCAGAAGATTTTGACATGTGCATAGGCAAAAGGCTGACTCAAGGAAATCTTAAGAAATTTGTAACTTGTTCTAATGAGCTAATAAAATTTTAGAAGTTGAATGGCATTCTGTTCAGAGAAGTACTATCACAGTGTCGATCATTTAAGACAGCCACCTGACAAATTGACCAGCTATTAACTAATTATTGCACACTGTTTTCCCCATCAAGAATATTTTCATCAAAGAAGAGGATACGCATGTGAACCACCACTTCCCTGATGACCAATAAATGACACTTTGTTGCCTATTTGAAAAATTTCTTACTGTACTATGTGATACCCCATTTATCTAATCGTCTCAAAACGGACGAACTACGAGCAGACCTACGAGCTCGTACGAGCGAAGTACGAGTGACGTAATGTGCCGTACTTTCAAAGTACGAGTGACGTAATGCAGGTCCCAAAATCGACAAAGTGAGCGTCAAGCTGAGCGTGGAAAAACAAAAACAGCGTCGAACTGAGCGTTGAAAAAAAAAGACAAAATAGGATTCGAAATGAATGTAGAAACATGCCAAACAGAATGTCAAAGAGGGGTTCTGAGTACGGGTGCTAAAATATAGCAAATATGCGAAATAAACACGTAATGACTTGACTGATTTCAGCTTGAATATAGCAAGTACGGGAACGAGTTCAAAACTTCTTTCACGTTGGTAGGCCCTACTACTGACTTTGCAGCACTAGATTTATAACACTGTTGACAAAATCTCAACAACAATAACTTGTGGGTTCATCGTAATTGGTATTGCATGCATTAGTGAATTTTCAAAAATGACATTCATAATTGCATATATTTCAACTTGGGTAGCAAGAAAACCGACGACTCTGAGTGACTGGCATTGGGCGTTCGTTCGTGTGCAAACATCGCGTGCAAGTTACAGACGATGGGCGGTACGGTGGGAGTAGGCAATAATAGCGATAAACAAAACGGCCAGTTTAGCCTACCCGGGATATTGTAATACATACGTCATCCACCCTCTGATGTGATTTTCTCTAATTAACGCCAAATAAAAAAATATATTTGTAAAATACATTATTACGTCGACGCCGACTTCATTGACGTCGACAAATCGACGTCAGCATTTATACTATGACTGATGCCTGGAACTTATCTACCGAACTGAGTGTAGCTAGGTAAGTTTGGAATGTGATGAGTTGGTTTTGAGTGATGTTTTTTTGTTGTTCAGGAGCGCGAACGAACGAATTGAATATAGAAGTATCGAGCATCGATATCTTGTATGGCTTCTGCGAGTTCCGCGATGACAAACAGGAATATTGACCCCACAGTGACCTGACTATACCATTATTCAATAGGCGGGGCCGTATTCTCAACAATACACACCAATAATAGTGTGGTTCCGATAATGTGCTTTTTAGCTCACGTGTGTAAACACGTGGGCTATTGTCATAGCGATGTCTGTCTGTCTGTCCGTGTGTGTGTGTGTGTGTGTGTGTGTGTGTGTGTGTGTTAGTGTGTGTGTGTCTGTCTGTCTGTCTGTCTGTTTACACGATAACTCAAAAACGCCTGAACGGATTCAAGTCAGATTTGGTACACGAAACCATGTGGTTCTTGCAAGAACTGATTAGATTTTGGTTAGTGTGGCTTGCATATTAATGAAGTTATGCAATATCGAATTTTTCCATACAATGGTTTCCCTATGGAGACGGTACTGACAGTGTAGACATATATCAAGAAATACTGCACAAAATTTCAAGAAACTTTTCACAGATGATCACAGATGACAATCTAAGAACATTATGATGACACTGTGAGTGTCATGTCAATTATCTTCTCATTTGCATATTTAATGAACTTTTGTTATTAGTGAGATAACTCTGAAATTCCTGCACCAAACTTGATGATACTTGCAACAAATATTGATCTAATATATATCTAATTATATTTCGAAGCATTAGGCAGTGTCAAGTTAATAAATAGCTCATTTGCATATTTTATGAAGGTTTGTAATAAGTCATATAACTCCGATATAACTTCACCAAATGTGATGAAATCTGCTGCAGATACTGATCCGACTGATATCTAACTGTAGTGTAAAGCATTTAGTAGTGTTAAATTAATTAAGGGTTCATTTGCATATTTAATGAACTTTGTTATTAGGTATAAAACTCTGAAATTACAGCACCCAAGTCAGTGAAATTGAGTACAGATATTGTTTTGATAAATATCTAATTGTACTGAGAAGCATTTGGCAGTGTCAAGTTAATAAATAGCTCATTTGCATATTTTATGAAGTTTAGTAATTAGTGGTATAACTCCAAAATAACTGCACCAAATGTGCTGAAATCTGCTGCAGATACTGATCCGACAGATATCTAATTGTGGTGTAGAGCATTTAGTTGTGTGAAGTTAATTAAGGGTTCATTTGCATATTTAATGAACTTTGTAATTAGTGATTTTACTCCAAAATTAAAGCATTAAATTTGATGAAACTTGCTACAGATGTTGATCTGATAAATATCCAATTGTACTGAGAAGCATTGAGCAGTATCAAGTTAATAATTAGCTCATTTGCATATTCCATGAAGTCTTATAATTAGTCATATAACTCCGAAATAACTGCATCAAATGTGATGAACACTACTGCACATACTGATACGACAGATATCTAACTGTGTTGTAAAGCATTTAGTAGTATAAAGTTAATAAAGGGTTCATTTGCATATTTAATAAACTTTGTAATTAGGTATATAACTCTGAAATTTCGGCACTAAAATTTGGTGAAAATTGCTACAGATATTGACTTGATAAATATTTAATTGTGCTATGAATCATTGAACAGTGTCAAGTTAATGTAGGGTTTATTTGCGTATTTAATGAACTTTGTAATAAGTGATATTACTCAAAAATTACAGCATTAAATTAAATAAAACGTGCTACAAATGTTGATCTGATGGATATCTAATTGTCCCATAAAGCATTGAGCAGTGTCAAGTTAATTGGCAGCTCATTCGCATATTAAATAAAGTTTTGTAATTAGTGATTAAACTCTAAGAGTACTGTGCGAAGTTTAAAAAAAAACTGCTACATATAGTGATAACATATATCTCATTGTTCTGTGAAGCATACTACTATTAATGAACCTGTTGTAAAACACGTGAGCATATTCAGTTCATATCTGGTTCAAAACTTGAAGTTGAATGCGAGGTCAGAAAAATGTTAGTCTTTAAAATCATTGTTGAGTAGAGGTCATTTTCAAATAGACTGTACAACATGAGGTACACACGGGTGCCACAAAAACACCCGCCAACTCATAAAATCCTTCATATTTTTAGCTCACGTGTGTAAACACGTGGGCTATTGTCATAGCGATGTCTGTCTGTCTGTCCGTGTGTGTGTGTGTGTGTGTGTGTCTGTCTGTCTGTCTGTTTACACGATAACTCAAACACGCCTGAACAGATTCAAGTCAGATTTGGTACACAGGTACCATATGCTACTTGCAAGAACTGATTAGATTTTGGTTAGTGTGGCTTGCATATTAATGAAGTTATGCAATATCGTTTTTTTCCATTCAATGGTTTCCCTATGGAGACGGTAATGACAGTGTAGACATATATCAAGAAATACTGCACAAAATTTCACGAAACTTTTCACAGATGACAATCTAAGAACATTATGATGATACTGTGAGTGTCATGTCAATTATCTTCTCATTTGCATATTTAATGAACTTTTGGTATTAGTAAGATAACTCTGAAATTCCTGCACCAAACTTGATGATACTTGCGACAAATGTTGATCTGATATATATCTAATTATATTTAGAAGCATTTGGCAGTGAAAGTTAATAAATAGCTCATTTGCATATTTTATGAAGGTTTGTAATTAGTCATATAACTCCGATATAACTTCACCAAATGTGATGAAATCTGCTGCAGATACTGATCCGACTGATATCTAACTGTAGTGTAAAGCGTTTAGTAGTGTGAAATTAATTAAGGGTTCATTTGCATATTTAATGAACTTTGTACCTAGGTATATAACTCTGAAATTACGGCACCCAAGTCAGTGAAATTGGGTACAGATATTGTTTTGATAAATATCTAATTGTACTGAGAAGCATTTGGCAGTGTCAAGTTAACAAATAGGTCATTTGCATATTTTATGAAGTTTAGTAATTAGTGATATAACTCCGATATAACTTCACCAAATGTGATGAAATCTGCTGCAGATACTGATGCGACAGATATCTAATTGTGGTGTAGAGCATTTAGTTGTGTGAAGTTAATTAAGGGTTCATTTGCATATTTAATGAACTTTGTAATTAGTGATATTACTCCAAAATTAAAGCATTAAATTTGATGAAACTTGCTACAGATGTTGATCTGATAAATATCCAATTGTACTGAGAAGCATTGAGCAGTGTCAAGTTAATAATTAGCTCATTTGCATATTCCATGAAGTCTTATAATTAGTCATATAACTCCGAAATAACTGCATCAAATGTGATGAACACTGCTGCACATACTGATACGACAGATATCTAACTGTGTTGTAAAACATTTAGTAGTATTAGGGATTTTAGGTCACGTGACATTTGTGCTGAACGTACGCGTTCGATGCAGGTCTAGTCCGAACTTTCGTGTTAATTCTTAAATAGACCAAATAATCAGAGAAAATGAAACTGTAGTGTTGAAGATTATTATTTTAACTTCATTTTGGGAAATTTTCACTTTTGTACTACGATAAATGGCAAAGCAGCACGACTACAAACTCACGCGTACCGGCGATTTTGGCGTCCATTATGAGCGTTGTGCCGTGACCTCGAATGTCCCGCGAAGGAGATCGAACATATACCTCTTTGATAGGCTCTCCGCATGACTTATTCTGATCGCATCACTATTTTTGGGGGTTGGTACAAAAGTAGAGATCATGGGCTTCATTTTGAGGGGGCAAACGTTAAAATCGGCAGAGAAAAACTCAATCTGTGATCAAACTTTGTGTCGTTTGTGTTTTTTTGAAAGAAAATCTTGATTTCCTTAAACGTTCGGCCCCAAAATTAATTTTATGATAAATATTAATTGTAATTCTGCAATAATTACGAGTCTGACGATGCGAAAAATGATGCTTAAGGCCCTTTTTAGCGACTTTATTTCGCCGCATGTTCTGTGTCAGGAGGTCTAAGCTGAGTTCCGATGTTCATGATTTTGCAGCTAGATTTGTCTGATTTCTTATCTAATGCAAGGATCTAGAGAAATATACTTTACCCTTTCAAACGTTATCTTGTTCGAAGTAGTTTGACTTCCGGGTGATATTTTTCGATAGACACTGAGAAGTTGTCAAGCCAGCACTGCACTGTAGTGTAGGCATACGCACGAGCACCACACTTTGCCGATACCATACTGAAATTTTAGTTTCTATCTTTAGTTCCCGAGAAGCGGACTATTTTGGTTCTCTCTGAAGAACAAGGCCATAGATTCTTTCCTCATTGATGGTGTCCCGGACTTTGAAAAAGTTGTATTTATACTAGTTTGTATTTCGGACCGCTGACTTCGACATGTTCGAGGGTCTATGTTATTTCCGGGGCAGCTTAACTTTGCATCCAGTTTAATGCAGTTGTTCATTCTATAAATGCGTGTTGCTGTTTTACGGCATTGACAAAGGGTTGAGAACGAAGTTTTTTTGACTTTTTGGAAAAGTTCTTTGTTTTAACTTAAAATCTACATTAATAGGGTTGAGAACGAAGTTTTTTTGACTTTTTGGAAAAGTTCTTTGTTTTAACTTAAAATCTACATTAATCAGACATATTTCATATTCATTTAATAAAAGTTGTAATCACACAAAAAAAATGAAAAAAAAATTCGAAGTTCAAATTAAAAAAAATCTAAAAAAATATTTTGTTAAATTTAAATCAAGTTCTAAAATGTCACAGGTATCATTTGATTGTTTACAGGTATTGTTGTTTATTTGTTTACCTTGTAAATATAAATCTAAATAACTTTGTCATATATGCAAAGTAAATATGACGGAATATGATTATCATATTTCTGTTGATGTTCACAATACATAATGCATACAGCGATCAATGTCAAAGGTATCATTTGATTTTTTACAGGTATTGTTTTTTTGTTTACCTTGTAAACAGCATTCTAAATAACCTTTTTCATTTCTAAAAATTAAAAACCATTGAACATTTCGTCAGCAATATCCACTAAAAATTTCATCAATTTTCAATAAGAAATGCTTAAGTTATTGCAAAAAGCACAAGAAATTGCAATTCTAGTTTCCTCAAACAATGTTCAAAATGGGGTCACCTGGTGGTTATGATAACTACAGGTGTCTACCATGGCATAATTTCTGAATAGGAGGAAGTTTTTTTCAAATTCAACAGGACATATCTCTGCATGTACTGAACCGATTTTCATCAAACAAAATGCAATCAATTGGTCTCGAAGAGAGCTTTCTTGTGATATATAATTTTTTATTATTGAAGCTGTCTATCAATTTCATGTAAAATCCCTAGTAGTATAAAGTTAATCAAGGGTTCATTTGCATATTTAATAAACTTTGTAATTAGGTATATAACTCTGAAATTTCGGCACTAAAATTTGGTGAAACTTGCTACAGATATTGATTTGATAAATATTTAATTGTGCTATGAATCATTGAACAGTGTCAAGTTAATGTAGGGTTTATTTGCATATTTAATGAACTTTGTAATAAGTGACATTACTCAAAAATTACAGCATTAAATTAAATAAAACGTGCTACAAATGTTGATCTGATGGATATCTAATTGTCCCATAAAGCATTGAGCAGTGTCAAGTTAATTGACAGCTCATTTGCATATTAAATAAAGTTTTGTAATTAATGATTAAACTCTGAGAGTACTGTGCGAAGTTTAAAAAACCGCTAATTATAGTGATAACCTATATCTCATTGTTCTGTGAAGTGTACTACTATTAATGAACCTGTTGTAAAACACGTGAGCATAATCAGTTCATATCTGGTTACATAAGTACCACAGTTTACTTGCATCGAAGCGCGCGCGAACTACCGGTATATGCACTGCAGTGCAAATACCAAATACATTATTCCATACCTGCATGCAAATGAATAGAACAGCGCGTGATCCTTGTCTTTCAATGTGTGTCGCGTAAACTATTTAAAATGTGTTCGCTTGTGTTTTTAGTTCCTTTGTTTTCTCGATAAAATAAACAGGGGCAAACATATGTAATAATAACAGAACCCCATGGCGAGCGAGCAAGCTTGCCGTACCTGGGGTATTTGCACTCGTGTTTGCGTTGAATCCGGCTGTCCTTTCACTCGCTGCGATCGTGACCAAAAAAATAATCATACGAAGTTCACACCCGCTCCTACTTCCGAGTTTCGAATATATACACAGAAAATGTGTCTAAGCGTTCGTTTGTCGTAAAATCCTTTCACATAAACAAAAATCTTTCATCCATGGAATACAACATAGTCCTAGGCGTATTCATAAAAAATTAGGTCAAAAGGCATGTGAGACTTACAGCTTGCATACGTCACTCGTAATATGAAAGTACGAGCCAGTATTTCTGCTCGTACAATGACAGTTTCGAGACAATACCTCGATACCCAGACCAAGGTACAAGCTGACTGGTGAAAATTGGCACAAACAGCGCCCTCTATAGAAAGCTGACGACAGTTGTAACATGATTGATCCATAATGCCATGGTGGTAAGAACGTTTGCAGTCTTCATTTCTCAGTAATTTCCTTATGACATTTCTTCCTTTGCACCTGTTTCAGGTCCAACAGGCAATCTATTCAAACTTTAAGAGCCGTACTATCTTGATCATTGCACATCGTCTGAGCACCATGGAGAAGGCCCATCGCGTTGTGGTGATTGACAAAGGTACAGTTTTAGAACAGGGCAACCACATGGAACTACTTGCTAAGAATGGGCTGTATGCACAACTCGTCCATAGGCAACTCCTTGGCACCGATGATTCAATTCCCAGTTTGGATTCTAATCCACCTTTGAACGGACCAATGTCCAGCGTGCCATTGAATCCACTCAATTCCATAAACATTTATTGCCCGTGTGCGCCACAATAGGATCCATTGGATGAGGAATCAGATGCTTCCAGCTCCGTTGGAATTACATTTACAGTTAATTGGGTCCAGTGTGTGATAAACATGTGTCAGATACTAAAACTGCATGGGCTTTTGATGTGAAATGTAGCGTGTGAAAACTGGGAGATGAATTGGAATGTGTGAAATAACGCTGTCACAATTCAATGGTATGTGACATGTATTAAAAAGGTGAAGGTGTGCTTTTATAAATGGTTGCACAGGGTACTGTGGACTTCCTCTCAGTAAGAGAATAAAAGTGCCGGTAACCCATGACAAGGATTATCCTGCAGCAAGAATGTTTAATAAGTTACATTTATAATGTACCCATGTCCATCCTGATGATCAGGCATGATCAAAAACGGGAGAGTTTTGAAGCAGAGGAGAGTTTTTGGATTGGTAACGATTGTAATAAATATTGCACTATAAGTTGTTTTTTCTCGTTAGACTTAATGTTTTTTGAGTCTCGTTATATTTTTGTATGGTGTTTATTGAGATTTGGGAATTTGTCGTGCATGTTGTTGACTTCTGCAGAAACATTGTATGGTTTGTGAATGAAGCCTGTTTCAACAATTATTTCCATATTTTTACGCAAGGCGGAATAAAAGTAAAGCCTCAAAATTCAAGGTTTTCCCCATCATTTGTAAAATTCTGGACATGCATGATAAATTGGTTTATTTCAGCAAAATAGCATACCACGAGATTTTGACCAGTTCACGACATATATGCACGAGCAATAGCGAGTGCATATATATGAAGTGAAATGGTCAAAATCGAGAGGTATACCGTCGCTGGGTGTGATTTATTGCTATTATATCATAACAGTATATTGAAATTCTGGCGCGGAACGTCATAAAAGGACTTTTCCTCAAGCTGAGAGCTAAGTGCGCATGCCAGCCGTGGTATATCGTTAATATACCACGGTTCTTTTCGCGTCCCGACCAATCAGATCAATGTATTTGCAATATCAATATACTGGTATGATATAATACCCAATATCACCTGGTCCTATCATCGTATCAGCATCAGTGTTATTTGTGCTGCATCAGACACTTGACTTGGTCTCATGTCTGACACACAACAAAAATGACACTCATGCTGATACGACACAGGAACAGGCGATGCTGGGTAATAATTAACCTCTAAGTAATGATATTTAGACATCAGGAGTTTTGTAATGTCAAAGACAACTCACAGAAGGAACAATACTAGAATATTAAACTTATCATTTTTACACTTCCACATTTACACGCACCGGTACTCTGTGACAAGTGTACCAGTTTCCCACAAAAATCCACATTTGATTTACTCGTTTGATTTTGTGGCCAAATAGGCTAATATCTTCATCACATTTGATGGAGCAAATTATCTTCTCAAATATAAAAATTTCTCACATAAAATTCACATCAGATTTTCTCGCATTGTCATATTCAATAGAGTATTACAGTGCTGGTCACTCTCTGTCAACAGTCATTCTGCCACGTTCATTGACATTGGCAAAATATATGTGATATGTAACTTTAAATGGCAGTAGCAATGAGATGAAATGGCATTTAACAGGCAAAAACTGACATAGCAAACTGAAATTAATGTACTGTGTTCAGTGCATATTGAAATATGTTTTGACAGACCATTGGTACAGACTGTAAAGTAAAGTTAAGTATAGTATATTGAAAAAATTCTTTCAAGATAAGATACAAGTCTTAACATTTTGAGGCAATTGCCAGTATCAAGTTTTTTGTGCACTTCTGAAGCAAGACATGCATGTAGCATTTGGTCACAGGAAAAATGCTTGTAGTTTCAGAATTTTATACTGAGATAAGAAATTATCTAAGAGTTGTATGGCCACAGTTTATCTCTGAAGAAACAGAGTCAGAATAGAGTATACATGAAAACCCATGATTTTGTTGTTTTAATATTTTAATGCAAAGATCAAATTCAGCAAACAGAGTCGTGAGATGTGGTTATACACATTGACTGGCCATATTCAGATCACAACATACCTTTGTTTTCAGAGTTGCCTTTAAGACCTCCTGAAACCGACTATTTGTGGCAACTGACCAGGCCACAGAAAAACAAATGTGTCAGTGTTTGCCCTACAACACATTGTTAAACTCATCCATTTTCCTCACTAAAAACCAAGATTTTTCTTTTTAGTTCACTCATCTCGGAACTGCAGAAAACACTTCCACCTTCAATTTTATTTTCTAAAATGTATGTGTGTAAAGATTGGACCTTTGACCTTATCCAATGAACCAATGAACCATCCAATGAGGTTGTACTTACATATTCAGGACACAAGATTGGACCTTTGAACTTTGAACCTGGATGACAGTTGTCCAAACTATTGCCCTGTTGGTTAACAGTTCCAAATCTGTAAACCAGTTAATAGCCTTTTGTAGGTACATAAATGACACATACCATGTGAACTCAGGAACTTTTGATGTGATATATATTACAAGAGGGCTTATTTGCACAAGTCTTGCCGAAAAAACAGGAAAAAAATATAACATCTTAGATATAATTCTGATTGTAATTTGTGACAATGCATCCTTACCAAATGAACCACTTTATTACAAGAGGTTGTCCTTACATATTCAGAACACAATTGTATGCTCTTTATGCAAATCTCGTACTTTCGATACCACTATCCAAATTCCTGATTTCAGCAAGTGCATTATTTTGAACTGCTTGAGAATTGTAACAGGTCTTTGGATTCTTTCATAAACAAAAGTTTTTTGCAAACAACTGCCTTTATACAGCAATAAATGTTCAAGGGCATAACAAAACAGCACAGTATGGATCTGATGTGCCATTGGGTTGAAAGTGGATATGCAATTTTGACACGCAAGTGTTCAGTTACTTGAACAATACAATACTATGGACATCAATCTATCAACCATGGAGAGAACATAGTGAAACAATCTCAACAATATTGATTCCGTGAATCGTTCACTGAACAAATATTACTGCCATTACATTTGCCGTGCTATACATAAAAATATGTATTTTTAGATAAATTATACTGAGTAATTTATGCTAAACAATAACTTGCACATATTTACATTTTGATTTGACATGTTTATTCTCTGAAGAGCAATAATTAATAGTCAATAAGTAGCTCGGTCTTCATGTTTTTTTTAAATTTTAAAGCACAAAAAATTTACATAGATTTATCACAGGTACAAAAGTATTTTTCTGAAATAAATATTCAGAAAGTGTATAACCAGTAAATGTGGTATAATGATGATATAAACGTCTGAACTATTCAAACCTGTTGAATATTTAACCGGAAAAGGTTAACTTATTGTATTCTTCAAATCCAATACTTTGTCACCTTTTGGTGATTTTGAATTACTGAAAAGACACTACTCTTCACAGATTGGAGCTGATGTGTTAAAGGTCAAAAATAGAAAATAATTCAACCACCAAAATTAAAGAATGGTCTTAATTAACTTTGAAGTGATTGAAAATTAAGAAAATTAGAAATTTTCACTGCAATTGTCAAATCTAAATGTGTTTTAGTGCATGCATGGAAAGTGAACTCAAGTGTTTTCTCCCCGAAAGCTCATCAGACGACAATTTTTTTTCAAAAGTGTACCTTAGGAGCATGGTAGGAAGTGTTTATACATTTTTACAAAGGGTTTACTATTAAGTATTATTTGTTGACAAATATTTGCTGTCATTGTCGTTTCCCTCTCAATGCACCAAGTGTTTCATTAAGTCAGAGCAGCGACTCAGTTCATTTATACTC
This sequence comes from Ptychodera flava, assembly GCF_041260155.1. Lineage (NCBI taxonomy): Eukaryota > Metazoa > Hemichordata > Enteropneusta > Ptychoderidae > Ptychodera > Ptychodera flava. The sequence goes on from NC_091939.1 coordinate 5,739,577, forward strand.
ATTATTAGTTGAATACCATAAATTACTTCATCGTCTTGTTCAACGTACATGTCTGTAAGCCAGACTCGTTGCACCTGTGTCTTCACCACTACTCTTTCAGAAGATGAAACATAGAATGTAACTTGACTTCTCAAGTATAAGTCGACAAAAGTTTTGAAGTCCAAAGACAGTAACTGTGACCTGCATTCAGTAGCAGATGTAGTAATTGTATATAAATTCAGCGTGAAAGGCTTATGGCAACTTTTCAACAATGCCAGAACAATGTGAGGGATGTAATTGAAATAATAGAATGAAATTTTTTACAGAATGTAGTTGATTAGGTCCAAGTTAGCTCTTATTTATGGCGCACCAACTGTGATGGTGAAACAATGGCTGTACGTGCACAATGGTATTTCACAAGGGTTCAGCAATAAATGATTTCTGCCTAGAGTGTTTACCTGACTAGGGACTCTCTTTGTATAGCTAATAATTTGTCACACAGCTAACAATGTAATGTTTAGTATAATGTTTTACATCATGTACTGTATGTCATGTATAGGTGTGTGTGGATGCATTTATGTACTTTGATTAAATTAAAAACTTCACAAATCTGAAGTTGGGCTGGTTACCTGTACCGAAAAACCTTGTATGTCTCTTTTTTATGGTATTAAAGGGCCAGTAACTGGAACGTCTGATGATTTTTAGCTCATATTTGGTATGTATAGAAATACCAAAAAGAGCTTATATGGTGAGTCGGTGGCATCTGGGTATGTCTGTATGTGGGTATGTATGTGCGGATGTATGTCCGTCGCACGCAAAAGCTCCCATACCACCAAAGCTACCATCTCAGTATTTGGTGTACAGGTAGATGCAGGGGTTGAGATTTGATGTTGTTCAAATGAACACGTCAGTGTCAAAATGTGCAAATGAGGTAAGGAAAGGGAAATCCTGCTAATGTGCAGGAGTGGTGGCATGCCAGTGACTGAAACAGGCTACTCCACTGACCTTGAGTCATTTCCTGTCATTGTTTATGAACTGTTACATTAACAGACCTGCTCAAACTAAGTGGAACTAGCTGTTTCTGCTATGCATGTTGCTAAAGTTGACCTCCAGCACCTACAGTTTCAGACGTTATTTACTTTTGTCATTCTTGTTTTTCTGGTTTAAATATTTTTTGTTGTTTTTCTGGTTGTACTGTGCATAAATCATTGTCATAACATCAACGTAGAATTTTCCTGCACTGAACAGATAGAAATAACATTTATTGTTGATCTTTGGTACAAATACTAGCATGTACCAATTCTGATCAAATGTGAGCGACACCGTATAATTGCGGTATTTTTTTCACTATTTTGTTTTTATTTGTCTGTTGCATATTCTTGTTCTACTGTCCAATGCATGTTGTAACAGCTACCACTTACCCAATCAATACAGCATCCATAAATGTGTAAAATGCACTGTTATTGTTTCTATACATGTAAATTTGAATTCTAGTCTGGGCCAGAGTTCACCTGTCAACAATAACAATGCAGTCTACACATGTACAGGCTGAGCTGACAAAAAGAATACTGAGTATCTCAACATGCTTTCAGGAGTAGAACAAGAAACTGTAGTAGAAATAAAAAAAATAAAATGGGGAAAAAATCATCAAGAGTGACAGCTATTGGCCAATTCTCAGTTCTGCAGTGACACAAACAATTCAATTGTCGGACTGGATCCTACCACAAAATAAATTAATATGCACATGTACTTCATAATACACTTTTCTTTTGGCCATACGGCTGACCGGTAGCCATATTGTACTATGCTGCAACACAAAATCTGTACAATTTACATGTCATCCAATGTGCTACACTTTAGCAATACTACTTCTTGTAGGTATGGCTGTGAGTATATGGCAGGGGACTCAAAAATAGCCACCTGGTAGCAGTATTGATTTTATTTCAAAAACTTGACATGGAGGTGTGTATACTCCGGATTAGCCCTGCGTACGATGCTGTGTGTTCCGCTACAGCTAATCGCCCCGGAAAAACGGTGAGCGGGGCGATTAGCTGTAGCGGAACACACACAGCATCGTACGCAGGGCTAATTCCGGATGCGCTATTTTGCGGGTTGTGGGCTGCGGGTTGCGCGCATAAAAAAATGCGTGATTTTCGGTATTATTTTCGCTTGTAGTTAGAATAAATGCTAAAAGAGAGTCTAGATGTATTTATTTATGGAATAAAAGCCGTGAACTTCTTGAATAATGCCGTTATTTCAGCTTACATCTGGTAAAGCGCCACCAACGTCAGAATAGTCCACTTCCCATCCAACATTCGCCGTTGCACAGCGCACTGTGCCGATCGAAGCTTTCGAAATGATAGGACTGAACACGGATGAGTAATAATATGAACACATGGCAGATTTCACAACAACTCGCTATATTAACTTTTTATGTTATGATTAGGATGGATAGTTTAAAAGTAAGTTTCGGATCGTTGACAGCACAGATGAACTGGGAGATGAACTTCAGTTCGTTGCAACTCGACACGCCTAATAATTTGTTACTTTTTCATAGAATGCCATGCCCTTCTCACACTTCAGATTAGTTCAACCGCCGATAAAAGCACAATTTTCAGAATCGTTTTCAATGCCGTTTAAAATTATTTTATTGTGGTGAACACGATAATAGTCCTAGGAAACTTTTCATAGTCACGCTGGATCAAATGCATATGGAGCGACTATCATGCTGCAGGTGCAAGTCATAGAATATGTTCATGATATTAGGAAATACACAATTATTGAGAGCTGCAGAACACAAACTCTTCCAAAAATATTCCTATTAGATCGATTCCTGAAAATAAGTCAACGCACCGACGTGTTTTTCCCGCTGAAATTCTCGCGTAAAATGTTAGCGGAATGTCGTTCTCTGCGGTCGTGACCTCGGTTGAACCGAAACGGCAAAGTAAGCTACAAGTCCATTGTCGTACGTCTTTTTCTTTTTAAAGATTTCATGAAAAATACACGGTATTTAAATACACATCACTTCTACGCTTTTTGAAATCAAATCTTTCCTTACACATTGCATTTAAGTAGGCATTGTTTAATTTTCTGTATGTGTTGCCCTAGAACCGAATTGTGAATGGATGCATTACAAAGAATTTACTTCCTATGGCCTGATACTAGAAATGTAACAATTTTCATTCCGCGATAACTGGCGACATTTCCGAGGCGCGAATTTTTTTGTCAGTCTGGTATTATTTCCCACTCACATCCATGGGAAGAAAGAAAAGTGATTTCAGATCCCTAATTATTTGTAATGGCCAGGCAGCTCGGAATAAATAATAAATTGGTCCTCGGAATCGCCGCTTTTAGTTTATCAGATTTTGATTTTTTTCAGAAACATGGCGTATTTTCATCCATTTGGTTTGGTCTGTTATAGCATCTTTAGTCCAAAAAATGAAGTTTACAGCATTTATGATTTCAACAGCCTTCAAATGTACATTATTACGTTAAAATACACCATATAGTTGTGTTTCATTAAGTTTAACCATCTTGACCTGATGGTGAAATATGGACTCGGCAGGAAAAGGGATACTGTACGATAGACCTGATCATGATTATTGATAATAGACACCTTCTAAAGGTTTTATTTCTTATATACTTAATGCCATATTACATATATTAGAAATCTAGCCACAATTCTAAAAACCCGCAGCCCGCACTTTAGCAGATACCGACCAGGACTCCTTAGGCCAATTCAGACTCTGAGCAATTTTCTCAAAATGAAGGAAATATTTATCAACACCTTTTCTTGGAAAGGGGGAACTAACCTGAAATGCTTAGTGATGTCAAAACCGTCTGAAGGGAAGAATTTTCCTGACTTTCCAAGCTCTAAACGTCTCATTTCTAACTGTAGTCGATGTTCTTCTAATTCTCTTTCCTTTTCTCTCTGTCTTTCTTCCATGTGCAATCTTTCCTGCCTTTCCCTTTCTTCCATTTGCAATTCTTTTTCTTTCATTTGTAATTCTTTTTCTTTCATTTGTAATTCTTTTTCTTTTTCTAATGCCAATTTTTTAAGCTCGAAATCTTCCTGTATTTCCAATTCCAATTTTCTAAGTTCAAAGGAAGACTCAGGCTCATAATCATGCAAGACGGATTCCTCAAATTTGCCTACACTGACTAAATATTTGACAATATTGAACTGAATTTCTTCTTGCGCATAGATCTCTTGACTTCTACTTTAAGGAAATCGGCCAGTGCGATGAGGTTGTCGTTTTTGAGGGAATCAAATGCGTCCTGATCAAGGTCATCCATAAATTCGTCTGGCTTGAATTCCGCCATGATTGAATTTCGCTGAGTTCACAGTGTACAGTAGTTTTGAAAAGGCTTTCAAAATGTTGTCAAACGGCTCAAAATGTTCGTCTCCCGGACGAGCCCCCAATTTTGTTACGTGCAGAGAAAACAAACAAAAGGGTGAACTCAGCAGTTAACGTTTAAACAAAATTTATTACGAAAATAAATCTAATTGCTAAGTCAGGGATAGATTACAAGCTTAAAAAGTGTACAGACTACTTATCTCAGCTGGGACGGCAAAGCTCCAGTCTCAGAGTTGTAACAGTCTGTCGGATGAATGAACAGTCCTTTGGCTTGCAGGCTTGAAGTTGCACAAAGTCCACAGTATAAATCCAGCGTTGGCAGTTAATGTCTTGAAAAGTCTTGAGAATGACTACTGCTGGAGTTTTCAAACACTTGTAGTAACACATAAGAGACACGATCCCAAAAGTCTGCCTGGAAGCTGTGCACGTCCCTTTTTATACCCATGTGCTTACATAAAGGCATATGAGAACAATCTAGATTTTTTATTGACATGCTAATTACTGTTCTAAAATTATCTCTCTTACACAACTAATTAAAGTTCCAGAACATTCTGAACATGACTAATTAAATTCAAGGTTGTGAGGTCATTAAGGGCAGTGACCTTGAGAATGTTCTAGACTACTTGAACTCAGGTCATGATGAGTGTGGGGGGAAATGACCTACATAACAATTTTAATACAATTGCTGATGACACGTACTTCATTCTACTATGACTGATGGAAAGCTTTGTGTTGGCAGCAGAAAGCTGAAAGCTTGCATGTATGTCAGTGAAATCAGCATTTTAGTAAGAGTATCAGCCAGTCAATGTTTTAAACTTAACTACATCTTAATTTCACAAACTTGTAGCCCTAGGTTAAGGGATGAGTCAGTTCAATGATGTAGACCTTTTTCCAGTTATCCCACAATGCATTGCTTGAGCAATGCAAAACTTCCTACACGCTTGAAACAAAACATGATTTTTGTTATATACACATTGTTGTATCACATTGTCCCAGTAATCTAATTCATAATGCCAAATAGTTTGGTTCATTGTATTTCAATCAGCGACGAATGTATCATTCAGGGTAGTATCAGCCACAATTGCTGTAAGTTACTTGTCCTCACATAGAACACATCATGGGACCTGTAAGAGGACTATATCTACGTAAGGAGGATGCTAAAACTACTGCTTAGACCACTCAGAAATGACGGAGTTGATTGATTCATCAAATATGATAAAAAATACTTAATATTATGCATTTTGATGGACAGATCTTTACTATCTCTGAGTAGTAAAGTAAACGTGGACAACTGGGATGAAGTAAGAATTTTACACCCCATTTTATTCATTTATCTACATGAAGCGAAGGAAAAATTAACCATCCATGTAACTAAAGTATAACCCTGACCTATATACGAACTCACGCACGCGCAGCAGTGCATTGTCCTGAACTAAGCGGGCCTGCTGAGCATGTTTATACACGTTCCGAAGGTGTACGGGAAATTCCGTGTTAGTCATCACCATCAAACTAGCCTATATAAAGGACCCCGTTGTCAGTCGGCCGGCCGGTCGCGGAGTCTAGCTGATGTTGAACACGAAGTTCCTATCGGACGAACTTGTTCACCTGATAGATAAAATTTTAGTAATTTCCTCTGAACTTAAAATGTGACGGAAGACCATTACTTCAAATAATATGAGACGTTTCAGATGAATGGTACTGATATCTAAAGTGTTCACTCTTTTATCTCTACGTACAAATGTAGTTCCTAAGTCGTTCTCTATTCTATTCCCGCCAACAAAACATTCAATACTCATTTCCCCTCCCCGATCTTTATCAATACTTATGATAATATCACAAGTTGTTCTGTTATCTGTTTTCATAGCATAATATCCAACCAAATCGTCAAATCATCTCCAGTAGCTAACTTTACACATCTAATGAGAACTGTACCATGTTGAAGTATTTTCATATTATCAGTCATCTGTTGATTTACTGTCTGTAAAGTTAATTCAGCTGCCTCCTCCCCATCACTTTTCAAGCCCAGTTTCTTTAAAGTTGTGTCCCAAAATAATCTTACTGGAACTCCGCTAGCTGTATACGAGCAATAATTCTCCCCCTCGTTTATCCACCTTCTTAGTGTATTATCTGCCTTCATTATTGTATTAAGAGGACTAATTTTAAGATGAATTGGTATACCAAGAAGTGCAATGTATGGATTTGTAGGAGTAAGCCAACTACGAAAATCTAACAATTTATATTTGTTAACATTGCTATCGAAATAAATAACATTTGGAGTTCCTGGTGGTTCAGCAACTCCACCCGCAATTTCACTATCCAATATATCTAAGATGTTACGCGGCACATTATAAGGCATGAATTTCTGACTAGCCGAATCCCATGTCAGAGCAAAAGGAGTAGAATCATTCGAAGCCTTTGTGGCGTCAATTACAGTTTCATCAATGTCTTTAAGTTCGGAAAATTCTACAGCATGCTCGTGGGATTGCACCGCGGCATTGGCTAAAACGAAATATTTTTCGCGGTCTTTATAACGAAGGACGTAATCCTTATTATGATTAGCAGCCATCTTAGTATTATTGTTAACTTTAACATCACTCAGATCTTCAAGCTCAAGATTTTGCATACGAATTGTACCTAGACCGAAGCCACTTGGATCAGACATACTCCGTAGGGACCTATATACAGTGAAAATTAAAATAATACCTTGTAATATACACAACCATGGCTTCAGCTATAGGAATGACAGTTCTCGGTGCTGTATTAAATGCAACGGCATTCACAGGAGGAAATATTATCGGACAAAAGCTTTCTGGGAATGGTGAGGCTCTTATTGAAGAAAAGGTCCGACATGATAAAGCATTAGAAAAATTTGAACATGATCGCAACGTCTGGTCAGAAAAAAGATTACTACAGGCTGACTGGGAAAGAGAAAATCAAGCAAAGGATGCGCATGCTGCGGCAGAATTAAGAGATACAGATGCAGAAATCCTGGAAGAAAGCAGAAGCGGTGCAAAGCAACTCTACGTCAGGCAAAGAAGTTCAATTCTCAGATTATTATCAGCCCAGTCCTGAGCAAAAGAAATATGAAATGATTTATATTGCTGGAGGATTGTCGTGGGATGGTTTATGTTACACCGGTAGGCGGAACGACTACAATAATTCAATACAAAAGCTAATTGGCCAGTTATTGAAATCGATCATGTTTCCATCCTGATCCGTTATCCAGATACGAATTGAATTCATGTAATCTCCCCCTTTTCTCAATGGCATAGAAATTGCTCCGTTTTAAAATCGTAAGTAACCTTTTCACTTATTTCTCTCGTATCCCGGATGGGAAGTATTTGTAAACAGTTCGATACTTTCCCCTGTATGTATCCTCCGGCACCCGAACCAAATGAAACATAATTTCCAGTAACATCGACTACATCTGAATGAACTATATATTTAGTGACTGTTAAGAAATCCACTTTCTTCGGACTCATAGTACTTTTTATAACTGGGTTGTTCTCAGGTTTATCTGAAAAGCCGACGACGTTGGCGAAGCTACCTGTGGCATTGAAATAGACTTTAATATCTTTAGCCAAAGTTAGATAAACATGGTTTGTCGGCAGATGTTTTTCAAATTAATTTTTGCTTCAACCCGATTGCTTTGTTTAACGTATCGATATTGTAGTTACCTGGACGTATTGATTTAGTCTTCTTTGGTTGGTCACCTTCTTGATATTTTATTACATTATTCGTCGATGTTATGTTATGCCATGAATTATATAGTCCACACTCTAGCAGTCTTATCTTCGTAAACTGTGTCGTGTCAATGCAAGGGTAAAAATTAACAGTGACTGGTTCACCTGTTTGGCTTTCAATCCAAATGATCATTGTTGTACGTTGTATATATTACTAAGTATAAATGTTCGATGAATATTATTATTATTCCGAAGGTGCCCATTACACAGTATAAGGTTCTGCAGGAATAATATTTTTCTGTTCAAGAAGATCTTTTGTCGCAACCGCGGCGGCAGTCGCACCACCTAATTTTGCCAATCGAGTCAAATTTGGTCGACTTGGATCGCCAACCTCTATTTTCAGAAATTTGCTGGAGATCATAAGATATCCCATCGCAAGTCCTGCGATTACAATACCATCGTACATTGTGTTTACAACTGTTTTAATATCCATGATTGCTGACTAGTATATAAAATAAAAATAAAAATAAAAAATATGGGGAGTTAATCCATCTCATACAATGTAGAGGAGCTGGGACACCCCCCTCCCCCTCCCCCTCCCCTCCCCCCCCCTCCCCTCCCTCGGAACCCCTGTCGGAACTGTTCTGGAGGGAGCCGCTACGGGCTCTGTTTTTTTCGCTTTCTGAAGCGGTTCCCGCGGTTTCCGGGGAGGACAGGGGGTATGCCGAGCACGCCCCCAATATAGCCCTAATGCAGTCAATGAAACTCCCACAATTCCTAAAACAAGATAACATTTATTATACCAGCGTGAATTATTATCACACTGTTCTTTCATTGTAGGCGGTAGGTCTGCTTCAGTCGCTACCGCATCGCTATCCCCCCCCTCCCTCTCCATTGCTTTTAGTTTCTTCTCCCTGTTTTGCCTGTTCCATTCCGCTAGTCGCTTCCCTGAAGCAACTCTCCCTGGATGCTTCGGCGGTAACGTCACTTTCTCTATGTTGCGCTGTGTCGGAGTCGGGAAGGTCGTCGTTTGCGGTGTGGGGGTCGTCGGCGGGGCTTCTGACGGAGTCCCTGGCGGAGCCGTTTGCTGAGTCGGCGAAGTTGAATCCATTTATTTCAGGTACTATATTAAACCCGATTTTTTTAAAATTTAAATGTTTACCCGTAATTAAACCGGTGGAAATTAGAGCAATCAGGGGCCCCCACGTGTACGCTATCCGTCCTGATAATCGTTTTATTTCACTGTTTAGTATAAAATCCTTTTTAAGATCAGTGGCATAGTTATCTCGATCATCGATTGGAACTACCTGACTGATTGCGCGGGCTCCTAGATCTATGAAACTTTGAGTGATGGTATCACTTATAAGAGAACTGTATTTCGCTTCGTACATTTTGAAGGCTTTAACCACCGTTTCATCTTTCCATTTTTCTACGTCAGCAACTGTAATCTCCTTACCAAAAATAACTTGCTTTGACCACTTGCGATGACACAGAGTATTTTTTCACGTTTTGTCTCTATTATGGATTGATTATTGTCCGAAGGCGCCGAAGGTGCCGAAGCCCCTTCGGAACCGTTCCGGTAGGGCGCTGCCATATTTGCCGCTGCCGATGACTTTATTAAATTCTCCATTGTTTGCAGTATGTTATCTATTCTTAGTAAAAAATAAAAATTCGTTTAAACTGAATCCGAAATAAAGTATTAACATAGTCTGGAATGTTAGTACCCCTAACAGAACCGTACCGATAGGGATTCCGACAGGGATTCCGAGAAAATTCTCCTCCATTTAAATCTATATGTATATAGAAACACGAATAATGAGTACAGACTTATTCCCAGTTGCTTTTCAATTGAATAAGACGAGCATACCAACAGTACAGCATGCTGATATTCCTTCCAAACCGAATGGAGGAATAAAACCTATTCTCATGGACTTAGAAATATATGTAACGCCGACAGATAAATTTACTTTTCATCCTCGGGATGTGTTCAAAGATAATGTAATCACTCATAGAACAGCTAAAGAAAGTAATGTCTGGCTGGGCAGCCCAAAGATGAAATACTGGGACCAGCAATTAAATTTCGCTGTATGGTGCAGCACGACTGGTTGTGGTATATCATTCACCCATCTCTTCGATAAGAAATTTCCTCCGCAAATACGATCATTCTGCCGTTTCCATGTATACTTTACAATACGTCGGATCCTTCACGAAATGGGCGTTGCACTTCCAGACGATACCCCCACCTTCAAAGCGGGCGACAATCCGTACAATCTCGTCCAATATGAACTTCTCTGTACAGAATTTGGAAATATAAGCCCAACGAAGTCCGACTTTCGATATCGAAAAGGTCAAAATAAAGGTCTTGGTTATGGATATGAATATTACACTAATCGTGGCCCTGTTCGACAGCCAAAAGCGATATACAACGGTCGGGACTTTTTCCTCTCCGCCGACGGAGGTGTTTTCTATACACATACAATTTTTGGAAAGAAAAAAACACGTACTGTCCGACAAAGAACGACCGCACTACTATTTCTTCCGAAATGATGGATCGGAGGGACAATATAATAGTTTCATTCCTCTGACAGGAGACTCGGGACTAACAAAGGCCGGTCTCGCTCGCCTCAATGAAAGCCTTGAAGCCTACGTATATTGCATACTCGGCGCACAAGCTAATATTCGCAGTACCATAGTAGGCGATACTGGCAGCGCAGAGCAAGTCCGAAAAGAATTCGGCGTTCTCCTCGAAGATGAAATTCGTAATACCGACAAAGTAATCAGTTATCGGCGATATCAAGACACAATAATGAATACTGGTGTCAAACTTGATATGGCAGTTTCGCCCAATTTACTTCTCTTACCGTCTGAGATGGTCATTCTTTCGGGCCCGGCAATCTCGGGTTATAATAATGAATTGCAATACGCTACAGAATCTATGTCCTTCGGGGTGAACGGTGATATAAACACGGAAGTTCGAGAAAGTGCTATACATGAGATGGAAGGAGGGGAGGAGGGGGGGGATCCTGTGAAGTGGCAGGACGAGCCCGGAGAGTCACCTCACAATGACACGACTCGGGGACCCCCTCCCCTCCCCTCCCCAGAACGGGCAGCATCTGCAGACCCTATTCACGAATATGGTAAAATTGGTTTGTTATCTTTAGCAATATTCATTACTATTGTAGGTACTGGAATAAAGTCACTAACTATATAGTTCATTCAGATGCTGTCGATGTGACTGGGTTTCATCTAACTCGAACCAGTAACTTAAAAGAACTAGAAGAGATTCATTAATTTACAGTATATAGATCCAGAGGAAATGTCAATATACGTAACCCCACCATTCAACATGATTATAACTGGACCGACATATTCTGGCAAAACAGAATTTATGTTGGACCTCCTCACCGGTCCGTACTTAAGGAAATTCGAATATGTGATATTCATTTGCCCAACATTCATGAATAATAAAGCGTATAATAGAAGATTCATTTTCACCGATGATAATGTGTTTATATTTCCAGTCGGACTCGATGCAGTGGATGATACATTAACCTACGTGCATAAGAATGGGCTGGAACGAACACTTTAATAATCCTCGATGACTGCGCCTCGTCCAAAGATATGAAGAAGCGCAGTAACGTTTTAGTCCAACTTGGTTTCAGCGCAAGACATGACGGATTATCTGTCTGGGTTCTGACTCAACAATATACTAGTATTAGTAAACCATTTAGGGAAAACATACAGATGTTAGTACTATTTTACACACCGAACAAGATAGACAACAAAACTATTATAAAAGAATATGGAATGGAGGTGTCAGAACGGGAAGCCGTGGGCCTAATCAAGCAATTGAAAAGTAGGCCATTCAGTAAACTAGTATTTCGTTTACGGAATCCGTACGACATAAAATTATTCGTATAATATAGCAATTATGGAAGCTGAAGCCGAAGGTACTCTTAGAGAATTATATTACAACCCGAAAACTGGTTTTGGAGGTGTACAAAAATTGTATGACGCAGCACGGGCCAGCGGACTGAAAGTGACCAAGAAAGAGGTGCAGGAGTGGTTAAAAACTCAGCTAACTTATAATCTACATAAACCGGTACCTCGTTCTCATGCTACGGGCGGCCGTCGCGTTTTTGTAACATCGATAGACTCTCAATGGCAAGCGGATCTCGTGGAATTCCCTCCCCCGTTCGCAAAAGAGAACCGTAACATTCGATACATGCTAACAGTAATCGATGTGCTCAGTAAATACGCATGGGCTAGGCCGATACAGTCAAAAACGGCTGATGATACGTTACAGGCACTACAAGACGTGATTAAGAAATCCGGGAGAAGGCCCGACAAACTTCAGACAGATGAGGGGCGGAATTTACTAATCGAAAATGCAGGGTGGTTGGAGGAGGTGGGAATTCACTGGTTTCACACCTACAGTGACAAAAAAGCTAGCGTCGTTGAACGTTTTAATCGGACTCTTAAGACGATGATGTGAAAATACTTCACATATAAACAGACACGTTCCTGGCTCCCCATTCTACCAGAACTTCTTGAGAATTACAATAACACCGTTCACGGAAGTATCAAAATGAAACCCAGGGACGTAACAGAGGAGAACGATTGGCAGGCATTTTATACACTATTCGGTCCTGAGTTGGCAGCCGGGGGAGCCAACCCTGAATTCAAGCCGGGAGAACGGGTTCGAATTACAAAATACAAGACCACTTTTAAGAAAGGGTATTTACCAAATTGGACAGAGGAGATTTTCGTGGTTTCAAAAGTTGTGTACGCAGCTGGACTAGGAACGCCACCAGTTTACAAAATAAAAGATCTGAATGGAGAGGAAATACTTGGCACTTTCTACTCCGATGAACTTCAGAGCGCACCTTCAGAACGCGACGAGCTGTACAGAGTAGAACGAATTTTGAAGACGAAAAAAATTAGAGGAAAGAAATATTATCTGATAAAATGGAAAGGTTATCCAGAAAGTTTCAATAGTTGGGAGCCAGAGGAAAATGTTATTAGTACTACGTAAGTACTTCGTAAGTTCCTGTCCATGGTACTTGTCAAGTACTACGTAAGTTCCTGTCCATGGTACTTGTCAAGTACTACGTAAGTTCCTGTCCATGGTACTTGTCAAGTACTACTAAGTTCCTGTCCATGGTACTTGTCAAGTACTACGTAAGTACTAACGTAAGTATTTACGAAAGTTATTCAATAAGTACCATGGAAAAAGTCTTAATTTCTTGAAAGCCGAAAGTGTCAGTTTACCACCCCACTTCCACCCCCCACCTGGCCAAGTATTTATCATGTACTGTCGTAAGTAATGTTCACTTACTGCATCTTTTTCGGCCGTATGTGGATGAGGTGGGGCCCCCCCTCGGTTCCTGAACATATTAAGTTTGCAAGATCTTCAAAACGACTTCTCATGTTGCCATAGTCCGTTCTTTCGAGTCCCCCTTTTTCAGCTTTATCTATAAGTTCTGGTTGAAGTATAATGTACACAACTGACATGAGCCATAGACAAGTAACTTCAAAGTCCGGTGTTACAGAACCGTAGGTTTCATAATGTCAAGTGCTCGTAGGTCAAACGAAGCATTATAAGCACACACAGATTCACAAGCGTTAAGAAGTTTGTGTAGGTTCTTGAGTGAGACTCGAGGTTGTTCTAGTTGTTCTTGACCAGGTGGGAAGTACGCTTTTTCAAGTTCCTCCTCCTTGAAACCGTCTATTAAAAATCCCTGGCTGCCGCCGCTCCATGCAATTCCAAAGTCAAAAGCTCGTGGATATTCTACTGGCCCGACTGTCTCGGTATCAATTGTTGGATTAAGTATATTCTTGAGAACGAGGGGGGTAAGAGCGTTCCGAATTACCAAACATGGAAGTCTGTAGTCGTGGCAAATTTCTAAGAAAGTCTGTTTGAACTTGTTGTGAATCTCTTCTAGTTCTTCTAAGGCGGTTATTTCGTACGACCTGGCTCGAGTCAACACATTCCGCCTGCAATAATCCCAAGGCATATCTTTGAATATGATAATGAAACTGGGTAAATGGTCAAATGCTCTAGAAACAATCTTTTTTTCTTCCCACTCCGTGGAAACGCCCGGATTCGAGAAAATCAGATGTTGAATTATGGAAGAGTCACAAATAATGTATTGTTCTGAAGGGAGGGGGAGGAGGAGGAAACCTCCTCCCTCCTCCTCCCAGCCTGACATTGTAAACTAACGTATGTTCTATAAACTGGTTCTGAAAATCGGCAATCGAAACGGGGGTGAGCGCCCATTATAAAAGTCGGCAATGTTGCTGGAAAAACTAGTGTCAAATTCTGGTACGTGATACGGATCCAAATTTACTGCATCGTAACTCTTACCACTTCCAGTTGGTCCATTTATGAATATGTATGACATTTTGGGGAACTATATCATAGAAATTTTTTTAAAAATTTTTTTTTTATTAAGATATATACGATAAGACAATGACAATCCTTTCTATTTCAACTGCAATAAAAATACTTGAAACCGGAGAAACATCAAAATTGATGATGGAGGCAAATTAGTATTTGGTGAATATGTAGATCCTTTCATATACGTAGACAGTGAGCTAGAAGTGGTTTTCCCCATCGGACCTAAGTACGGTTCTAGAGATCCAGCTACATGTGATGGGGTGTGTGTCCGTTGGCAACCTAGTCTTCAAAAGTTTACTGATTTAATAATATTCCGTACCCTAGGTGAAAGTTTCGATGCAAGCACTGCTAAAGTTATGCTGCAAGCCTGGCCGCTCACTCCAAGAATCCTATCGGAACGAATTCCTGCAGATTTTACAATCCATCTAAAGTGTATCAGAAGCGAGGGAGCGAGGGGCCTCAGCCAGTGGCGTATTTTAAATTTCAGTTTAAAAGAGGGAGAGGGAGAGGGCTCACGATTTCGCTACATGTATTGATATGGTTCAAGAAATTGACTGCGGTTTTAAAACAGTGAGTCCATTGCCAGTCCGAGAAAATCCTGCTATTGTACCTCGTAATATCCGAAAAGGTAGTAAGATAGAATTCTTAGCATTTAAACCGCGCTTAAGTAAGCGTGCTCTTTCTTTCACTGTTGAGAGATAATATTTTGTGCTGCGCCTAATAAACCAGAAATTCAAGATGTGGAAGAACTAGTCGACTTAGAAAGATTAGGTGAGATATATAAACAAATAAATGCTGACAAAATATTATAGTGGATTTTGATGACCTATCATAGAATAATTATTTTTTCATTTTAAAAAATTTTTAGGATAGTATATATATCATAAAGATGGCCAGTCAATTACATACAGCATTCAAGAGAGCAGTTTTACAAAAAAAATTTCCTGAAGTCAAGCGAGTCAAGGATATCGGGGAGCTGGTGGATATTGAAGGTATGGTTAAAGAAACGGAACGAAAGATGTACTCTGTTTATACCGAAATGAAAGTCAAATTATCGGATCCGAAAACTGGTAATACACAAATTCGTATATTGCCTGTTAAATAAAAGATACATACACAAAAGATGTAAGAGGATCGGGATCGGATGTGGGGCAACAATTAATAGATCGCTACGATCGTATGCTTGATACAATTGAAATGTTGAGGGTTCTGGTCTCGTTCTCGAGGAGATACTTAATTTTGAAGTAATTCTAGTAGAAGTTTTACTCGGGGCTGGCGCAGTCCAACTTCCCGGATGGTTAAAAAATAAGCATTGTGTTAGCGATCTTATTCTACCAGTGGGGGCTGAGAATTGTTTTCAGTATGCTGTCGTAGCAGTATAAAGTTGGTCGATCCTGAGTTTCGTAAAAAGAAATGTGGTCAGGTAAGGAGAAAATGGGATACGTACATCCCATTTATTGCTGACTACTGTTGGGAGGGAATACCCACTCCACGCCCGCCGATCTGACTGTATTCAGGCGCTTCGAGCAGCAAAATCCGGGCACGAAACTTCAAGTGTTTCAGATCCACGAGTCCGATCCAGCCCCGTCCGACATAACTGTGTTATATAGCGGAGCCCCTGTCGGAACGGATCAAATAGCAAATATCTTACTGATAGTTGGCGACGGCGGCCGTTCTCACTTCGTTCCAATTACTGCGTTAAATCGTCTTCTTAATTCTCATACTAATCGAAAGAATGAGCGCAGACGGAAGTGTATTTGCCCGGTTTGTAAAAGAGGTTTTAAGTCAACAGAAGAATTAGAAATACATCAGGTGTACTGTGGAACAGACGACGCCCAGCCAGTTTTTCCTAAGGAAGTGTGTCAATTCGAAGGACATCGGAAGAAGGTCCCCGCCCCCTACGTCGTCTATGCAGATACTGAGGCAATTATTGAGAAGGGGACCGGTCGACATATTCCAATTTGTCTTTCGTATGTTATGGTGGAACGGGGGTGGGGAAGTTCCTCTTCGGAACGAGGCCCGGGCCGACCCACTGTTTATGGTAAAAGAACATTCACAGGTCTCTCCTGTGTTACAGACTTTCTAAAGGATATGAAAGAACGGGCCGAGTATTATTCTAAATCGTATTATTGGAAAATAATACCGATGAGGGATCCTTCTAATTACCGGCGCGACGGATGTGATCCAGTCTGTATTGCATGTGGAGAGCCGGCAGGATACCGAGTAGTGAAGGAGGAGCGACCTTCTATTGCGAAGGATGCCGGCCGTCGAGAACCATTCCTATCTACTTTCACAACCTCAAGGGATACGATGGTTCTTTTATTTTGAAAAAGTTACATGAAATAGATGATGGTCCCGGACAAGAGCCAAATTTATAGCTAAGACGAGCAATGGAGGAATTATGGGTCTCTCGAAAACATTTATTTTTCACGCCTCAATTGTTGTTGCCGGAGGGAAGAGGGAGATAAAGAGACGTTTCTTTTCTATAAAGTTTATGGACAGTGCTCAGTTGATGATGGGGTCATTGGCGAAGTTGGCAAAAACTGTGCCGGAGACCCACGGGTGGACGGCGGCCCCACTTTCATACCCGGACATTCAAAGGGCGAAAGGTTTCTTCCCCTACGAATATTTAGACTCGGTTGACAGACTGGGAGAGAACCAGCTCCCGGAGAGGGAGGAATTTTATAGCGAATTGACGGAAGAGGGGATTTCAGAGTCCGATTACGAACATGCATTAAGAGTATGGGACGAAGTTGATGTAAGACGATTCGTGATTATATGGAATTCTATTGTGAGACTGACGTTCTACTTCTTGCAAATATATTTGAAAATTTTCGTGACACATGTTTAGAAGCATATAAGTTAGATCCAGCCCACTATATGTCAGCACCAGGCTTGACATGGGATGCTATGTTACTTTACACAGGTAATAAATTTGGGCTCATTCAAGATGCTGAGCAGATGACTTTCGTACAACGGGGAATACGAGGAGGTATCAGCCAGTGTAATATTCATTATTTACAGACAAATCATCCTGCTTACGCTGGCCCCGCCGGCGGGAATTACGATCCAGAGAAGCCGGTGTCCGAAATAAAATATCTCGATGCTAATAATCTCTACGGCTGGGCAATGAGTCAGGCAATGCCTACGGGCGGACTTCATTGGATGACGATGGAAGAGTGGGAGGAATGGGAAGAAGGGGGCGGCGGAGCGGGGGACCGAGCTGGCGGAGGGTGGGGACCTGGTTCCACCTTTCCACCAAGTTTTCTAGAAGTAGACTTAGAATACCCAGCCGAATTACATGAAGAACACAGCGATTTGCCATTAGCACCGCATCACTATGAATTTCCGAGGCAGGGCGGTCGACTGATTACAAGTGTGATGGATAGAGAGTCCTATGTCTTACACTACAAGTTGCTGGAATTCTATCTTCGGATGGGAATGAGATTGAAAAAGATTTATCGGGTGCTTGCTTTCGATGAGGCTCCATGTCTCGCGAAATATATTGACTTTAACACTAAAATGAGGGCAAAGGGGAGGACAGATTTCGAAAAGAATTTCTATAAGCTGATGAATAATGCAATGTTCGGTAAGACAATAGAAGATGTTCGAAAGTACAGAGACTTTAAATTTGTTTCGGACTGGAACCGTTCCGATAGGGGCACGGATAGTGGACGTAAAAAGATTCAGAAGTATAATCCAAAGATGAAACATATAACTTTCATAACTTCCGAAGAGGATGGTGATTCCTGCGACAGTGCCCTACTGGAACTGAAAACGGATGAGCATAGATATGTAAAACCAGTTTTCATCGGCGCCGCAGTACTGGAACTTTCTAAGCTGCTTATGTATGAGACGCATTACAATTACTTTCGGGTCAAGTTCCCTGGAATACGATTAGCCTACATGGATACTGACAGTTTTGTTTACAGTGTACCAATACCCTCCCCGGACCCGGACGTAACTTTCAATGATATAGTCCGAGAAGATGTTGAAAAGAATGGTGAGAAGTCTATATATGATACTAGTGGGATGAGTGGGCCCAACTTTCCGAAGATTAATAAAAAGTGATAGGTAAATTTAAAGATGAGTTGAATGGTGAACCTATTCTTGATTTTGTCGGCATACGCTCGAAAGTGTATGCTTTTCGAACTCCAACTTCGGAGACGAAAAAAACAAAGGGTGAAAGATGTTTGTGTTAGAAACATTTGAACTTTGAAGATTATAAAGATCTGTTTGAAACTGGGAAGGAGCCCGAGCCGGCACAATTTGTACAGTTTGTACGGAAAAAGGCTGGAGAAATCCGTAGTGAAAAGCGTAGTAAAATCATGATGGCGCCAAATGATATCAAACGTGTGCAGTTATACAATCCAGACACAGGCGAATGGTTGGCAGAAACATGGCCGATAGGACGGACGACGGGTCATGGTTAATATTGTAAAGACATTAATCTACTATTTTCAATAGAGACCAGGGCATCACTGATAACATAAATGTGGGCAAATATATTGTCATCGCGAGCGTCATCGCCAACCTTAATTGTGGTGTCTTTCTTCAGAATTTCAAGTTGAATTCCGTCCTTTGTGTTCATTACTTTTAAACCATTTCCATGAAACTCAATATCTTTAAAGCTACGCAGATCGATAAACAGACAAAATTTATTCTTCAAATAATCGACCTCATCTATATCAATTTCACACCAATCTTTATCTTCAGCAAAATACCGTCGCGCCTCTCGCCAAAATTGTCTTGGTATCATCTTCTGAGCGTACACTTTATTTGCAATGCCTTCGATTGATACAGACACAGATTCAATGGATGGGTTAAAGAAAAATTCAGTGTTCAGTTCTTCATTATACAGTTTTTTAGTGAAGAGTATTGCGATACCTCTAATGCTACGTCGTGGTACATTTATATTTTCATTGATAACTGTGTCCGATTCTTTGAATGGGATTGTTCTAAAATAATGTATATGCTCGTAAAGGTAACTTTTTCCACCGTTGTAATAACCAGCAGTTGACCTTGCGAGTTCGGGGTCAGAAATTGTTTCGTATTCCATTTGAATGTTTTTTAATTTATAATTGGCTGTAAAAATAGCATTATTATACATGATAAGTAATTGGAAGATGGGTGCAAGCGTAATTTCCCATTCAATATGACTCCCTAACGCTGATGGATATGCAACTCCATGGCCTGTTATGAGGGGGTGAGTGAGACGAATAGCATATTTTGTTTTATATGTGTCGAAAAGTAAATTATCACCCACGACGGTGGCATCTGCATCTTTCGCACCGCTTCTTAATTTTCTTAGATTTTCGTTCTGAATTCCGTACAGTGTCATGTTCGATCTCTCCTTTTTATGTTTGAAGAGATCACGATAACATTCAATAAGGTTATATTTATTCAAATCGAAAAGTGTCTGACCCTCAAATGTGAGTTTCATACGCTCCACCAAATTTTTTGCAACATTTTGTACTACTCGGTTATTTTCATCTCCCATTACTTCAAGATCAAAAACCAGGTTGAAAGTATCTGGAACTAAGAGTACTCCGCTTTCTAACTTCGGACATCGTATGATAAGTGTCTGGCCTGGATCTGCCTCACTTGGATTATGAGCAATCACGTGATGAGTTCTTTCTGACTTCGTTCCATTCGGTATTCGGTTGGTGAAAGTCGGTGATAATGTTCTATCGTACCCCATTTTCGTGTAATGTATATAGTAGAAGAAAAAAGAAAATAAATCACATCTTACATTTCACTTCGTGTATATAATTACTTAGAAGAAAAAATCACATCTTTACATAAATATTTCCGTCTGACTGAAAGATAAATCGATTGCCTGTGTCGCGAATCAATCGAAGGACCCAATATTCTTGGAGATGATGAGCCTCTTGGTCATCCTCAGTATCCTGGAATACAGCTATGAATTCTAGTCGCTTAAAGAAGTTAGTCTTTTGACATTCCTTCACGAAAGCTAATATGTTATGATATAGATTATCATCTTTGAGTCGGACACCTGGATTTGCTCGAAGGATATGTCGATTTACCCGCCGGAGTTTGCACCATTCCAATTCGACAGAGAAACCAAACAGGTCTTTATTTTTAGAAAGAAACTTTGCAATATTCTTTTCACCAAACATGTTGATGCCATATTAATACATAATTTTATTTATAATGACTAATGTTAAACCAGTTAAAAATATCCATAGCTGTTCTCCGACAAATCCAACCACCGATCCTGCTGTTTTTAATAGAAAACTGACGAGGGGAGCCGATTAAACCTGGTATTGCAGCAGCACTTTTTGCAGCCAATGTTTTTAACCATTCGCCAAATTGCTTTACAATTTCTTTCGCTTTTGTATATACTTTGGGCGGACCTGAACCAGACCCACCAGTTCCTGCTCCCCCTGCTCCCCCTCCTCCTCTAGTCACAGCCAGAGCAATTGTTGATATTGTCATTCCAAGGGCAGTCAGTATTGCAGCGATTGTTATACCATTTCGTTTAAATAACTCTGTCAGCTTTAGCCTGAGTGACAATTCTGGATCGGAAATTACATCACGAAGAGACCTAGTCGTAGCCAGACTTTCACGTGCCCCGCTAATCTTACCATGTTCGTATTCAATTCGATTGTCAACTTTAGCTTCTCTTGTTATGAGTTCAGCTAGTAGTTTCTCGGCTTTTTCTTTTGCTTGGGTGTGTTCTTCAGGAATTTCCTTTAACTGTTTTTCAACTTCTCTTTTCTCTAGCCTTATTTTAACTTTTTCGTTGTTAAGCTCGCCAAGATGCATATTCGCAATCCTTAATTCATCATTAATAGCTATATATTCGGGGTTTTCATTATTCCATTTTTCGATTTTATTTTCGATAGTATGTATTTCATCGGCATTATCGCTAAAATTTTCTCGTAAATCTGTTATTCTATCTCTGAGTCGTCCAATGTCGTATGGTTTCAGTTTATCGGCTGGCCTTTTCAATAACATTTTTGCTTCATTATCAGTCAATTCTGTTACAAAATCTGGATCTATTCCTAATATATCTTTTTTAAATTCTGCAGCTCCCTTACCTTTTATAGAGGAGGGCATTAAAGACTTCTTGCCTTTATTTGATGTCAGCCTGGCTTCTCGATAATACAGCTCTCCATCCCTAATACTAGTATTCGCATGCATTAATTCTCGTTTATGCGCATCAGTAATCCTATTACTATCTAAGTATTGGTTAGCCATTATATCTGTAATTCGTCTTCTCTGTCCAATCAACAACTCACCTGCGGGTCTGTCGCTTGAGCCGGCCTGGAAAGGCTCGGCTTCTGCAAGGGCATTATCGTTGTTTATGAAGGATGTTTCAGCAGTAGCGTCATCATCATCATTTAAATTTGCATCAACGAAATCCTGGATTGGTATATCTTCTCCTCCTTCTGCCATATTGTATTTCTATATTACTACAATTATTTTTTATCATCCCTTACATATACAGTAAAAAAAATGCACATCTCAGTTGTTGAAAGCGTTGAACAATTGGCTGATTACATAGAAAGAACAAGTGCTGCATATCGACGAAGTTACAAATTAATGGGTCGAATTGATATGGCTCTTAATATTACTAAGGGAATTCTTGTAAGCTCTGCTGTAATAGCAGCAATTCCAACAGTTCCGGTACTGTTAGCCTTAACTCCTATACCAGGTGTTGTTATTGATGTGATACAAGGGAAAACTGGTGTAGCAAAGAGACGAGAGAAATATAAACATTATTATGTTCAATATAAACAGCTGCTTACACAAATACAAGAAAAAGGCGCAACCCTTCGGAACGAGGAGGCTCCGGGGTCAGAACTTATTCAGGACATATTTCATCAGGCGCTAGAAATTCAAAAACAAGAAGGATTTAGTCCGCCGCTGGAGCGATATCTACGATATTATGGATTGAATGGATATGAAAGTTAGTTCGTCCGATAGGAACTTCGTGTTCAACATCAGCTAGACTCCGCGACCGGCCGCCGGACTGACAACGGGGTCCTTTATATAGGCTAGTTTGATGGTGATGACTAACACGGAATTTCCCGTACACCTTCGGAACGTGTAAAACATGCTCAGCAGGGAATCCCGCTTAGTTCAGGACAATGCACTGCTGCGCGTGCGTGAGTTCGTATATAGGTCAGGGTTATACTTTAGTTACATGGATGGTTAATTTTTCCTTCGCTTCATGTAGATACGGATAGTTTTCAATCGGATTCGAACCCACAACATACGGCATCAGTCGCCTAGCTGAGAGGCCAGAGACAGAACCAGTCGGCTAAATCTCCACTCCCAAAAAGAGTGGTTCAATAGCCGGCTAAGTTGTTACATTTTTCTGACTGAGACCGCTCAACACGTTGTAGAGTTCGTGAAGCACTCACGCAACGCATGCTCACTATCATACATCGCACATACACACTACATCGAAGCGAAGAAACGAATTTCATCGCTTAACTGGGCGAACGATACCTCGGGGACAATTCTGTCCACCAGCAGTGTTACCAACCCAGGATAGAAAATACGGATAGTTTTCAATCGGATTCGAACCCACAACATACGGCATCAGTCGCCTAGCTGAGAGGCCAGAGACAGAACCAGTCGGCTAAATCTCCACTCCCAAAAAGAGTGGTTCAATAGCCGGCTAAGTTGTTACATTTTTCTGACTGAGACCGCTCAACACGTTGTAGAGTTCGTGAAGCACTCACGCACGCATGCTCACTATCATACATCGCACATACACACTACATCGAAGCGAGAAGAAACGAATTTCATCGCTTTAACTGGGCGAACGATAACCTCGGGGACAATTCTGTCCACCAGCAGTGTTACCAACCCAGGATAGAAAATACGGATAGTTTTCAATCGGATTCGAACCCACAACATACGGCATCAGTCGCCTAGCTGAGAGGCCAGAGACAGAACCAGTCGGCTAAATCTCCACTCCCAAAAAGAGTGGTTCAATAGCCGGCTAAGTTGTTACATTTTTCTGACTGAGACCGCTCAACACGTTGTAGAGTTCGTGAAGCACTCACGCACGCATGCTCACTATCATACATCGCACATACACACTACATCGAAGCGAAGAAACGAATTTCATCGCTGAACTGGGCGAACGATAACCTCGGGACAATTCTGTCCACCAGCTTCATGTAGATAAATGAATAAAATGGGGTGTAAAATTCGCTTCATGTAGATAAATGAATAAAATGGGGTGTAAAATTCTTACTTTCATCCCAGTTGTCCACGTTTACTTTACTACTTCTCTGTATGGCATTAAAGAGAAAATAGTTCATATCTGTAAATTGCCCACCCTATTTTTGTTCTGTTCATTAGCACTACCATTTATCCATATTGAGAACTCAACCTGGAAACAGTTTGTAAGGTTTACTATTTGTTTAGGATTTTATATTTGTTTTCAATAGCAATAAGGTTTCTCCACAAGATGATTTGGAGGGGTTGGCCAACGCTCTGTTTTTTCAAGCAATAAACACATACATATACAAGTGAATACATTTTTACAATAAAGGCATATGCTAATTATGCATTGTTATGTAAATTGTCAACCATCTGTATTTTTGAAAAAAGCTTTGGAGGAGATTAGGATGGGTAATTTTAAAGTACATACAATTGTTTTAATTACCATACAGAGGTTTGCATACATCAAAATATTTAATAGTTATCTATCATGTTTCATGAATACATTAATTGTTTGCTTTCACCAATTTTTGGACATGAATGATGGGAAGGCAAAGAAGAATGTATGCAAATCAGGTTAAGAAACTCTCATACCATCAAATTTGAACAGTTGGAAGTTTTGAATTAGTAAATAATATTTACGAAAAAATTTCCTTTCAAAACAATTCCTGCTAGTAGACCTAGAGGTATAGTGTGCCTATATATATGATTTGAACAGAGTAAAGTTTGTATGTTGACACGAGCATTATTGGCCTTATGTTTCCAACCTTACAGTATTGATGTAAGATTGTACGTGTTTATCATAATTGCATGATTGGTTCTATGAGTGTCTTTCTGTTGACAGCTGGATTGGATTTTGGAAACTTGATTTTATTTTCCTTTGAATATCTTGGGCTGGGAGAATACGAACTTTGAAATTATGATGATTTATACGTGACATTTTTAGAGATTAAAAACATATGTACAGACAGATGCAGTTATAAATGCATCTGTAGATCTGTAAATCTGTTACATGGATAAGCAGATTTTTAAGTTCATTATTTCCTAACTCTTAAAGATATTCAGCATGAATACATGTAACTTTAGAGGACAAATTTATAAGTTAGAATGAAAGATTCGGGTGTGTACGAGCGCTCCGGCTCACACGACCTGGGTCAGAGGTCGAGGAGCACCTCGGACACAGCTGAATCAGTCTTTCTTTTTGTCGATCATATTGATAAAATGTATTGTAATACCAAAATAATTGGGCATTTATAAGGTAGCCTGTGTAACATTGGTCCTCACGCCATGTCAGCGTTCGGATGCGTTGAAAGTACATATCGCCCGCTAGCGGTAAAAATATGTTATTCAGATAGAAATGAAAGAAAAGCCGAATTGAGGCGCTTGGCGGCGCACTCGATCGACAAGAGAGGGAAGCGTGGATTGTTGTCGTTGTCTTAGTCGTTATTTGCCAATAAAATTGAAGAAAACTAATTGGCTATTTCTGTTTGTCTATCGTATTTATAAAATGTATCGTGATACCGAAATAATTGGGCACCCACAGGTGTAAAACATCGAGTGGTATCAGAGTACAACGGCTAAAAGTTGTATCCTTTAATTAGCCTACGTCCAGTACCGGCGTCCAGTCTTGTTTTCGGTGCATCAGGCTGTATAACTTACAAACGTAATCGAAGGCAAGATTTCTCCTTCCGACGACAGTGATATATCAAAATTAAAACTATGGTAGGCCCTACGACGACTATAAACATACGTTCTGTTTTCATCATCATTTTGTGACAAAACTATTCCTTACGGTGTGATACTGTGATGAATTAGTCTAAATCCCTGATATAAGGCCAGCTAGGCGAGACTATCCAAGTTTTTCCCAACCAATGGTTTTGCCTGTATCTCAGTCGTATGTATTAGTTTGTGAGTCTATACCTCAAACCGGGACCCCAAACCATATTAAAATGTCAAGTATTTAGAGTTTCAAACAAAGCTTTACTGTATAATAATAATTTAATAATTTATTCATTTATAAAGCGACTAAATCCACACAAATAGTGTGATCTGAGACGCTGGGTAAAATACAATCAATTTTAAAAAGGTTACAAGAATTAAAAACAAAACAAAAACAAAAAAAATACAATGATTGAGTTCAGTTAAAAGCAGAATTAAAAAGAAATGTTTTAAGACTTGATTTGAAACTTGTCAGGCTTGGGGAGCGACGAACCTCAATTGGAAGATTGTTCCATAAAAAGGGGGCGGCAATACTGAACGCACGGTCCCCATATTTCTTTGTGCGCGACCTGCTTTGACACAGTTTAAATTGGTCAGCGGACCTTAGATTACGGGTTGGGACGTACAAATTAACCATGCTAGAAAGATAAGTTGGACCGAGTGAATGGATACATTTATAGGTGAAGATAAGAATCTTAAAAACAATACGTTGAGACACAGGCAGCCAATGCAACTGAAACAAAATCGGGGTGATATGCTCAGTGACTCTTGAGCGAGTTACAATTCTGGCAGCTACATTCTGGATACGTTGAAGACGATCAATGAATATTTCGGAAGACCATAAAGAAGCGAATTACATGAATCAATGCGTGATGTCACAAAAGCATGAATCAACTGTTCCGTGTCTGATCTAGAAAGATATTTGCGAATATTTGCAATGCGTCGTAAGTGAAAAATAGCTGAGGCGGCAGATATTGTTGACATGAGGGTACATCGTAAGACCAGAATCCAGGATAACTCCAAGACTTTTTGCCTGACTTTGAGCAGAATCAGGGTGTCACCGACCCGTATCCCCTGTATTCTATCTTCCGAAGCATTACTGGAAGATGCAGAGAAAGTTACAAATTCAGTTTTATCATCATTCAAACAAAGGAAATTAGCAGACATCCAGGACCTAACTTGTGAAATACAAAGTTCAAGATTGCTGGCTGTCACAGAAGCTTCATTGATCTTAAAAGACATATATAATGATGAATCATCTGCATAAAAACTATACAGGCAACCATGACTTGCAACTAATTTCCCCAAAGGAGATGTATATACATTAAATAGTATAGGGCCAAGAACGGACCCTTGTGGAACCCCGGTATCAATTTGACGGAAACATGATTTTGTGGAATCGATAATAACACACTGGCTACGGTTAGAAAGATATCAGCGGAACCAATTAAGCGCATTTCCTGAAACACCAAGAAGGTCTGACAGCCGACTTAATAAAATATTATGATTAACGGTATCGAACGCTGCAGAAAGATCAAGTAAAACCAAAAATACATCATGTTTTGCATCAAGTGCTAACAATTTGTCATTAGTAACCTTTAAGAGAGCAATCTCTGTGCTGTGACCAGCTTTGTACGCGGATTGTAACGGATCACTCGGGCAATGACTAGCAATATGATTGGTCAGCCTAGTAGCAACTATGCGTTCTAATACCTTTGTATGTGAAACGAGCATTTGACAGTTGAAAGTTATATTTTGTTTTTGATTTGATTCACTGGTTTATCGTAAGCGGTAGTGTAAATTCGAGAAACCGCAAACATTTCAGTATTGTTGCTGGCGCAATAAAACTTGGAACACCGAAGTCCATATACTGTACATAGGGAATATCACAGTCGCTCGAGAGCTATTCAGCTCTGGGACTATTCGCCCCATAGACGAGTACTAGTGTAAAGCGAGTTTCTCGCTTATGTACACTCGTCTATGGGTCGAATAGTCCCAGAGCTGATTAGCTCTCGAGCGACTGTGGAAATATCCCTATATAGGCCTATATCGGCAAGTGATTAGCCGACAGCAGTATCGCTATGCACAGGCGCTTGGCACATTTCTGGGATAATAATTGTATTTAATATGTAGAACGTCTATACGACTTGATTACTTAATATACAAATTTTGTTTTGATGTCTCCATCAGTGTTTACATCGGCAACTCGAAGTTTGCCCATCTTCTTGGTCTTTGCCACCCCTCTTTATCAGTAGTGTAATCCGGTTCACAAGGTCAAAGTTTATGTAAAAATCACGTGTGTTTTCCAATCTGTTCCAGACGAAAGTGAAATTCTGCCTTCGCTCGTCGACTTCAAACAGTACAACACTGCGCTTTGCTTGTTAGAATGGCTTCCTTGCGGGACAAAGTAGCGTTAATCACAGGTAAGCACGAATCCCTGAAGGTAGCCACATAACACAGTGACGTATAGAATGTATGTACACTGTACAGTGTGTTTACAGTGTGTGCACGCGGCGCTCAGTCGCAGTCGCCGGTAGTCACTTGCGTGCAACTTGAAAGGTTTGCGGCACAAGGTGCCATGCCAGGGGCCCTGGGGGCTAATGTGCAGCATCTCGGAAGTAAGGTGGGGGGGGGGGCGTGAAGGGTCATTTTTCTGATTTTAGCGCCATTGTTTTAAGCAGCCCGAGTCAAGACAAATATTTTGGGTGTGAATGATTACATAGCAAGCCCTGGGGTCCTGAGCTGCTCTCTGAGTTGCCACGCTGACGACCACTTTGGTCACTATCAATTAATTCGAAATGTTTCCTTCAGATCTTTTTCAGATCTTTTCTCTTGCCTTTGTAGCCCTGTGTGCAGATCACAGGCGCTCCTTAGCTGGATAGTCTGCTAAGTAGATCGATTTTCGGATCGATCTATTGATCCCGTAGTCGATATGCCCGCCACTGCAACCTAAATACTCACAAGGTGTGAAACACAATCACTCAAAAAACACGCGATTCGGGTTTTCAACTGGCCGTGCGCTCACACAAAACATTCAGAACTACACTACCATATACCTAGTTGGATCACAAATTTAACCATCTCTTTGAAAATCACGCCGATGAACGTGTTACTCGCATCATCTTTAAGAAATCGGCCGTGTTTTGAGACCAAGCGTAGTGAAATGTGGCCTGCAGAACGATTCTACCATATGATGTAATTTATTCCACTACTGATTGGCTAATCAACGGCCCAAACAAAGGTCATGGCGAGACGTCACTGGTTAAGTATAGTTGTACCAATCAGCAGTAGAAAAAATTACGTCATATGGTAGAATCGTTCTGCAGACCGCATTTCACCGCGCTTGGTCTCAAAACACGGCCGATTTCTTCAAGATGACGCGAGTAACACATTCATCAGCGTGATTTTTGAGGAGATGGTTAAATTTGTGATCCAACTAGGTATATGGGAGTGTCGTTCTGAATGTTTTGTGTGAGCGCACGGCCAGTTGAAAACCCGGATCGCGTGTTTTTTGAGTGATTGTGTTGCACACCTTGTGAGTATTTAGGTTGCAGTGGCGGGCATATCGACTACGGGATCGATAAATCGAACCAAAAATCGATCTACTTAGCAGACTACCCAGCTAAGGAGTGCCTGTGGTGCAGATGCAGATCCGAATGTTTGGTCATACGGCCACTTATTGGAGGCGTAGCCGTCACATTTAACCCCGTATTTAACATTCAGGACACGAGCGTAAAGTTGGCGTCATACTCATACTCATCCTCAGCCTCAGGGGTCACGCGAAAATGAGGATGAGGATGACGCTACAGCGTCAGCTTCACCGGCGTCAGATCCGATTATTCCCGAATGCGTCTGATGGAATTGTAAGTGTAAAAACGACTTTAAAAATGTGCTCCAAGTTTCATATCACTGTAAATGTTAACCAAAACACAGTTGGGTTTGTATTTAATGATATTTAATAAACTCTCTGCTTCTCACGATGTAGTTACAACGCAACATTCTTAGCCCTTAATTTCAATTTAAAGTTCAAAGGTGGCGTTGACTTTTCAGGCCTCAAGTTAAAGTTCTACAAGTTAATTGTTTTATATATCCTCTGAATAATTAGGGCTTTCATATCGCCTCTCATAGTGGCGATTTTTACAAATTTCGGACCATGTATATACCTTTTTGCACCAATTTTTGGAAAATCTTAACGCAAGAGTTGAGAGGATACCAACAAACACATCCACGGATTCATGGACTGAAAATTACGAACATTTCCAAAAAAACTAGCCTGTATGAGATATTCTAACGATTAAAAATTATTACTTGCAAACGTTTTTTTACGATCAAAAGAAAGTTGAGAAAGAATGGAGTTGTTATTTTCTTAAGTTATGAGCGAATTTTATCATTTATCCGTCATTGGGTAGCGTAACTTCGGCAATCTTCGGATACGACGCTGAAGCTGACACTGAGCAGCGTCATTTTCAGCGTCAGCTAGAAAGGTCACCTGAGGCTGAGGATGAGGATGAGTATGACGCCAACTTTACGCTCGTATTCAGGACAGCATGCATAGGTCAAAGGTCCCCAATATCTGAGTATCTCAGCATACCGCCATGGTCTCAGTATGTTCAAGGACGGGTTCAAGGAGCCAGAAGCGAGACCTCTATATGCGAAGCATAGCAGATTCATATATTCCAGAGTGCTTGTGCTCATCCAATCACATCACATGATCCAGTTTGTATTGTTGTAATGATGCATCTCGGTTTGTGGGCATAGAGGTAACAAGCGATGGCCTATTGGCCAATGCAGCTCCTGCTGTGTTAATATGCTGAGAATAACTAATTTGTGACACATGTGTTGATGGAGGTGGAAATTTTTGAAAGCTCATTTCAGTGCCTGACAAAAATGGCAAAAAAGCAGCAAAAATACACTGTTGAAGATTTCATCATTATTTGAGATAATCCCTAACAGCATTTCAACCATAAGACAAGTAGTTTTTTGAGAAACAAATTCTTTGACCAAAAATGGCAAAAATCGCCCCCTCCAAAAAAAAATTATTGCAGATCTCATCACAGTTTCAATACATTTTATTTAGATAAACCCTAGGAACGTGCATACTAAATATCAAAGCCATCAGACAAGCTTACAGTTTTTGAAAAACATTTTTTGACCAAAAATGGCACAAATTGTCAAGAAAATACAAAAATTGCAGATTTCATCACTATTTCAATACATTGTAATTAAGACAACCCCTACGAACCTGTATACCAAATATCAAAGCTATCAGAAGAGCAGTTTTTGAAAAACATTTTTGACCAAAATGGCGAAAATTGCCCAGAAATACAAAATTCCAGATTTCATCATGTTTTCAATATGTCATATTTAATTCATCTGTAGGAACCTGTATACCAAATTTCAAGCTGTCAGACAAGTGGTTTTGGAATATAAATAAATTCTTGACCAAAAATGAAAAAATTGACTTAAAAATACAAATACAAATTTGCAAATTTCCTAGGGACCTATATCCCAAATATCAAAGCTATCTGACGTGTAGTTTTGAAGAAGATTTTTAAAGATTTTTTTACCAAAATTACAAAAATGGCCTTTAAAATACAAATTTGCAAATTTCTGCACAATTTGAACAAATCTGAAACAAATCTGAAATAGATCATCCCTTGGGACCTATATCCCAAATATCAAAGCTAACTGACCTACAGTTTTCGTTTGAAAAAGATTTTTAAAGATTTTTTGACAAAAATTGACAAAAAATTGCCTTAAAAATACAAATATGCAAATTTTGCCACAATTTGAACAAACGTAACTGTGGTCTCAGAACTACTTATCAAATTTCAAAGCAATCAGAAATATGGTTTCAGAGAAGGCAATTGTTGAAGGACAACAATGATGGACGACTACGGTAGCAAATCACCCATCTTCGCTTGCCAAGGCCTGCTGTTCGGGCAGCTGGATGCTTCCCGAAATCAGGCCTTGGCCGATCGAGCCCACAGATCGTGGTTTTTAAAGCGCCACCACACGATTGTATCAGACCTGTAACTAGCCAATCAGCGATCGCTGTCGTTGTTTACATTTCATTTCTTATTCTTCCCGTACGCATTCAAAGCGAGAGTGTAAATTTGTAACACTGTCTTGCAGCTTAGCTAAAGTATTTACTTTGGCGAAACATGGTTTACAAATGTACCTCGATCCAACACGATCGTCAAGTCCTCCGCAAACTTTGTTTAGAATGCCAAGTAAGTGACTGGGAAACGTTGATGTGAAGATTGTTTGTTGATCTACGTCGCAGTTGCACACTCTGCACTTTGCCGGCGGCATCTCGGATTTCTCTGTTTATGTGACGCGTGCTGTGATCGGTCCGCCTGATTTTCAAGTTCTATCAGATTTCCTTCACACACTATATCAGCGTGATCACGCACGGCGTAGTTAGTGGAAGACTCCTGTCTGGCTAACGAGCCATGCGAGCGGACGATGCAAATCACCCTATTTGATACGCTCCTAATAATCCTTTTTTTTGTATGCATGAAGTTTGGTGAAATGATAATTTTTAAAAAGGTGCATACAGAAGCTTCTCTGCCCACTCCAACCCTTAACCCTTTTCCTGCCGAGCGCCCTTGTCCGTTATCCTCCCAAGTCAGTAGAAAACCGCCCCATAATATGTGCCTGCAAAAGATTGGCTCTCCTGCATGTTATCCTGCCAGGCATTTTGGCAGAAATCGCCCATTTTCAGGGTTGTTTTAGCCGTACTTATACGTGTTAGACTTCTATAATTTCTACATGCCCGTAGACAGGGGAAGTAGCTCAAGGGTTACTGCAGAAAAAAATTGAGGTCACCGGCTTTGTTTGCCCCTGGGAGTGCGTCATTTTATTGCCGTTTCATGTTTATTTTTTCGGAAATAAACTCCTTCAGTATTACGCACGTCCGCTAGGCACAAACATCACCTCACTCGTCTGTTAGTCAGAGACCCTGAGGGTCGTGCTAGGGGTGCAGCAGCACCGGCAAACCTGTCCTGTTTCCCCAGGGTAGGGTCAATTGAATACGTACCTTCAACAACTTGGCAGTGTAGCAAAAAAACTACGTTTTTGCCGTTGTATTAACGACATGGCTGAGCCATTGAAGCACAGCTCGACGTAGTTTAGCCAGCTCAGTTGGGAGTTGGTTTACGAGTGTTACCGTTCATTACTGACTTAATCGAGTGGTCCTCAGTCAGGTACGGGTTTGTACCGACATGGATTGGGCTGCAGCTAACCAGTGATAACCAGTCACTACACCCAAGTCTTCAGTTCACTTTTGCGATGCACGGGTGCAACGCAATATGCTTCCATTGTTCTAGCCATCGACGTGTCCACATGCCTGGCAGCCATATTGTACTGCTAGCTGGTTTGCATAACAAAAGCAGTCCCTGCTAAATGGAGGCGGTATCCCCGTAGCAGACTACACATTGACCTTATTGACCTTATGAATTCTCTGTACGCAAACAGCGTACGTAGTTACCAATGCGTCGGCAAGAGGATACGTTGCCTGCAAACCAGAGCCAATACTTCGACGATGGAATAAATAAAAAATCCAAAGCTACGTCCATTGAATGGCACGGCCAAGGCGGTGAAGGACGTTGCCTGGCTTGAACTTGCAGAGCTGAAGCCCAGCTTAGTACGTCGGACACCAGTTTGTAATGGTATTTCCGAGTCGTTCATATCCGTTCCATCGGAGGAACAAGTCGAGCCGTCCCGTCAAAAATACGTTCTCATTTTCAGTCACGCACAACTGAATAAGTGACTTTCGTCTCGCACCATCGGCACCATCTGCCAAGTCGTTTACAAGAGGTAGCCTTCTAGATTAGCATTGCCGAGTTGGTCAAGTTCGGCAGCAATCTCTATAGTGCCAGGCAGCCAAGTACGTCCAACTCCGCCAGAAAACGCCACCATGCTATCCTGCCAATCCGCTAAAAAGCGGTAAAAAAAAACCCCAGCCCCCCTCGGGTGTGGGGGACTGGCGGACAGGTTTCTGCACCTTTCCCTGTCTGTCGACTCCCTGCGAACCCATTTCGAGGGGAAAAGGCGTTCCTTGTCAGAAAACCTCTCCTCGGATGACCCCTAAACGCACAGGGGATAGCAAAACGTAGTGCCGTCGACTTGGCAGGAAAGGGGGTACCCAAAAAGGGCCCGATTTCCACCGGGTTGGGAGAATAACGGTCACCAGTGCTTAGATTCTGGCTACACCGAATTTCAAGCGGATTTTCACCGACTTGGCAGGAAAAGGGTTAAACCTGGAATCCTTCATTTGAGGGTGCTCTCTATGCCTCAACCAATCATGATAGCCATTTTTTAGCCACTAACATCCAGTATCTGGTGATTGGGTGGTACAGGGGAATCTCAGGGTGTTGAATGCTATCTCCACCAATGGGTTTTCTTGTCTATTGTATTGGATATGCATGTCTTGGAAAAGTTAGTGAATATTCCTGTTGTGGTCATTATCATGGTTGTAAAACTTTGGTGCATAGGAAGGATAATGCATCAGTAGATTGCAACTTGGCAGTTTTTTTTGCTCTATTGATGGTGGTTTGTAAGAGATGCACTGATTACTCATAAACAATGGTAAAAATTGTGAAAAAGGAATCAACACTTCAGAAAAATTGAGAATCATATAAAATTCCAAAAGAACCTTTTCAAGATGTGGTATTGATAGTTGTGTAGCCAGGCTTATCTTTGAATCTTCTTTGAACCGAAATGATATACAGTAAACAACACACTATCCTGAACAAATATAACAATGTTAAACTTGAAAGCAATAAAATCAGTGATGCAGTGCAGGAATTTTTCATGTAATCGAAACTAACATTTGTGTATCCAAGAGATAGAAAAAGCTTTTGTAAACTTTTTTAAAACTTCAATAAAAGGTATTTCGCACTTGTAAGACAAATTTCTGCCAACTATGACAATCATACACCAGTCTTTTATATGCTGTGTTTTATTTTTTGCCCCAGGTGCAAGTTCTGGTATAGGTGCCGGAACTGCCACACACTTTGCATCACTAGGTTGCTACCTTACGTTGTGCGGACGAAATCAGGAAAACTTGGAGAAAACTGGTAAACAGTGTGAAGCTAATGGACTACCAAAGGACAAGGTAATGTCAGTCTTACAAAAAAATCAGCATTTGAATCTTAGTTATCAGACTCTCAGTTTCAGCATTATTTGTGTCTCCAGTCATTGTATTAGCTACTACAAGTTTGGTTTGCTTACAGATCCTACTGATACAAGGGGATCTTTCCAAAGAAGAGGACTGCAAAGCTGCAGTGGAGAAAACCATCGAATATTATGGTCGTCTAGATTCTCTGGTGAGTCTATTGTTACGTAGCCAACATGGTCAATGACTTGCTGTATGCTTGAAGTCCCCAGGATATCACGGCTGTCAAGTCAAGACTGTCCAGTGCACCGTCAATAGTTTTATCCCCCTAACCACAGTGGTTTCTTCCAAATCAGTTGTTATCAATGTTGAATGTGGCCCTCTTTGTAGGGAATTTAGGTTGAACAGCTTAGAAGACATTTATTTTTCAGCAACTTGCTACAAATTTTGAGAGAATGTTTAAAAAATACTAGATACTAGACTTTCTTTGAATTTGTATTTCTCAAGATGCCAGATAGACTGGAAGATCCGTCGCTTGAGGTTGCCTTCTATTACCCCCCCCCTCACATAAGAAGAGGGGAGTGTAGGGAGCATCCTCTAGATACGGATCTTTCAGTCTAGATGCCGTAGTGCATTTTACACCCACAGACATTGTGTTGGCAAGCTGAAAAGTTAGTGTTTAAACATGCTTTGGAGAGTAAAACGCGAACTTACATTTTACAAACAAAACGAATTTGTCTCTGTAATATACTTGTAGATCATATTATGGTCTCGTACACATGAGCAGAAGGGAACATTGTTTTGCCAGAAATTCTCCCAGCTAAACTTTGTGTTGAAGAAGTCAATTCGAAAGACCAATCTGGCCAAGAGGGACTGATCAAGGAAAAGCATTGTCTTACTAAAATGCTTATTACTCATTCATTTGTTTTCTTTAAAGATAAACAGCGCTGGTATGATAGCAAAAGGAAGCATAGAAACAACATCCCTTGAGCAGTTTGACACTGTTATGAACATCAATGTGAGATCTATGTTCCACATTACAATGCTAGCTGTACCTCATCTTATAAAGACCAAAGGTTGGATATTTTTATTCTGAGTCATTGTGCTACAATCAAGATTTCTAGCAGTGGACATAACAGTTGATGTAATTTTGATAAACCCTTTCACCACCGTGGTTTAACCCATTGTTACCCATGGTTATTTTGAACCATTTAACAGAAATTTGGGGGTGAACAGGTTAAACTATCAGACATCATGGCACAGCACTTATTTACTATACATATGTCATTGATGCTACATTCATGCTGGCGTAACTTGCAAGTAACCATCTCCAGTAAAATCTATTATTATTATTATTCAAGATCTCATGATTCTGTGTATCGCACTCCCATTTATTCTAGTCATATGACTTGTCCAAAATAGCATGTGCATTGCCAGAATGTCATTTCATTTCTCTCCAGGCATCTGACTCTAGGGTTATTTGAAAACTGTATATTTTATGTGTTCTAGATCTACTGTATACCGTATTTACTGATGATTCGTTCGCTCATTATCCTGGTATCACTTGATTCAAATTTCCTGGCACAAAGTGTTAACATATAACCTTGAACTTGAGGAGTTTGTACATTAGATACCTGTCCATAGCTCTCAACATGGATTTGGATAACCATTTCAGTATATCCCTCAGTATATCAGTTTTTATGTAGCTATATGTCCACTTTGTAATTTTATTTAAAGTTGACCATGTTTTCTGCTAAATCGTAACAATCCACAGGTATATGATAAATTCAAAGTAATATTTAAACTTCATTCGAAATTCAAGGCAATAGATTAAAAAACAAGCTTGATAACTTTTGTAAAGTATATGAATATGATCATAACAAGAAGTTGTGAAGATATTACTGCAAAATGATACAACATTTTGTGTGCATGTTTTTATTTTCACTTGCATTTATAACCATATGCATGCTGAGTCCATTTGCCATTCCAATCAGTGACAAAAGAGATCGGTTAGTGTGTTTGAAAACTCACTTTTCAGAATGGGAGAGTAAATATACTCACAGACTGATAATGAAACTTCATCAGTGGTCATGACTGAGACTAAGTGCAATTAAAAACCTTTTATTGATATATTTCCATTTCCAACTCTTGATTGTTGTACAGGTTCAATCGTCAATGTATCCAGCGTGAACGGCATGCGGTCGGTGAGTCTAGCTCTATGTCAATGATGTTTTAGATACCGTAGATTTCAGAAATATTCGATTTAGAAGACATAGAAGAGTAGTCTTTGGGACAATACTGATATCTCTCATATTGATAATCTTAAATTCAGGGAAAGGAAAGAGGGAACTAGTCTGTCATCAGGACAAAGTCAAAGAGTGCAATTTTTGTCATTACTTCATCTTTTTAGATTTCTGAGTTTGTAGCCATTCAACTATTACCGGGGTATGATTCCATTAGGACAGTGATCTTTCACTGAGTGCATGTGATCAGTAATTGTTTAAAAATTAACTGCTGAAAATCTGTCATAAATTTTCTCAGCGAAGTAACTGCTCTCTGAAATCTAAAACAAACTGTCACACAGAAGGTGCTTTGTGTGGAATGCAATGATTGCAAAACCTTTTTTTGAGATCCAATATGTTGAAAATCAAAGTGAAGGGATTTGCACGTTTTCTTCATCTTCTCATGAGTCAAAGAAGTTTTTCTCATTATTATTTTTTTAAATCAATATTTCTTTTATATTTTATTACAATAAATTAGGGTATTATTTTATTTATGTGTGTGTGTGTCTAGATTGCTGTTGGGTGGACAATAGCTGGTAACATCGATCACATAAAGAGTTCTGTCTGCCCACTTACCAACGGCAAATCTAGACCAAGGCATTCCAAATTAATCAACTTCCCCACAAACAATAAATTAATGAATATATACTCTTAACAAATTGGTGCATTCCTCTCTGGTTGGCCCTTGCCTTCTGGAGGAGCAAAACTCAAGACCTCAGCTCTACCTCTGATTATAATACGATTGTTTGAAATTCATTATCTCCACCCAGTAACTTGTCTGCAAAGATCATGAGCATGTTTACAGTTGTCACTACCTGCCATTTTGAATTTGAGACCGCTTTGATTTGCATTTTCATGTTGAGACGTTCTATAATTGTTCTATTCCAGTTTGCTGGTGTATTGGTTTACAACATGTCAAAGGCTGCAGTAGACCAGTTCACCAACTGTATAGCAATTGGTGAGTAGACCAATACAGTAACTGTATAGCAATTGGTGAGTAGACCAATTCAGTAACTGTATAGCAATTGGTGAGTAGACCAATTCAGTAACTGTATAGCAATTGGTGAGTAGACCAATTCAGTAACTGTATAGCAATTGGTGAGTAGACCAATTCAGTAACTGTATAGCAATTGGTGAGTAGACCAATTCAGTAACTGTATAGCAATTGGTGAGTAGACCAATTCAGTAACTGTATAGCAATTGGTGAGTAGACCAATACAGTAACTGTATAGCAATTGGTGAGTAGACCAATACAGTAACTGTATAGCAATTGGTGAGTAGACCAATTCAGTAACTGTATAGCAATTGGTGAGTAGACCAATTCAGTAATCTCATAGCAATTGGTGAGTAGACCAATTCAGTAACTGTATAGCAATTGGTAAGTAGACCAATTCAGTAACTGTATAGCAATTGGTGAGTAGACCAATTCAGTAACTGTATAGCAATTGGTGAGTAGACCAATTCAGTAACTGTATAGCAATTGGTGAGTAGACCAATTCAGTAACTGTATAGCAATTGGTGAGTAGACCAATTCAGTAACTGTATAGCAATTGGTAAGTAGACCAATTCAGTAACTGTATAGCAATTGGTGAGTAGACCAATTCAGTAACTGTATAGCAATTGGTGAGTAGACCAATTCAGTAACTGTATAGCAATTGGTGAGTAGACCAATTCAGTAACTGTATAGCAATTGGTGAGTAGACCAATACAGTAACTGTATAGCAATTGGTGAGTAGACCAATTCAGTAACTGTATAGCAATTGTTGAGTAGACCAATACAGTAACTGTATAGCAATTGGTGAGTAGACCAATTCAGTAACTGTATAGCAATTGGTGAGTAGACCAATTCAGTAACTGTATAGCAATTGGTGAGTAGACCAATTCAGTAACTGTATAGCAATTGGTGAGTAGACCAATTCAGTAACTGTATAGCAATTGGTGAGTAGACCAATACAGTAACTGTATAGCAATTGGTGAGTAGACCAATTCAGTAACTGTATAGCAATTGGTGAGTAGACCAATACAGTAACTGTATAGCAATTGGTGAGTAGACCAATTCAGTAACTGTATAGCAATTGGTGAGTAGACCAATTCAGTAACTGTATAGCAATTGGTGAGTAGACCAATTCAGTAACTGTATAGCAATTGGTGAGTAGACCAATACAGTAACTGTATAGCAATTGGTGAGTAGACCAATTCAGTAACTGTAT
Source organism: Ptychodera flava (assembly GCF_041260155.1). Taxonomy (NCBI): domain Eukaryota; kingdom Metazoa; phylum Hemichordata; class Enteropneusta; family Ptychoderidae; genus Ptychodera; species Ptychodera flava. The sequence goes on from NC_091939.1 coordinate 5,778,536, forward strand.
AGCAATTGGTGAGTAGACCAATTCAGTAACTGTATAGCAATTGGTGAGTAGACCAATTCAGTAACTGTATAGCAATTGGTGAGTAGACCAATTCAGTAACTGTATAGCAATTGGTGAGTAGACCAATACAGTAACTGTATAGCAATTGGTGAGTAGACCAATTCAGTAACTGTATAGCAATTGGTGAGTAGACCAATCAGTAACTGTATAGCAATTGGTGAGTAGACCAATTCAGTAACTGTATAGCAATTGGTGAGTAGACCAATTCAGTAACTGTATAGCAATTGGTGAGTATATTCAGTAACTGTATAGCAATTGGTGAGTAGACCAATTCAGTAACTGTATAGCAATCGGTGAGTAGACCAATTCAGTAACTGTATAGCAATTGGTGAGTAGACCAATACAGTAACTGTATAGCAATTGGTGAGTAGACCAATTCAGTAACTGTATAGCAATTGGTGAGTAGACCAATTCAGTAACTGTATAGCAATTGGTGAGTAGACCAATTCAGTAACTGTATAGCAATTGGTGAGTAGACCAATTCAGTAACTGTATAGCAATTGGTGAGTAGACCAATTCAGTAACTGTATAGCAATTGGTGAGTAGACCAATTCAGTAACTGTATAGCAATTGGTGAGTAGACCAATTCAGTAACTGTATAGCAATCGGTGAGTAGACCAATTCAGTAACTGTATAGCAATCGGTGAGTAGACCAATTCAGTAACTGTATAGCATTGGTGAGTAGACCAATTCAGTAACTGTATAGCAATCGGTGAGTAGACCAATTCAGTAACTGTATAGCAATCCGGTGAGTAGACCAATTCAGTAACTGTATAGCAATCGGTGAGTAGACCAATTCAGTAACTGTATAGCAATCGGTGAGTAGACCAATTCAGTAACTGTATAGCAATCGGTGAGTAGACCAATTCAGTTACCATTTAGCATTGTGTGTAATTCACTCAGAGGGTGGGATTCAATATTTTTGATCCTACAGAAACTGATTTATACACATGCACCCTTAGTCTGGCAGAGACCCTGCGATTCGCGTTCTTCCCTGTTGGAACACGCGCGCGCCCTTCAGAGACGCGACGCGAATCCCAGGGTCTGGACGTTCTTGCAAGCGACCGGTCGGATTTCTGCCTGATCCGGGTACTTTGTAGAACTCCACGCATCCGTTAATCAAAAAAAAATGTCAAGTACCATAGCCAAATAAAATGAAAAATAAAAACATACTGCGTATATAAGTCTACCAGCTACTAGTAAAAATTTTCTCCGCCCAGCTAGATAGGTGTTTCTTTTGACGACACTACCCTTATGAATATTCATATACTTGCAAAAACCGACAGTCGCTGTATCTGGCAGCGCGTGCTCACAGCTAGCACAGCGTAGCCTTCGAATGCAGGCCCATCGTGGGCGCACACAAAACAAGGCACAGCGACTGTGGAGAGTCTAATGCACCCTGTGAGATTTGTATCAGTAATGTATCAGTTATCTCTGTTGCCAAGTTTTTTTCACAAAGTAGAAACAGGAAAAGAACCAAAATAGGAAACTCTTCTACTGCTTACTACCGTTGATGGTTTGTCTCTCATAGTGTTGTTAACTGCAAGGGATCAACTGTAACATCTTACCTGAGGGTAGAGTGTGCATTTACGGAAAGACATTGGAACTCTCAAAATTTTACCTGTACAATATTTCTGATCTATCACTTTTAGGCTCATTTAAAGGTCTTCGAGTAAGAAATGTTTTTACCATCTTAAATTTTTGTAAAATTGAAAAGTTTTTTTTTCGCCACAAAGTTAACACAGGGATTGCAGCCATTTTGAATTTTAAATATCAGTAAATGTCTAGCAATTTGTTTCTCTAGCACTAAACGCACAGTACAATAAATTACCCACAATGCTGTTTGATTTGTACCAACAACATTAGTTTTCTTATAACTTTTTCAGTTCTGCATAAAAGCAATAATGTGAAGTCTCATGATAATTGATTAATTATATTTTTTAATAGTACGTGGAAATATTGTAGTATAAATTTCAAAGAAACTGTTAAATAACCATAAAAGTCACATTCTGCAGGTACTACAAATGTTACAGTTTCGGGAAGCAAGTTATGACCAACTGAAGGGGTCATTCTCTGAAAAAAGTTAGCATGTAAATTTCTTTTGTCTTTTCTATTCGGAAAAAATCAATATCCTTTTGTTTCATAAAAGAGGTGCAACTAGTCTCCCTACTTTCCATCACTTTATTCTGTATGGCTGGGGACACAATCAGTGGAAAATTTACAAAAATCTCATCTCCTCTCTCAATCAAGCACAATTTTCTTAATTTTTTAAAATGGCAATTGAGAAGAAGGTGTTTTTAAAAGTACTAGTCCAGGAATTTGTCTACACATGGGAGACATGGTATACTTTACATGGGAATCTACATTGGTACAAATCATGATGTATTATGGAAAATCTCTAGTACTGTGAATCGTTACTCAATGGCCCCTGATTTTTATTCTTGAATTGTTAAAAGTATGGTTGGAAGTTTCATGGAGGACAGTTTGTGCAAAATTTCAAGTCTTGCACTTTTGAGGCTCTTACTATCTTAACCCTTTGAGTGCTGTAATATTTCCCACCAAAATTTAAAGGCAACATTTTACCAATTTTTATTAATTTTATGTAATTTTTTTAAATAATTTTGGATCAAACGTACATCACATTTCATTGGCTGTAGTTTTTCATCAAAATTTTGGCAAAAATCTGCAAAAATTTGACTGGGATACATTTTACGAAGGTGACAAAAATTGACTTTGGCGCTAAAAGGGTTAATGATTCCAGCTTGAATAAATGTCGTTCTTTATTTTTATGGTTTCAGAACTTGCCTCAAAACAAGTCAGAGTAAATTCTGTCAAGTAAGTAATCTACATTTGCATGCCATAATGATACCCTCAATAGGTAAAGAGATATATGTTGTAACGATTTCATGCTTTTGTGAATATTTGACCTAACAGTCAGAATATCATGTTTCCTGTAATACTTGTCGGTAGTAAGTACCTTTACAAAGTATACCCCAAACAATTACCAGACACATTAAAACAAACATTTGACACAAAATGAATACTTTCGATTAGAATCCCCTCTATCACAAAAATTGTTTCAGTATGTAGAGCTGCCTCCCCTGTACACCCCGTTGCATCCACTTACTTTTTTCCAATCTATAGAGTATTGTGATTGGCCAAAGGATGGTCACATGACCATCTTAATAGTTGAAGGACAACCTTTGGACTATTTGAACTTACCATGCCATCAGTGATGATATTGCCAAATATTTTGTGTTTGCAGTCCAGGTGTGATCGTAACGGAGATCCACAGACGTGGTGGAATGAATGATGAGGACTATAATAAGGTGAGAACACCTTTGTGTCTTTGAACTTTTGATTAGAATGTTACTACTCTCAATGAGGAAAGCCCATCAGAATAGCCCTGCATGTCAGCTGACCTTTGACCTTATCAGTGAGTGAAGAGACTTATATACAGTGAGGTGTTTATCCCACCAGAACTATGACTAATTTGCTATAGAAATGAGCTATGTTAGTGTATATCCCCTTGACATCAGTTTAGATATTTGGATTTTGATTAGAAAAGTCATTTACATTTGTTATGCACAGTAAAATTCCTTTTTGAAATTACATTGATGTCGGTAGCTTCACAGTAAATTTCAAAACTTTACTTTTGCTTCCGTAATCTTAAGCGTTTTACCAAGTAGAAATCCACCATAATAACAATATGGTCGACGACCACTCCCCCCCCCCACCCTAGACTTTTATGACTCCTTTAGGTGTCATAATGGTATTTTCAGGTACGGAGAATGCCACTTCGACATATAAAGAGCCTGTCATATGTAGTAACCTCATTGCATTATAATCATTTAGTGAAGACCCGGAGACTAAGCTGTCTCTCGTTTCTGATCTCGCAGTTCTTGGAACACTGCAAGACTACCCATGCTCTTGGTCGTCCAGGACAAGTTGACGAGGTTGCCAAGGCAATTGCATTCCTTGCATCCGATGATTCCTCGTTCATCACTGCGGCACAGCTACCGATCGATGGAGGAAGGCACGCACTATGTCCACGATAAGAGAATCAATAGTTTTGACAGCAAAAGTTCCATCTTTGACTGTGTGAAAAATAAGTCACAAACTGAGATAGGCAGAGTCATTCACCTGAAAACAAAAAGTGGTATTTGAAATGAGAGGCTAGTGAATATGCAGCTCTAACTCCCAATGATTGGGGATTATGTAGTCCAAGTAAAGTCTGTTATATGGATAGGTTCAAAGAAATTGATGTGGAAAATATTGTCAAAGATATTTAGTCGCTAATCATGGACATAGGTTTTTAAAGCAATAAACTTGAATGTTGATTACTGAAGTGTTAGATTACGTACCAATTTTTTGGCACCAGGATGCTTTATTAAGCAGCTTAGGGTGGCAATGCAATCAATCATGTCTGTGTGTTTGTATGTGTGTCTGAGTAGGTCTGTATGTGTATGTACTTGAAAAATGTCTTTGCTGTTAATCAAAATATGAGTTGTTTATTGTAAGAAAGGTGTAGGTGTAATGCTATTGATAACAGAAATGCGTGCTATCAGTTCATGTCAATACAGCTTCAAAGCAACAGTAACTGTATCATTTTACATTTTTTTTCAATATTTTTCTTTGGTGTCTAATCCACTGGTTCTTGTTATATTCCTGTACCATGTTAAAAATCCCAAAATATTTGGTTCGTCGACACAGTGTGTGATCTTAAGTGTTATATTGTTGACAATGGAATTCAAGTCTGTACCTGAGTTTGATTACCAACACTGATTGTGCAGGATGCACATAGACAGTAATGTTCACAAGCAGAATAATGGGTATTTTAATATGTTGTAGGAAGAAGAACTAGAAACCTAAGCTGACATATGCAACAAAAACCTGAAAAAGCTTAAGGTAGAATGCACCTAGGAGACAGATGGTCGGACTCTCAAATATCTACGCTTCTTACTGATGTACCATTTGTTGGGGCTCATCTTAGCTCTTGGGAACAGAAAAACTTTCACTGGCTTAGTTCTTAGCTACTATAGACTATAGTCCAGGGCTCGAAATATTACCTGTCTGCCTGTCCCGGACAAGTGAAATTTGGCATGGGACAAGTAGTTTTGAAAAGTACTTGTCCAAGTGGACAGGTAGGTTTTTTCAGCCTGCAACCAGTATTTCAACCTATTGACTACAGCAAATATTCATAAGTTTAAATTTATATAACAGCGTTTCCGTTACAATTTCTTAACCTGCATACGATTTTACGCAACTTGGTTTTTATTTGCGTAAAATGTATCAACAACGCGTACGGTGTCGATGGGAATCGGTATCTGAAGTGAGTTGTTTCCTTTAATGCGCATGCTCTATTAACAAAACACAATAACGTGGGGGGGGCTTCAAGGTATAGTAGCTGAACACTTGCAATGCCGTGATGCATGTCTCGTATATGATCGTTGAGCAGCCTAATGACTTTATGTTCAAAGAAAATACTTTCTGACAATGAAATTAGTGTTTTCAAAGGGCCAACAAAAAGCAGATACTGATCAAAGTCCAGCGGGACCTCTCAAGATGCAACCCTACAGAGCACAGTCGTTTGGAGAGCTATTCAGCGCTTGGTCTATTCGCCCCATAGACGAGTGTGCAGAAGCGAGAAATACCCCAAGTCTGGAAATGAAATGGCTATTTCGTATAGGGATTGTGCCACCATGTCATCTTCGACGTTCGATTTTACCGTGAAAAGTAGCAAGTTCATCTATCATGTAACCGTCGACCGTTCCCTAGCATTCTCAAAATTCATACCTGGTACTTGATTTGCTTCACAAACGCTCGTTTCGTGTGATTTTCGGCCGAATTCGACGGACACGTCGCTAAAACATAAGCGTGAGCAACATTCCGGTCACCTCACAGTGGACGTTGGGCACCTCCACTTTACTGACGTTAGCGCCGCGTACCCATGAGGGGTGACTGGAAGGTTGTTCATGCCTTATGTTTTGGCGACGTGTCTTCTGAACTCGGCCGAAAATCACACGAAAATTCATACCTGATACTTCATCTGCTTACAAAATGCTCATTTTCTGTGATTTTCGGCCGAGTTCGAGATAAACCTGGCCAAAACATAAGCATGAGCAACATTCCAGTCATCCCTCATGGGTAGGCGGCGCCAACGTCAGTAAAGTGGAGGGACCCAAGAGGTGACCGGAATGTTGCTCACCCCCAGGTTTTGGCGAGGTGTCCGTCGAATTTGGCCGAAAATTACACGAAACGAGCGTTTTTGAATCAGATAAAGTATCAGGTATGAAATTTTAGAATGATAGGGAGCTATCGACGGTTGCATGATAGATGAACGTGTTAATTTTCACAGTGAAATCGGACACGGAATGTGACATGGCGTGGTTTTTATAGCCATTCTGTTTCCAGACTTGGGGTATTTCTCGCTTCTGCACACTCGTCTATGGGGCGAATAGTCCCAGCGCTGAATAGCTCTCCAAACGACTGTGCTACAGAGTGTAAATCCTGACCGGTAAACACTTTCCAAATAACATGCGACCTAATGACCATGATTAACTGTATTGTGTTACCAACAACGTAGACTCGATGGATTCTCAAATTTTTTGCATCTGTAGTGTCATTGTCTGTACAGAACTGATTGACATGGTGCTTTGAGATGATGAAATAAAATGTTTCATAAAGAGTTGCTGTCACCGAAAGTCTAAAATGTTGCAATATCATGATAAATGTCACTTGCAAGCAGGTGCACTACCGTGCATAAGCATATGTTCTATTTTTGTCCTGCATTGAACCACGTTGACTTGAGGCAATGTAGTGCGAACCAAGTATGTCCGTGTCATGGGGCGGCATTTCTCAATGCGTATTAGATTACACAGTCATGATTTTTTTTGCGTATTTCAGATGATTTTGCGTAAAATACGCAGGATTTTGCGTTAACGGAAACGCTGTTACAGTATATACCTTTTACAATTTTGAAAATCATTATTTGGATATTTACCTGTCAGAAAAAAGTAAAAGAAAATTCGATAATATCTAATCACTGTTTACAGGAGGCAGCCGTATTGATTTATCTAAGGTCATGTCTCAAATCTCTTAAATTGGGAGATTCTCAGAGCTATCTCGACACCGCTGTTACGCCAGTTGCATAGGATACAGGCATGAGTTTGTTGAATTGAATTGAAACTAGTATAGTTTCTTAGAATAAATTATGCCATTTTGGACAGGTACTTTTCTCACTGGGACAGGTACTTTTTAGCTCCCATAGCCATATGTATATATGGCAATGGAAGCTATTCTTATAGGCTAGGGAAATGTCTGTATGTATGTATGTCTGTATGTCTGTACGTCTGTATGTCTGTATGTCTGTATGTCTGTCCGTCAACATCAAAAACTCCAAAACCGCTGCACATTTCATCTTGATATTTGGTGTGTACATGGATGATGGGCTGTAGATGAGATTTTGTTCAAATGAAGTTGTCATTGCCAAAAATATGCAAATTAAGTGAAAAAATGTAAAAACAGTCAAAATTGAAAATCTCAATAACCACTGAGCAGATTACATAAAAAATTAGCATGTAAGTACTTTGGGCTGACCTGAAATAATTGTGCTTTTTTTGATTTTTTGATATTGTTGAAAATATACAAATTAGTGCCAAAAAAGGCGTTTTTGGTAAAAAATCTTCTTCTTCATGAACCGCTGGTCAGACAGCTTTGATATTTGGTATACAGGTCCCTAGGGATAACCCAAATTGGATTTGTTCAAATTATGATGAAATATGCAAATCTGTATTTTTAAGGAATTTTTTTGTCATTTTTGGTCAAAAATTTATTTCATCAAAACCGCTCGTCTGACAGCTTTGATATTTGGTATACAGGTCCCTAGGGATAACCCAATTTGGATTTGTTCAAATTGTGATGAAATATGCAAATCTGTATTTTTAAGGAATTTTTTGTCATTTTTGGTCAAAAATTTATTTCATCAAAACCGCTCGTCTGACAGTTTTGATATTTGGTATACAGGTTCCTACAGATAAACTTAATATGATATATAGAATATATGATGAAATCTGCAATTTTGTATTTTTGGTGCAATTTTTGACATTTTTGGTAAAAAAATGTGTTTCTCAAAAACTACTTGTCTGATGCCTTTGATATTTGGTATACAGGTTCCTGGGGGTTCTCCTAGTGTGATATAGTGAAATTTGATGAAATCTTCAATTTTTGTATTTTTGGGTCAATTTTTGCCATTTTTGGTCAAAATATTTGTTTCTCAAAAGTTACTCATTTGATAGCTTTGATATTTTGTATACATTTTTATACATAATTATGATGAAATCATCAATTTTGTATATTTGCAGCTAATGTTGCCATTTTAGGTCAGGCCATCCTGAAATGAGCTTTCAAAGATCTCAACCATCTTCATCAATACATATGTCACAAAAAGTTGCTCTCTACATAACACAGCAGAGCTCTGTCGACTATTGGGTCGCTTGTTTTTTTCAAAACCGCTGGTCAGACAGCTTTAATATTTGGTTAACAGGTCCCTAGGATGACCTTAGTGAGATGATTTCATACAGTCAGGAAATACTTAATTTTGTATCCATGTCTATAGTAGCTTCAGGGACATTGGCCCTATGTTTAAGATAATGTTGTGATTCAGTAAGCATTTGAAATGGTAAACTGTATTTGGTGTTGAAATGCGGTAAAAAATAATGAGAAAACATAGCTGAGGTGATTTTAGCAGGTTTGGTTTCCAACAAATATATTCAAAGTTTTTTTCAATGTTAAAGAGTGATGGAGGGGGGGGGGGGGGGGTCCTGGCAGATTTTGAAAAAAATCCAAACAAATGTCAATAAAAAAATCAGCCACAGAAGGTTTGTCAAAAAGAAAAGGTGGGATAGTGGGAAAAAAAGAATGTACAGTGTATCGGATAAAAAAGATGTTCCTCATCAATCTTCCAGACAACCCCTTTTATCAAATGGTACACCCCTGATGTATTTTTGTGTGCCATAAACATGCAGTGTATTTTAGTTTAAGATGTCAATCAAGTTAGGTAAGGATTTGAAAGGAATAGTCAAGTTCACCACAGTTTAAATTTATCCCTTGTGTCATCATCCTTGTGTAATTGGTTAAGTCTGTAAATTGTTCCAGATGTGGATGCACCAGCTGTTCTGGAAGAAAGAAATGTTTACTTTTCCCTTTAGGGTTTCCGAGTTAATGATTGCATGTTGAAATCTTTCCATGTATCTGGTGCATGGGCAAAATGTAAATATTTGTTGCATGTTATGTATTTCAGTCTATGTCAAATATTGTAAATGAAAAATCAAGAACAGTTTGCTGTGTGCTTGTAAAAGATAACATGTATGTCAATTAAATTATATAAATAATTAAATATTAAATATTAAATTAAATTATGTCAATTAAATATTAAAACTGCCTTGCAGTTTGATTGTCTTAAAAATTATCACAGAAGTAGAAAATGAAAAGAAACTAATCAAATTGCTGTAACATATTCACCCTCAGTGTCTGTAGGCCTATACTTAACTATTTTATCATTACATTCAGCTTTTTGTTATATCTTTATCACTCTCCATGGGCCAAGGCACACTTGGGGTCAATGTCATCACTCTGTGCCAGTCTGTGAATGTCAGTCTGTCTGTATTTAGGCCCATGTTTCATACAATTGGTGGTTTGTTTTGATAATATATTTGGTATATAGGGATAACCTAGCAATACAATTTTTTTGACAAAATGTGACATGACTTCGGTGACCTTTGACCTCAAATATACATATTTGTCCATAACTCAGTAACCACAAGTGCTACACCCTTCATGTATAGTATGATGGGACACCTTATGATGCCACATATTGTACCTCATTAATTATGTGCATATCTAATTTTGAGCAAGCCAATAGAGCCAGAGGTCTGATTTTTGATATATAGGGATAACTATAGGAGAGAATTTTTTTTGACAAATGTAATGTGACCTCGGTGACCTTTGACCTCAAATATACATATTTGTCCATAACTCAGTAACCACAAGTGCTACACCCTTCATATCTGGTATGATTGGACACCTTATGATGCCACATATTGTAGCTCATTAATTATGCACATATCTCATTCTGAGCAAGCCAATAGAGCTGGATGTCTGATTTTTGGTATATAGGGATAACTATAGGAGAGAAATTTTTTGACCAAATGTCATATGACCTTGATGACCTTTTACCTAAAATATATGTTTATGTCAATAAATAAGCAACCACAAGTGCTATGTCCTTTGTATTTAGTAGGATGGGAGACCTTATGACAACACACGCTTTACCCCATTAATTTTGCACACATCTAATTCTGGGCAAGCGAATAGAGCTAGAGGTCTGATTTTTTGGCATATAGGGATTAATTAGCAATATAATTTTTTTTTCAAAATGTCATGTAACCTCAATGACCTTTGACCTTGATTATACATATATATATGCATATCTCAGTAACCACAAGTTCTATACCCTCCAATTTTGATAGGATATTAGACCTTAAGATGTCACATCTTGTACCTCATTTATTATGCGCATATGTATTTCTTGGCTGGCCAATACTGCTAGAGGTCTGATCTTTTTTCCCGATTTAGAACCATAACTTAGACATGCCTCATGTGTTTCAAATTGGGAACAACGACATAGACCTATTTGCCCATAGATCTCAACATATACACTCCAGTGATACTTCTTAATGACCACATTTCCCTGCCCCATCAAGACTAATACTCCTATTACAAGTGGGGACTGTCATTGTCAATGACTTGTTTAGTTAATGGTTGTATCACAGTATACGATATTTCTAATTCTGTATTTTTTCCATGTTATATTCTGAATAATACATTAAACATATTTCACTGTCTCCAGTACATTACATTTAAGTATTTTCACTTCATGCACTTTATCCCTTTCACACATGTTCAAATATCTGACCAGAGACCAAAACACTAAATAGTCCAGGATGGGAGCTACAGTGTCATTGACGCTATTTTTATTGTACTTGCCACAGTGGACAGGTGGTTGAAAAAAAGTATTTCGAGCCCTGTAGTCTGTAGAAGCTATTGGGATGGGTATCTCTCCGGCGTCTGGCGTCAATCTGTATGTATGTATGTATGTATGTGTGTATGTCCGTTTGTGAGGCGTCCTTCCACTCAAATATCTTGAGAACCGCAGTACTTACTGATTTGATATTTGTTGTGTAGATGAAGAATATGATTTTGAGAAATATTTTTATAATTATTTGATATTGTTGAAAATATGCAAATTAGTGCCAGAAAAGGCATTTTTGGTAAAAAATCTTCTTCTTCATAACCGCTGGTCAGACAGCTTTGTTATTTGGTATACAGGTCCCTAGGGATAACCCAACATAGATTTGTTCAAATTTTGATGAAATATGAAAATCTGTATTTTTAAGGATTTTTTTTGTCATTTTTGCTAAAAACTTTATTTCATCAAAACCGCTTGTCTGACAGCTTTGATATTTGATATACAGGTTCCTACAGATCAGCTAAATATGATATATTGAATATATGATGAAATCTGCAATTTTGTATTTTTGGTGCAATTTTTGCCATTTTTGGTCAAAAAATGTGTTACTCAAAAATTACTTGTCTGATGCCTTTGATATTTGGTATACAGGTTCCTAGGGGTTGTCTTAGTGTGATATATTGAAATTGGATGAAATCTTCAATTTTTGTATTTTTGGGTTAATTTTTGCCATTTTTGGTCAAAACATTTGTTCCTCAAAAGTTACTCATCTGATAGCTTTGATATTTGGTATACAGGTTCCTAGGCTTTATCTTAATGTAATGTATGGAAGTTATGACGAAATCTTCAATTTTGTATTTTTGCAGCTAATTTTGCCATTTTTGGTCAGGCCATCCTGAAATGAGCTATCAAAGATATCCTCCTTCTTCATCAATACATGTGTCACAAAAAGTTATTCTCTACATAACACAGCAGAACTCTGTCGACTGTTGGGTCGCTTGTTTTTTCAAAACCGCTGGTCAGACAGCTTTAATATTTGGTTTACATGTCCCCAGGATGACCTTAGTGAGATAATTTAACACAGTCAGGAAATATTTAATTTTGTATCCATGTCTATAGTAGCTTCAGGGACTTTGGCCCTATGTTTTGTAAATCCAAATTTAATCTCTCCCCCCCCCCCCCCCCCCCCCGAGTTAACACAGGGATGGTGGCCATTTTGAATTTCAAATATCGCAAAATGTTGGGTGATTTGTTTCACTAGCTCCAGCATGGTGACCCCCCATTTTTATTGTTTTTGGGGTTTTTTTAAGAGAATGGTTGAAAGTAGAGAGAAAAATCCGTCGCTCGAAGACGCTCTCTAGGCTCACCTCTTATGTAGAGAGCGCCCTCAAGCGACGGATCTTTCAGTGTAGGTTGAAAGTTTCATTCAGGTAAGGGACTGGACATAAATTACAGGGGGGTGGGGGGTGGGCCGGTGTTTTTCGAAAAACCGCTGCGTAAAAAATAGTGACCCTTCAAAAGTTCATGCACAATAATTAGTGACCCTCCCCCTTATCCGTGCATGAAAATAAGTGACCCTCCCCTGTTACTCAATACCCCCCAAAAAAACCCGCAATGTGTTAAAGACCCCCTTCTGACTTGCTATACTTTTTAAGTCGCCCTCCCGAAAGGAAGGCAAAATGTGGCCGATATAACGCGTTGTCCAAAAAATATCAAATCATATGTGTGTTATTCATGTAAATGTACTTTTTTGAAGTGGCAGGTAAAAAGTGCATGCCTGTACAAAAAATGTAATTTTTAGATTTTATCGATAATGTTGATTCACTATACATGTAGTCGACTATAAGAAAACTACGAACGTGTATTTTCCAGTATAAAACTAGCTATATCTGTTCATATACAGATGTTTAATAACTGATATAGATATACTTGATTAGCATGGGTTGTTTACAAGTGCACATGTGAACAAGATATTTGATTTTGGAATTTCTGTCAAAATGTTTATCCACTATACATGGGAGTCTACGACAAAACTATACATGGTAGTCTATGACAAAACTGTCAAAAAATTTTCAGAATTAAAAATTTGCACTATTTGTGCATATATGGACCTGAATAATTGACATAATTGTGCTGGACTAGAAGAGGGTGGTAAAATGTGCATCTGTGTACAATAACTTTGTTTTTGGAATTTCGCATAAAATGTTGATCCACTATACATGGGAGTCTATGACAAAACTGTAAAAAAAAATTTTCAGAATTAAAAATATGCACTATTTGTGTATATATGACCCTGAATAATTGACATAATTGTGCTTGATTAGAAGAGGGTGGTAACACGTGCATCTGTGTACAATAACTTTGTTTTTGGAATTTCGCATGAAATGTGGATCCATTATACATTGTAGTCTATGAAGAAACTATGAATAATTTTTTTTAAATACAAAACTTGGCAAATCTGTGTATTTATGTATGCTTGATTATTGATATTTATGTTCTTGATTAGACTAGAGTGGTTACAAGTCCATGTGTGTGCAAAAAATTTGATTTTGGAATTTCACCGAAATGTTGATTCACTATACATGGCAGTCTATGGTGAAACCCTATGAATAATTTTTTCCCAATAAAAAAATAGGTAAATCTGTGCATTTATGTACACTCAATTATTGGTACTAATGTTCATGATTAGACTAGAGTGGTTTCAAGTCAATGGTTGTGCAAGAAATTTGATTTTGGCATATCACTTAAATGTCGATTTACTATACATGGCAGTCTATGATGAAACTATGAATAATTTTTTTCCAATACAAAAATAGGAAAATCTGTGCATTTATGTACACTTGATTATTGGTATTAATGTTCATGATTAGACTAGAGTAGTTTCAAGTCAATGGGTGTGCAAGAAATTTGATTTTGGAATTTCACTGAAATGTCCATTCACTATACATGGCAGTCTATGATGAAACTATGAATAATTTTTTCCAATACAAAACTTGGTAAACCTGTGCATTTATGTACATCTAATTATTAGTATTAATATTCATGATTAGACTAGAGTGGTTTCAAGTCCATGGTTGTGCAAGAAATTTGATTTTGGAATTTCACCAAAATGTTGATTCACTATACATTGTAGGCTATGAGGAAACTACAAATAACTCATAGGTTATCTGATCCTAAATTGTTATTCAAAAGTTGTTCGACCTGAAGCTTCCAGTTGTTATTGATGACACTATGCACTATTCTGAACAGTTTGTATTCTGTCAATGTCCTCAAAAATTAAAAAATGTACATACAGCGACTATGAACTTTTGACACCGACCTATACCCAATGTATTGTCAATGGGAGAATGATGTCAAATAAGTAATCTCCCAAATTGTTATTGAAAGAGTCATTATAGGGGACAGTTATGCACAATAGTGTTGAATAAGTAGAAAACATGACAACTTAAATCAATGTGGCTGCTTGGATCATCAATACATTGTTTATTATACCTGAAATTTGCGCCCGAAGGGCGCGCCGAAAATGGTAATGGCAGAAAATGAAAGTGCCAGGAGGTATTTTTTCTTTTTCAGTATTCCATAACGTGCACATGCAATTTCAGCTTTGATGCATGAAAAAAGGTGACCCTCCCCCATAGGCTTGCACAAAATTTTATGACCCTTCAAAAATGCTTGCGCGAAAAATGGCGACCCACCCCCAAAAAACACCGGCCCACCCCCCCCTGTAATTTGTGTCCAGTCCCTAAGTTAGAGCAAAAGTTTTAAGTCTTTCACTTTTGAGGAGCATACTACCTTGAAGTTTAGAATTACTTGGTAATAAAGCAATATACCAATTCATCTGCGGGGATGGTCAGGATGAGAACATTACCACATTCAAAGAATAAAACTTCCTGAGAGACTGCACTGGATGCATACGACTTTCCATGTTTTTCTGTACTCTTTTAATCCACACTTTTTTTACTTTAGGTCACATGATTGATGTTTGGCGAAAAAAGCAGGGTTTTAAAAATGTCAAATCTCGCCCTATCTGTTTGTCCCTCAGTTTCTTGAGAACCCCTATTTAGACGGGAAGAACACCAAGTTCCTAGAAAGTCATTAACAGGCTTTTTCTCAAAGCCAAATTTATTAACTGGACAAAACTCTTGAAGGGAAACGAATCATTAACATCATCTAAACATTCGATGTTATCAAGATCTATTGTAAGAGTCCTTGAGTGATGAAGGTCACTCCAGTTGCAGTGCATCAGACAGTGAAGTGAAAAATTGCAACGGAAAACTACCAGCCTGCAATTGTCGTGAATCGTTCTGAATTAAATCTGTGCCGTACTCTTTCCTGGCGTTTGATGTGTGGCGAAAATGAATCTGGAATTCTACAATCTGACTCCTTCAGATTGGCTCCTGTGACTGAGGGTGTATTGTTTAGTGCATTCATTAGTTTGGGGTTAACTGTATAGCCCTTATTTCAGTGCAAAGGCTTTTCAATACGTGAAATATAGATTATCTGATGGCGCCTTGATCACAAGTCACGTTTTGTGTGAATATTTGTTTCCAGCAATCAAAAACCTAGTGTATGGAGAGTACAGCTTCTGGCGATGTCTGTAGATCGAGTGCGTGTGTTTTATTTTTTTTATATAGTTTGGTGAAATCGATGAAATGTATAATAACTGCATTTGCAAGTCTTGATTCTTTGAACCTTTGGGGAACAGTATGTGTGCGTTGCTATGCAAACGACATTTCGTATTGAGTACCACCCCAGGCACCGGGAGATGTACTGTACAAAATCCAGGAAATACGGAGTCTGGAAGTGTGCGTCAGTTTATTTAGCTTTAGAAAGCGAAATGCATCAGGAAAATAATCTCCATTCACTCAAACGTGCGACTATAGCCGACCAACGGTGTTCCCCTCGAGTTCATTCACAATACATCTTCGATCTCGTTGATTTATTTGTACAGCTCACCGACCCCTTTTCAGAAACATTCCCCATATTTTTTTTATAATAATCAAATACTTGTCTGATTTTTCGTAATAGTGTAATTTTCATATATTGGCAACAACCTGAAGACTGAAAAGTGCAAGATATAAAAAGGTGAATCATAGTCAGTACAGAATCGATCTACCATCCCTGGACGAATAGTGAAGTATATGTACATGTAGATAATGCAGCGTACATTCAAAGTATATTGTCAGCCAAACACGTCAAGGTGAAGATCAAACTTGGAGAGCATGAAGACGCTCTCTGTGTAGATTTATTATCGCCTCATTATAATTACACAATAATTATAGTAATAATAACAATAATAACAACTATAATTATAATCATAATATGAGTCATTTGAGAAAACCTGATCATAGAACGAAGAACAAGAATGAGCACACTTATGTACAGATTGAAAGCTGCTTCAAAATATAGCCAAAACATTCAAAATATTCTCATTCCGCCTTTAGAAAAATTGTCTCAAGTTGAGACGAAATACTTTCGGTTAATATCCGGAAATTGATGAAAAACGAAGCAAATGAAAAAGAACTGCAATGGACAAAGGAATCCAAGCAGTGCATGGGGAAATTCACCGAAGGTTTTGGCTTTTATATTCATGGCGAGTATATGATTTTGACAAGGATCAATTAGTCGACAGAAGAAGGTGTATATCACAGGATTCTTCTCAAATTTTGCGAACACTTTGCTAAAATTTATTACAGTTTACGGTTTTGTTTTCACTTAAAATGATTATTGGTATAATGTAACAATGTTAAGCGTTTCGTGGTAAAATATGGATTGATTAGGTTACCAATTTGTTAACATCTTTGAAGTGAAGTTGCCAAACTTAAAGAAGTCGAAATGAGCGACTTCTTTCAATAATCAGCCGTCTTTGTCCACCACACGAAAGAGCCATTATTGCCAACAGTTTAAATGTCCTGCATTGACAATATGGTTAGCTTAACGAGGATGGTGGTTAAGATTTTCATGGGTCAAACTTGCCAAAATCGACATCATGGCGAAAATATTTGGCCACTTCGAATGATCATCTGACTCATACATATGTTGATATATTAAAATAAGGTGACACAAAATGATTGCTTCATAAGAACGTAAATATCACCGCCTTTCTCAGCTCTAAAACACTATCAAGGTAAATTGTGTTATGTTTTCTAAGGTTTTCGATTAACCCTTTGAGTGCTGCAATTGTTCTCACCAAAATTTTAGTGCAACATTTTTACCAATTTTTATGAATTTTTGTGTAATATTGTGATGACCAAATGGACATCACATTTCATCGGCTACAGTTTGTTATCAAAATTTTGACAAAAATCTGAAAAAAAATAACTGGAGCATATTTTCTAAAGGTGACAAAAATTGACTTTGGCGCTGAAAGAGTGAAGTTACTACCCACCTCGAAGCTGAAAGGCTTAGACTCAAGCCGAGGAAACTTTCAAGCCAACTACTCTTTTTCAAAATCAACAATACAACTCGTGCCAATTTTGGTACTAGAGAAACAAAATGCCTAGCATTTACCGACTTTTGAACTTCAAAATGACCGCGCCAATAAGGAAAATTAAATTTCTATTTAAGAAAGATAAGATGGGGAAAAACGAAAACTTCATTTACCCCAAGAGCTTCAAAACAGGACACTAAGGCATTCTTAGAAACAGAGACTGAATATCTGTTCCCGCTTTCTATCTTAACTGCCAAGGCGACTAATCAGTTTCGAAAACTTCAACACTTTCAATGATTGTTTCAGTAAACCTTTGCATGTCTCACATTGGCAGATGTCCATCACCAACTACTCTTATTAGGACATGATTTTTTGGTATGTATGCATCCATGATGGTAATCCTAATCGCAAAAGCGGGATGGCAAAGATTCGGAAAGGATTCAAAGAGGATCATACTATGTGTACTTCATCATTTTTCAATGTTTTCTAGAAGCACAGCATTTGTCTTCGTGACAGGATTCTGACAACTGCTCTTGATCAGACAAATGAAATCAATTACCATGACAACTGTGACAATCGAAATTAAAACACCGCCAAAGACATAGGATGGCAGCCTTCGAAGTAATTCATCTTCAGTTTCTTCGTAGTTTTCAACTGTTGAAGTGAATATCTTTGAGAGCGATTGCCCTGACGTGTTCGTGTAAGTTTCTGTACTGGTGAGGGAGGAAGGTGAGACAGACGCCATTGACGACACACCGTTTGAGACACTGTTCGGTGACTGTGTCGTCGTTGATACGGCAGCAGGTGGCGACGTTGGCATGGCAAGAGTCGACTCTCGCGTTGTTGGCATGACAACCGTTGACGTCGGCTGTGTTGTCGGCCCTGTAGATGTAAAAAGCTTCTTTATTATTTTAAGTGATTTTGTGGACAGACAGACATGTGTGCCTACAGACTGTGTGTGCAAAAGCCGTGTGTTAATGATCACTATTTTTCAAATGCGCCATCATTTGAACGGCAGCATATCAACCAGATCTGTTGTCTTCCTGATAGCAACAAGCCGTTCACTGAGTCGAGAATCGATATAATAATTTTGAGTTTTTAATGATAGTTGCTCAAGGTAGTGGACTATGACTGACTGAAAGCTTCAAAAGCAATTAATATTTAAGCAATAATATACTAATATATCCCCTCTCGGCCCGTAATGGACTCAAGCAAACTTTGCACTACATCAAGTACGAGGTGAAGCCGAGTTCAATACTGCATTATGGAGTGCAAAGTTGCTTCAGTCCATTGTGGGCCGGGAGGGGGTACATTTTTGTTGTTATTTTATAGTTTTGACAATGCCAGTCAATTTGTAGAGCTAGAAAAAAACCGGGGCCACAATGCTAGATATTCAGTTATAATCTAGGGGGAGATGTTGACGTCACAAAATTTATTGGTGCTGAAAAGCTATTATATAATATTCACTTTTATTAACACGTGAGAGCGACTGCCGCGAATGGGCTGTAATTATCACCAGATTATATAATAACACGTTATGATATCTCCAATGTTTCAAATAAAATAAAAAAACTACGCTTTATATGATCAAACAAACTAAATATAGAGTATATGAAAAAATGGCGTTTCTGTCCTTTTTACTTCCATTTAAATTCTAAATAGAAGACATTCGTGGCGCTTAGTTTTGAGCAAGCGTTTAATAATTACGCGCCGTTTGCTGTGCTGTGTCCACGAAGGTCAGAGCCTGTATGCATTATTTTGGCTGTGAATCACTTAGGGACTGGTCAGTTTCTTCGGCCTGGGGGGGGGATTATTTTTTGCCGACGTCAAAAAATGGCTGACACCCCCCCCCCCTATTCCAACTTTCAAAAACAGGCTGACCCCCCTATTCCAGCTTTCAAAAACAGGGTGACCCCCCCCCCCGTGCGCGCGACAAAGGTAAAACAAAAGGTGGAATATAAATTGAATAATTCTGTGTGTGTGTATATATATATATATATATATATATATATATATATATATATATATATAATAATTTAAACATTCAGTCATTCTGTGTTTTAATGAAATTGTTGTCATATCAGTTGTAAGATAGGAACTTAAAAGTGTCAATTCTAAAGTTTGAATACAGTATTTTGAATGAGCTGTGAATGTACTCCACTCTTTTTATGCATAAAGCAGATGTCCAGAACTGTTGTAAGAAAAATGTGATTGTGAAATATTAGTGCATGTTGCTTTCTAATACTGAATTCTCATAGAGGAAACAGAAAAGTATCAGGAACTTGTCATGCTTTTCATATGAACTGCAGATTTCATAATGATTAGTACACTTTGCAAAACAGACTTTCAATTTACAGACATCAAGATATATCTGACATAATATCTCTGATATTTTAATTTACTGCGCCCGAAGGGCGCGCCGAAAAATATTAAACATCCAGATATCTCTAATATATATACATATCTGATATATGAAAGTCATGCAGCTGAAGGGCATGCTGAAAAATATTGTTTGATATTTTAAAGAAATGCGCCCGAAGGGCGCGCCGAAAAATTTTAAACATACAGGTATCTCAGATATATATATGTCTGATATATTAAAGTTTTGCACTAGGACGGGGCTATGAAAAATATGTCTTATTGTTATTAAAGTTATGCACCCGAAGGGCGCGCAGAAAAATGCAACTGAATGATGAAATTTGTGGCTGGCACAATACATTTTTCGCAAGTATGAGCCATGTCGAAATTAAAAAACACACTGACCCCCCTATTGGGCATTTCAAAAACATGGTGACCCCCCTACCACCAAAGTCAAAAAACAGAGTGACCCCCCCAATGAATCACCGCCGCCCCCCCCCAGGCCGAAGAAACTGACAAGTCCCTTAATGATAAACATAAATTTTCATAAGATAGTAATTTAGTGGGTGTAAATTTGGTGAAGGAGATCGTATACCATCTGGAAATAAATTTGAAATGAAAAGCTTGAAAGGAAAGACACAAACTTGCGAAAAACAAATACTATTTCCTCACCCGTTTGCGAAAATCGA
The DNA here is from genome assembly GCF_041260155.1 of Ptychodera flava. Taxonomy (NCBI): domain Eukaryota; kingdom Metazoa; phylum Hemichordata; class Enteropneusta; family Ptychoderidae; genus Ptychodera; species Ptychodera flava. The sequence goes on from NC_091939.1 coordinate 5,799,102, forward strand.
CATATGTAGCAGTAATGTTCCGTGCACTGTTTCCCAAACCATTTGAAGTTCTCCGTTTCCATCATAACGACACAGTCCTTGTCTTCATCGATCCCCTGTGGAGACCAGTTAGTGTAGCCGGCTACCATAAGAGTGCCGTCGACCCACTTGAAGTTCCCGTTAAGGTCACCATTCTCCAAGCCCACCCAGTAATCACAGCCTCTTTCGTTCTGTACTATCTCGTATAGGAACAACTGCATATCGGAATCTGCTATGACTGGGAAGTCCCCGCCGTCTGCGTTGCACATACTGAGTGCCGCGGAATATTCGAAATCATCGGGATAGATTTGAAAGCAGGCGTTCAGATATTCATACTGTTCCTGCTGACATATTGCCGCTAAGGGAAAAGAAGCGAGAATATCGCCATTAAAAAACTGTCAAATTATATTTGGAACCAGAACGGCTTTACAAATAACTGTTACTGGGAAATCTGACCAAATTTACATGAAAATCAACGACATGAAGAGTTCAGAATATATTAGAATGAGTTGACTTGAGGGATATCAAATTGCTCTTTTGGGGTAGAATGCGCCTCCGGCCCAGATACTTGGAATCTCAGATTTTTACAGTATGTTTTAGTATGCCAGTTGCCTGAGTTCATTTGAAAGCTCATGATCAGCGGCTTAATTTTGTGAAAATCGAAAATTTTATTTGTTCCCATAGATTTAGCACAGGGATGGCGAGCGTTTTGATTTTCAAGTTTTATTCTTGATTTTGAAAGAGAATGGTAGAAAGTTTGCGGGAGTAAGTGTGAATAAAAGTTGGCGTCTTACAATTTCGAGGTTCATACTACCTTAATGGTTGGTTGGAATACACCTTTGCTCAGATATCATGTGACCTAACAGTCGGTAAGTCGAGCTAGACAACATATGGTGTGCATTTCGTTTCGTATTGTCACGACCATGACGCATAAACGATTACCACATTCTTTAACACACTAAAACACTGAGTAACAAGGTACAATTTGAGCTTGCAAAGCCCTCATGGTATTTTTGGTACATCGTTTCTTGCTAGGAGACCTGAATTTGGCATTATTTAATTGAGGTGCGAGGCAAATTATTCGTGGTTTACTCTCAAACAAAAGCCTAGCCCCTTATAATCATTTCCTTGACCATGGATATATTAAGAAGTCGGCAATATGACATTAAACTGGTCCAATAATCATTTCCATTCAAGGTAATACTGTAACATTACCAGGTCCATGGGACATTTGAGATTTACAAATTTAAGTAGGACCACCCGGAACCACTGATAGTTAGAGATACGTGTAGTTAGTTTTAAGAGGTTGTTTAACTTTGATTGGATAATCTATAATGTATATGAAACTCCCTTGATTACAATATAAATAAATCTATGTATAATTTGGTAAAAAAAAGAAACAGTTTACTCCTCTGGGTTTCACATCGGTAGAACATTGAAAAAGCGTTTGCAGATATATACCGGGCCGAATTTCTCATCGCCTGTGTTAAAGCACGAGGTGCGCCCCACTGGCACCGGGCCATCGAGTTGATAAAATCAACCTTGATTCCGATTTCCGAATGATTGATTTCCAGTGGTATGCCGCATCAAAATTTCAATCGGACATGTTTAAACCGAAAAGGTTCAGGTAATCCGTATCTTCGAAGATTATTCCAGTGTGATCGGCCGCCGTACGAACAATGTAAGGTGGAATAGCTTCTGTGAGGTGTCACCAGAAGCTGCTACGATGCTTGTCGACGAAATTCTTATAAAATCTTGAGCAGTATGCTAATAAGTTCCCAAAGTTTCGAAAAAATTATTTGCCGGTTTGCGTTTTCGCTCACACCCTTTACTCACCTGTCCTGGCTACCAGCATGGGCGTCGTCATGAAGCATAAGATGTCCAGAAAACGATAGATTTTGATTTTGTCCATTTCACGCTAGAATGAATGAGTGTTCCACCACAACGTTTGCATCCATTTGCAGTCTCTACGTAAGTCCGAGTAGACGGCTAATGTCATTATTGACACTGCAGTCCCCCATGAATGCATATGTGATTGTGCTCTACGACAAAAGGGGAGAAAGAACTCTTAATAAAAGTAATCGATTCAGGCGATCTACTTAAATTTGAACCTTTTATCGCGACATGCGGGAAATCACACAAAAAAGTTAATGCAATATACCTTACGGTAAAGTTGTGTTACTATGTTGGAAATGTCATACAAAATGAATTTGTTCTCCATACAAAACTTTGTAAAGATGCTAGCTGGGAAAATGTCTCCGCTCTGCAGCTGTGATTTTCCACAATTTCAAAACGAAAGATGTATTGTTCTGTTTTTAATATACCACAGTCAACGTCGAAATAAAAGAAATAAGCAGAATCACTTTGCTCTTACGTGATTTTCTCCATGCTTATCGGGATTTTCCACAAATGTAACCATCACAATGTGCAGCAAAACAGTAGTGATTCATTAAAGAAGCATCGCGGCCAGCTTGCGTCTTTGAGTGCGTACAACATGCAAGAATGTTTCAAACATAGTCACCTTTTCAACTTATCGATGATTTCTGTATAACCCCCATCATTTGTGTATTGATGTGTGCATTTATGTCAGAACAATACTAGTATATTTGAGTGTATGTATGTATGTATGTATGTATGTATGTATGTATGTATGTATGTATGTATGTATGCATACATACGAGAGTTCACCACTCAAAACACGAACAGCGGCAAATCCTTTAGATCGTTTAACTCTAGACTGCCCAGTGCTGTCAGACAGTCGTTTCAGAATGTTACCCATTAAGTAAGGATATGCACAAACTTGACAATGTAAATTAAATCCTTGATATTCAGAACTATGAAAGACAACACTGAAGATGAATTGTTCCATCACGTGAATGCTGTCTTGTCGAATTCCGTGGGGAAAGATTGAAGATGTTCTTTGACCCGATACTTAATCTTTGTATCTTATGTGTTTGATAACTGATAGCGTAGTACGGTAGATTTAATTGTCATAATTCGCGTCAATCAGGGGTGAACAACAGAACTGTAAGCCATTTGTTGTACAAATTGTGAGCTCTTTCTTGGTAAGCGGGTTACATTTTCCGCGTATCAGTTAGCCGTGAACGAGGGGGTCGGAAATTTTCCTGATTAGTGGACAGGGAAATTTTATTCTTGATCAATGGGCGGAGAGACAGTATGATTCTGTTGTATTCTAGTGTTTGTTTATTGGTAGAAGAAATGCACGTTACACGATGGCAGTGCAGTGGGACTCGAATTTTGTTACGGAATATAAGATTTTTGTGGCAGGAAGCAGGTGCTTTCCTGGTTGGGATAGGGAAAGGGAAAAAATAATGGGTAGTAGGAGGGAACTTACAACTTTCTCTTGTTAATGTTAAGTTGTTCGTTCAAAAGAACGTCAGACTAGCATATTCTCTTGCAAACTCCTCTGCTCACAATCTCTCAAATCGGCTTGTTGGCTGCCCCTCATCCATTTATCAGTGCAACCCTGTCGCGGCGCTGCCTGGATTCAAACAAGACAGACTAGACATGGCGGCTGAACAAGAAGCTCGCCTGCGGACTGCTGCCACGAGCCCGGACACGATGGTACAGAACGATGAAACTGAAAAATACCAAACAACCAGCCATGTTCCACAGAAGGAAGGCGCGGACGTGGATGGTGGAAATGACTCGGTTGTGGCTATGAAGAAGCAGTTTGGTCTTGGCACTGCCATATCAATGATAATGGGCTGCATTATTGGATCTGGTATATTCATATCACCGAAGGGTGTCCTGTTGTACAGTGGATCAGTGGGAACAGCGCTCATTATTTGGGGAGTGTGCGGTGTCATCGCCTTCCTTGGAGCTCTCTGCTACGCCGAGTTGGGAACAACAATAAAGAAGTCTGGAGGCGATTACACATATTTACACGAGAGTTTCGGTTCTGGCGTGGCGTTTTTGCTGATTTGGGTGTACTTCATTATCATTGGACCCGGTAACATATCCATTGTTTCGCAGACTTTTGCCATTTACGCCATTGCGCCGTTTTATGACGAGTGTGATCCTCCTCAAATTGCGGTAGTTCTACTATCACAGGCATGCATTTGTGAGTAAAAATACAGAATGATATTCTTAGGTATTTGACGTGTCGATTATTCAGAATCTTAACTTTCCATCAAGTGGGCTTAGTTATTTGCAAAATTCGTTTTCTGTTGAATTTTAAAGCAGAATTCATTCTTTTCAAAATTTTGAAACAAAGTTTGAATAATGCACGTAGAGTTTTGTTCAAAGTATCGAAAATACTTCGGTTCATGACCTTGACTTATTGTACGTGTCAATCGAGCGGAATGGACAGCTCGTGTATCTATATGAACCTTTGTTATATGATTATCGATCAACAAACTCGACTACCTCAAAGATAAGATAGTAATCAATATGATGAGTCTACCTCTCGGCAAATGCCTCTCTTCAAAGTCCAACTGCTTGTTGTCGGCATACATAGTAACGGTGATATGTATCTATATTTCCAGTTCTCATATTTGCCTACAATTGTTTCACCGTACGCGGCGCTGCTGTGGTACAAGCTGTGTGCACTGTGGCAAAGGTCCTTGGCCTCTGTATCATCGTCATTGCTGGGATCGTACTCCTCTTTCAGGGTAGGAATCCTTACTTTTAACCGCCAATACTGTGTGTCAGTGAAATGATCAGACACCATATCGGCCAATTAGTACACTTATTGTCACTTCAGCTGACAAGTGAATGGCAAAACAGATGATCTATACAGAAGTGGATGGAATGAAAAATATTTTGACAAAATAGTTTATCAATCTATATGAAAAAACCGGTTAGCCGATTGATTGATTAAATTTGCAACCGCAATGACTTTACAACACACTTTGATCAATGGATACCATGGTCGTCACGATATTGATGAGGTAACATTTTCTTTGATAGGACAAACCCAACATTTAAACTTCGATGGACCGGGAACTTCAGTGACCAGGATCTCACTGGCTTTGTATGCGGGGCTTTTCTCTTATGGAGGATGGTAAGGGCATTTACAATTGCTTGAGCCATTGGCCTTTGTTTTTTATGACACCAAGGTCATACGCTTGTACACAATTTCTATGTCAAGTATGCCGTTTATATGTGTCACAGGCGCTGTTGAAGTTGGTCGGACAGAGGAGCAAACCTGAGAGCTAAAGCCTGCAAACGGCAAAATCGAATAGCACGACTTTAAGTTGTCACTCCATCAGCAGAGCTTGGCCCCATGACGACCCACGGACGTATCTGTTTAGCCGACTGAAAACAAGATAAAATTTTCTGTGGTCTCCAGGTCTAGTGCCGATGTCATTAATGTGTGGACACTCGCTCTAAGAGGCGTCCGTTGGCTAATCATAATGTGTTTTATTGTGGACTGGTACATATCGGTCTGCTGTCAAACGCTGTAATACAAGTATTATTGATGGAAAACAAGTCTTATAGATAGAATCCCATTTTTGTCATGTGTGCAATCCAAATTAAAGTTCGTTTCTACATTTGAGATTTATGTGCTAGACTCACAAATATGAGGTGCTATAATCACTTATTGACTCGTCTATGTTTTCTATGATATTTTCCACCTTTTTCGGCAGAGAGGGGCGTATATTTTTGTGCAAGTTCTTGGGAAGGGTATAGGCCTTGCAGTCACATCGCTAAACTACAATTACAGAAAACACTTTTCCAAATTATCTTTGCAATGTCATGAGCTTTTTAATGAATACAAATGTTCTTCCACACTTGAATAAAAGCTGCTAAAATGCAGCTAAAGAAAACGTGCTTTTTTACTTTGATGCTCGTCTATATTACTATCATACTCTGATATCAGCAGAATAAGTATTATTCAAACCTTGAATACGTGAAAATATGCGAGATCACTTTCTTTTGTCCACTGTCCTCTGTTCTGTCCAACAGGTCACTCCTGAACACAGTCACCGAAGAACTCAACAATCCTAACAGGTGAGGATTTTTAGAGACTTTAAGCTGCGATTCCTTTATCGTACGATCAGATGCGCACACGAATGAAATCATCGTCCTCACGATGGTTCTTTCATGGTTGCTATCAATGGTTTTGTATAAAGGCATTTCCAGATTTTCATAAAAGGTACAGTAAGCAGTGTGTTTAGCCATGTTGTTTTTTACTGCCCCATTTTACACTCGATGAAATCAATGTCCAAGACAGGTTTGCATTGAGGCCGTGAAAGCCACACATAGTGTGTTTTGTACACGAATGGAGGACTACATCCATCTTCAATATGTTGCATGGTACTTGGCGGACACAAGATGACTGCTCTATAGATTTGTAGTCAGAGGGATTATAGGGATGTAACTATTCGCAAAAAAAAAGGTAATGTTTCGTTCGGCCTTCCTCCGTCTCTGCCTTTCCCTTTTTCTCTGTCCCTTTCCATCTTTTCTGTCCCTCTATCTGACTGTCTTTCTCTCCAATCTAGAGATTTCCCTGTCGCTGCATCACTGTCGATGATAGCAATCACTACAATCTATGTGTTGACAAATATTGCATACTTCACCGCCATGTCGCCCCTGGAGCTCCTCTCGTCACCAGCAGTAGCTGTAGTAAGTATAGTTTCAATTTTATGATCTGCTACAACGAGAGTAGGCGCTAAATCACCGGCAGTGTCGAAGATGGACAATTAACGAGGCTGATCAGAAAAAAGTTACATCTCAAAATTAACTTTAAATCATAAAAAATTAGAACGTTCTCGGTTCCTAAAGATTGTCTTTGAAGTCTGAAACACAATGTTTTCGATGAAATAGGCAGATATGTCTCCGTAAAGAAGTATACTACGTAAAAATAGGTAATTGCTGTTAGCTAAATTAAGCAATGTGGCGGATCATCTCTAACACATCTCCAATTACGGCAATCTCACAGACATTTGGAGATAGAGTTCTCGGCAACTGGGCTTGGTTAATGCCAGTGTCTGTGGCAATATCCACTTTCGGGACCACCAACGGTAGCGTCTTGGGAGCTTCAAGGTAAACAGAGTTTCCTCTCTGGTGGAATATCTTTACGAAATACTAACAGTGTCACACGGTAGTCCAAACTGATACATATTTAGTGCAAATCAGGTCGCGACCTTCAAACAATACACAATGAGTCTTTCTGAAAACGGGGTCGTTGTTAAGATATCTATCATGTTTGTTCTGTACTTTATGATATCCGCCGCAACAATAGATTTTGGACATTCTCCTCAACTATAGACTTATCTATATCTGTTATTTGCCCTGAGCTGCTAGCATTTGATAGCAAAGACATTACCTCGTTTTCTGTGTGTGTGTGTGTGTCCTCAGAATTCGTTTTGGACAATGGTGAGACGAATGGCTTTTTCAGTCCTTTCATCGAATTTCTAGGGTCGTGTTTGTCTGTGCGAGAGACGGGTACCTTCCTGATCTTTTGAGCATGATACACGTGAAGTTCATGACACCAATGCCAACGTTAATAGTCATGGTAAGTGTTCCATGGCTGATAAATAATTGTCGGGAAATGGCCATGCGACGATGGACTGTAAATCAAAATCAAAATAGTGGTGGCGCTTTTAATAAACTTTACACTGGTTCAACTACTAACCAAATTGTCATGATTTTAACAGTTTGTGAAGTAACGAAAGCTCTGTACAGACAACGATAATTTACTGCTTAGGATAATTGTACTTGTATCTAAAATTGAAGAATAATATATATATAATATATATATATATATATATATATATATATATATATATATATATATATATATATATATATATATATATATATATATATTAACACAAATTACTTCAAGTACAAAGTAATAATATCTGTTACTTAAGTTTCATGCGTCCTTCAATCTTCAGACAGAATATATATATATATATATATATATATATATATATATATATATATATATATACATATATATATATATCAATGAGTGATTTAGCAGATATAAGAATGGTGAACCGAAGTACAGTGGCTTTTAATAGTGATGTCAAAGATCAAACTGTATACTGCACTGAATACATTTCCCACAAGTCGTCAAAACAAATGTTTATGTATGCAGCAGAGTACTACATTTATGTAGTATTACTGGATATATTTTTTGATAACGCCTCGATGCGCTGCTTTTAAAACTTGACAAATTACACTTTCTGGAGTTGCTTCCCGATTTTTTACAATATGTGAAGTGAATTTTCATCGCTCATCCTGTAAGCTAATGTACACCCTACATGTTCGTTTACCGAGTCTACATTGCCTGTTTTTCGTCTCCCCTGTCGTCTGCTCATCCTGTGACGTAAAAACGTCCGAAATTAGTGGATTCTGTCGGCTGTCTACGGCCTCTACCCTGATGTGGAAAGCCTCATTAACTACACCAGTTTTGCATACTGGCTGTTTGTCGGTATCGTGGTCAGTGGTCAACTTTGGTTACGCTACAAGCGTCCGGAAATGCCACGCCCTTTTAAGGTAAACCACTCAACAATTTGCCAGGAAGACAACTACCTTACTTATCATAAACTGAATTGCCTTTGTACGAAAGTTACTGCCAATAATTATGATATTATAATGACCATAAGTTCGAATATCCGGCAAACTTGCACGTGTTTCATGCTATGGCTACGTGATTTGCCACTGTCTGCCATCTACTAGTACCTACAGCAAATCCGATGGAATTGACCGCTGAAGAAGAGAAACATTTTTCATCATTTTTACATCCCACTGTACATTATCAAAGCGACAAAACAAATCAGTGACTATAGTGAAAGAGTAAAACATAAGAACTAGCAGCGAAAAACCTTCCTGTAAAGCCAGCATTTACTGAATTAAATAAAAACATTCCTTCTTCAATTACCAATGCCGAATGTTATTCAAACTGAATTTGTGTACGCCGACGATTTTCTACCTCATACAGTGGTGGGAAAAACAAAAACTATATTATTTTCCGAGTTTTGGTTCAGTGAAGGAACCTTTCCATTTTGATAGAAGTGGTCATTCTTTAATGTGAAACTATTTTCATTGTGTTTCATTCTCAGATTCACATTTCCATTCCCATCTTCTTCGTCATATTTTCGTACTTCCTCGTTTTCGTATCGATATTCTCCGCGACCATGGAAGCTGTCATTGGTGCAATAATCATCGTCTCCGGTATTCCGGTGTATCTGTACGCCATATGGCAGACCAAACCAAAGTGGCTGAAGAGGGCGCTTCGTGAGTATCTGCAACAAAACATTTGAGTGGATGATTGGCACTGTTCAAGAAGCTGACATATGGATTTCATAAACGTATATCATCAAATTTAAAGCCAATTTAGAGTGAACACATATATTCATATAGAGAGAAGATGAGGGGTTATGATTCCAGTCGTTACCCACGCAGTGAGACGCAAAGGTCGTTTTAGTAGAGAATCGTGGGCAAATTCACAGCAAAATTTATTGGTTAAATATATGTTCATGTCTTACGTGAGAATTGAGAGTTTTCCATGAAAGTGTTACAACTTCTCAATTTTAGTTATTAACTTATTATATAACAGATGTCATTTGTATGGAAGGACGTACTCGCTCTCATTAAATGCCTGATATCCAATCCTGGATCATGACTGGATCAGTTTTTAGTAAATTTGCGAAAATGTCAACTGGAGGACTTGAAAACTTCGGTATGTGTTTGCACTCAGTGGTCCACAATACAGCTTGCAAAATTCATTGAAGAGACACTTGGGAGAAAGCGATTTTCTTTGTGTAATTTTATTTGCAATTGTCGAAATATTTATATTACATTTACACTAGCTCTCTATCCTGACAGGTCATGTAGTTGTTTTCTTGTTTCTTTACTGTTTTATTTATTTCTTTACAGGTTCTTGCATGGTCTTCTTCCAAAAATGGATGCTTGTTGTACGACAAGAAGTAAACACTTATTGATGAACCTATATTGAAACGTGTGTGACGTCATGTCTGTGTGTGACTTATGCATATAACGATTTCATTGCGACAAAACGGTGGCTTCAATGACATATCAGGCGTGTTCGGCACCACAGGGCAGTACCTCTCAAGATCCTTACTGTTTCAACCCCGACACGGGAATCGTGTTCAGCACTAGAGGAAATAAGAAAACCTTTCATTTAACCTTAATTTAAGTACAGTGCCGTTGAAACCAATTGAAAGAGCTTTAGCCCGGGGGAGGTGTTTTCTTAATGTGTACGGGTGTGTGCCGCCCGCATGGGTCACTTTTTCACTTAAAAGTATGAGTCGACTTATTTTCATGCCAAATACTGCAAGCTAAAACGTAGGTCACTGATATAGGAAATGTCCCCACATGCTTTATGAAAACCTTCACTTGCAACAGAATGACGGTAAAGGTTTCCCCGTTCGTCAAGAAAATCTCTAACAATGGGTCAATTTTTTTAAGTATACTAACTTGAGTAGATGTTTTTAACTTGGGTGGCACACCCCTCATAAAAATATTGGGAGTAACACCACCCCCAAGCTTTTGACAGCAAAACTTCTTTTGCCCTGAGAAAGAAAACATACAAAAGACAAACAACACGTCGACGTCCGACAAACAATTCATGAAACGAACATGATGTGCACCAGTGTTTTGGGAGGAACGGGTACCATTTGATGGAAAACAAATACGTGTATATGTAACTTTCGTAATCGACTTGTTAATACGGAGAAGTGAATAAATTTAGGGGTTAATGTACGTATGCATGCTGCGCAAAACTGGAATCGTTTAAATTTTGGAACGCAAAAATCAGTGTCTGTTTCCGTGACTACCCCGCCTATCCTATGACTTTTCCTTTTTACAAATACGCATGCTCATAAAATCACAGGGAATTTAGAAATCTTGTTGTTTTATCTTGTTTATGTTGTTATTTGCAAATAAAATTGATGAAAAACAGAATTTTTTTCCTTTTGTTTTCAATCACATTGATATCGTTCCAAATACACGTAAAGCAACACTAGAATATTTGGGCTTTTGAAGTTCCATAGCTGTGAGTGCCGGATCGTACAGTGCCCAACGTTACAGTTCTTCAACGTTACAGTTCTTATATGAGGGAGTGAGGCGGTCCTAAAAATAGAAAACCAGCCTCTACATTTTTGTTAACGTGGAGTATCCATGGCCCTAACCTGACTAACTTGCCGGGGGGGTAGAGTTTCAACTATCAGCTGAACTATATCTTGGTGCAATCATACATAACACGATTGGAACTAATTTGGGATAATTGGAAGGTGAAGTAATGTCGATTCAGGCTGCAAATATAACCTCATCTGCTTTTTTTCAAGTTACACACTTGTTTTTATGAGTAATTTGTAATATAGTAATAGGACACCTAAAACTTTTGAGAAATTTGAAAAATAGATCAAAGATCCAATTATCCCAAATTAGTTCCAATCGTGTTACATTTAAAATTTTGAAAGATGGCCATAAATTTGCAGGCAATTTACAATCCAATCGGTGTTCTTATCCTTTCACGTGGCAGTCTTTAGAAAAAGTACCCCGTTTATCCATGGACAGTGAGGATGAACAAAAGCGCCACCCCTTTCCGTGATTTGGGGAACATTTGCGGATATACCTGTCATCATCTCTGAGATAAGCACCAAAGGGAGTTCACATCATTATTGAGCTTAATATTCAAAGTGACTCGTCAGAATCTCTTAATTAATCGATATAATATGCAATGTCTCAACCAGAAATGTATATAAGCTTGCCATTCGTTTTGAACTGTTCAGAGAAAGTCGATCGTTAAACTGCGCAGTTTTGGTATACTCACAGAGAAACATGGACAGAGTGGCAACGGGTATTGTTTAAGGCGTGAAGCGGTTATGTAACCCATCCATGTTCGCCTCGCCTCAGGTTTCTCTCGCCTCTCTTTTCCGAAGAGTGCCGACCATGCATCCTTCGGTAATTTTCGGATTTTCGCCAATTGTTAAGCGAAAGTATGTTCGGCAAAGTTTGTGTTGTTGTTGTCGTGTGGTGCTGAGCGGAATTGACGTGCTGGCGAAAACGGGAGTGTTTTTAGCTTCAGGAAAGTGAGTTTTACCGTTTTAAAAATTCCTCTTATATTTTTATGAATATATAATGAGTGTGTTTGAACCAAATTTGAAAGTCTTTTATCGATACAGTCTGGTTTTACTCAATGGTTTACGGTCAGTCATACCGTCTTTCACACGTGCGTGAAGGAAGGACATGTTTATGAACTGCTGGCGTGTTATGTTTTGATTGGCGTGAAGCAGTGTTTCTGGCCTGAGAGCTCACAAAGTAACTATGGTTGCTACGCGACAGGCAGTACGATGCCATTTCGTCGTATTTTTTGCATAATATCGTGCAATTATCAACCACAAACAAAGCCTCCAAAAAGTTTAACACCTTTGAAGCTCATTTTAATATGAAAAGCCAATAGTCTACCGAGACGACCATGGAACAAAAGGCATGCAAGCGTTGCCACCCTGTCGCCCAACGTCACTCCCGTCCTACTATCCTTGGTTGTATAGTAGGACGGGAGCACAGTCGCTCGAGAGCTATTCAGCTCTGGGACTATTCGCCCCATAGACGAGTATACAGAAGCGATTTCTCGCTTCTGTATACTCGTCTATGGGGCGAATAGTCCCAGCGCTGAATAGCTCTCGAGCGACTGTGGACGGGAGTGACGTTGGGCGACCTACGTCGTTTTTTTTGTCACGATTACAGTTTTCTTTTACAATTATCTACAACATCGACAAACAACAGCAAGGAATGACACGTTGTTTTTTAATATTTTTTATTATCGTCATCATCATCATCATCATCATCATCATCATCATCATCATCACAACAACAACAACAACAACAACAACAACAAGATTACTCTATTCCCTGTGGTAAGGCTGTGGCGGCTCGGCTGTCATGTACACCTTACACCCCTTACACTGAGTAAGTTTAACATGTGTAAGGGGTGTAAGTGTGTATGAGCATGGAGGAGCTGCTACCTCCATGGTATGAGTAACAGTAGAGCTGGGCGGCCGGCCACAGCCGTGCACTGGGCACCGTTCTCTGTTACATGTCTCAAAAGCTGTCCGCATGGTTTCCGTTTGCACATTTATTTAATGAAACGCATGTTTCAACATTAAAATTAGTCGAGCGGATGTGGCCTGAAGACGGGACTGTGCTTGTTTGAGAGCGCCGCCACTGTTTGTCATGTAAGTACTTTAGACCCTCTAGGCTAGTTGTTCACGCAAGCTTTTTAGCGATATCTTAAAGGGTCTTTTGAAGTCCTTGGACAGTGATTTCCAAGATGGCCGCCCCCATCAAAAAGAAAGTCGGTATCCTAGTCGAGTTTAATTATGAAGAGTTAGAGGTAAGAGGATCAAAGTCCAAAATGATTTGTTCGAAATTCCTAGTAGAGTAACCTAAGTTTATTCAGGGGGTTTTATACAACAATTTCATTCGAAAGCTTCGTGGTGCACGTTTGTGCAAAGTATCGTACATGTATCGTGATCATGCATTGTTGTGACCACGGTCCCTCCGTGGAAATTTCCATTTTACAGTATTAGCATGGAGGGAGCAGACAGCTTTCAAGTATACATCATGCACATTCCTTACTCTTATTTCACATTTATTCTCAGGGCGTAGCGCTCGATATAATGCAGCCAAGATGCCATTTCAAGAATGCCTTTACAATAAAACATTTCTGTAGTGTGTGCTAGCCTATAATACAGTTCAGTTCGTTATCTCGCCATATCTGTCCAATGGAAGACACTAGCGCTGTTAATAAGTAAATAAACGTTAATAAACGTTGATTTAAAAAAAGAGCCTCGTTTTTCTCCAGGGTCTACCAATCAGACTTTGTAAGGGTCCCTGTCCGTCATCTCATATATTGATGTTGACAACTGTGCTCTAGAGTCTATGCTAAATTATCGATACAATAAGAGCCAGGTCGGGGTTTAGTTGTGTACAGTCAAACCTGGCTCAGTGGTCACTTTGTGGAGTCCTGTAACATTTTAGGAAAAAGTTCCTGAAGGCCCCAACCCCACCCGTTTTTTTTTCCTTGGTAGAATATACAACATCCTAATTAAAAACCTCTCCGAAAGTTATATATGTGCCTGTTCTAAGGAGAGTCTGCAATTTAAAGTGATTTCCGGGTGTGCAAGGGCTGAAAGGAACTCTTGCAGCATTTTTACCATGTTAAAGGTATCAAGTTTGTTCAGTTCTAGTCTTTAAGAGGATTCTAGAGGTGTCATTGCCTTGTGTTTTCCTTTCTGGGAAGTAAATTTCCTGCCAAGACTATCTGACACCTCAACCACGCCTTTAAAGGGACAGCCTTCAATCTCTGGTTCTCTCATTAGTAGTGTTGACACTGACTCTTCATGTGATTTTAGATTTTTGTTTTCCTTTGAAATTTTTGCACAGTTAGTCTATTTGCCCAGAGACAAAGCTGGCAGAAAACCTGCCCCTTTGAAGGCCAACAGAATAGCCACCTCTCTATGGGCAGCGACCATATGTAATTGCTCCAATTTGGTACAAAACCTGTGAATAAATGGTCAGCATATCTGACTCTGAATGACCTCTGTCAACAAATTCTTAAACTGAAAGCAAGAAATTAGTCGATTTTGACTGATCTTTATAGCTGCATCATATCGTTTTAGAAATAAAATGCATATATCATGATGTTCAGAGATTTATTATATACCGTCAGTTTTTCTTGGTCTATTGCGTAACCACTATACACAGATTTGACTGTATTTGTATTTGTATTCCAGCAGTAAGTCTGAAGGGATGGACATATTTGGTTGTGTGTGTTTGTGCATTCGCACGTGTGTACATTTGTGTCAGGAAAATCTATATGTACACCTTAAATATTAACAATGTACCAGCAGTACTCAAACATTGAGATGATGAAAAAGATGAGTCTAAAACATGATACCACTGTTGCTAGCTTGTTGGTACATGTGTGTGTATTTTTTTATAGAGATCAGAAAGTGTGTCATTGCTTGCTGGTCTACTGCGTGTTTTGAAGCATGAATGAATGAAGTTTTCATAATTGTTTTTGTGAAGGCAAAAATTTCAATTGGTCCTAGTTGAGTTAAAGCCCCAATAGCTGCACATTTTATGCATTATTTTAATAATTTTATTTTCAAAGCGAAGTTAGTGTAAATGTGCTAACTGAAGGACATGTATATAAGTATCACTGCTCGCTTATTTGGACCATGCCTATGATTTTAACAGGTTAAATAATAAACGGGTGACGCACTCATAAAACGGCTCCCCACAGACAAGTACAAAAATGCAGTATTTCCTGCACATACATATCGTGATCATAAAAGAAACGAGCATGGTGCCATTTGCTTGAATGCGTAACACATGATTGCCGACATTTTGTTGTTGTAAACTTTATTTTCTCTGTCACATGATTAGTTTTTGAAAATGGCTGGGAGTCTAAAATGATGTTAAAACGTTTGAATTTACATGCCTCTTGCAATACTTATTGACAGTGTTATACACTTTTTTCAGTCTTTAATGGGTCTTATTCAAAGAAAACTCTTGGAAAACAGGATATTTTGAGATCGGTTTATTACACATTCACAGCTTTTGGGGCTTTAATATAAAGATAGTGGCCATTTTGAATTTGAAACAATGGTATACTTTTTAGTGCATACTGCCTCCTATCAAGCAGAAAAGCCATCTCATCAACAATTATTCGGACTCTATACAATGAAGCAAAAAATTAAAAATTGACAAATACAAGTGTTTGAAAGGCATAGTCATTGTACCCTGGGAGTTACATATCCTGGTATTATCTTTTCCAGGTGTGGTACCCGCTGTTGAGATTTCGAGAAGAAGGAATGGAAACGGTTACTATAGGACCACAGAAAGATAAAGTTTACAATTCAAAGCATGGTTATCCATGTAAAGCCGATGTAGACATTGAAAACATATCCCCTGCTGTAAGTATGTGCATGTTTAGACTCACTTACACTGACAATCCTGCAGTGACTGTGTATTGTCATTAAAGGGGCGATAGCGGTAGCGTATGATAATATTTTTGTTATTATGTTCTAGATAATTTTCACTTTCTCCCTAAAGTATGTTTAAATACCAAGTACAAGTATTGGCCTTGCCGACACAATCGGTTGTGTTATGTATGCAGTTTCACTGTTAACCCTTTTCCTGCCAGACAGTATCACTTCCCCATCAGCCAAGTCAGTAAAAAGCGGTATTGAGCCAAAGATGACGTATTTTCACCCACTTGGCTTGGTCTGTTATAGCATCTTTAGTCCAAAAAAATCAAGTTTACAGTATTTTTGTTTTCAACAACTTTCAAATGTACAGTATTATGTTAAAATACACCATATGGAATATGCTGTGTTTCATTAATTTTAACCATCGTGACCTGGTGGTGAAATATGAACTTGGCAGGAAAAGGGTGAAAGGGCCAGTAGCAATAACAATTGAAGACCTTTTCACTGTGTTTGATGTCAACAAGAGTTTCTTTTTCTACTCCCCAAAGCATTTTGATTCAGCTTGTCAACTAAGCCTGTACATGTGTAGATTGCATCGTTGTTGTTGACAAGTGAATTCCAGTCTGGACTAGAATTCGAATGTCAACAATCTACCTTCTATACATATTGGCACTCTGTTGGCAAGCTGCAAAGTGGATGTTTCAACATACTTTCGAGAGTAGGACAAGAATTTATTACATTGGACATAAATAACAAAATTAGTGATAATCATCGGCTTTTCATTTCTTCAAGTTTTATGTCTACGACTTGTGTGTGTGTACAGTCGTAGCACCACTCAACAACCAATTGGAAATAATTAAAGCTAGTGTCCTTTGCTGTCCACTTCCAGGAATTGGATGCCTTAGTGATTCCGGGTGGATGGGCTCCGGATTACTGGAGGAGAGATAGAAGATTTGTAGATTTAGTCAGATGTATGTTTGAAGCAGGTATGTTTGAAGCAGGCATGGAAGGCAGTACAACCTACGACCACAATCACCTCACTATCATATTCATGCAATTAGCGTGTTAGTTTCAAATTCTGACAGTCAAGACCGTCTGTCAGACTAGGACAAAAAATTAAAACTGACGATTTTAAGATAGATATATAAAAAAGATGGTTGTATGTGTGTGACTCCAATATGACTGTGTTGGTCTAATTAATCAAAAGCTATAAACAGTAGTGATATGTAATCTGATCACTATATATTGATCATTTGTTAATTAATAAATTAATTAATTTATTTATTTACTGTTTTGTTTATTTAGTTATTTTATCCCAAAACAATAAAAAGTAGTGAAATGTAATGTGATTATGTGATTGATTTTGACACAGTTTGTGTAGGATGTTTATAAGCGTTAGATGTCAACTATTTGTTTATTTCATCTGTCTGTAGAGAAACCAGTAGCAGCTATTTGTCATGGACCCTGGCTTTTAGTATCAGCAAACGTTCTCAGTGTTTTCGCTTCTCTTTTAAAAGATGACGTCATCAATGCTGGGTAAGAAATAAAACATATGTACATCTGTGGAACAGGAACAGTTGCCAGTGTAGAGGGAGTAACGAGAATCTGTTTGTCAGACCAAATCAACATGCCTCTGTATGGAGTATTTTTTAGGGCTGTCCTCGGAATAGTTCCTGAACTTGGTGTGAATGTTAAACTTTGCACATACGGTAAAGCAACATTCAAAGCTACATTCAGAAAGTAAATTACCAATATATGTTCCGGGAAAGAGACGGGTTGCTCTGAAATATTGGTCATTATGTAACATCTGTCTATGGAAGTCTGTAGATTTTAGAGTTAGAAATGCTGTACCATTGAATTGTCAATAAACACTTTGTATTCAACGTAAACACACAGAACTTCATTTCTCAATCTAAATTACTAGAAACTGCGCCCTCTATGTCAGTATAATACACCATGGCTGTACCAGAATTCTTTTTGAACCAAAATGCAACTGCTACATGTACTGATATACATCTGCTCAAAACTTTTCAGAAAGTCACCAAGTGACTCAAGGCTAGGCAACACTTAATATTGGGCTATGTCTCCTTGTGATTGTTGATCTGTCAGAATCCTTTTAATAAATGTGAAGAGAAAGATAGGTCTCAATGACATTATGATAATTATTTAACATTAAAGCTTCTCAAAATAATGATTTTAGCATAGTTGCATAACCAAAGTGTAGATCAAGTTTAGTTGTCATTAAGATTGCAGTTCAAGTTTGCATGGTCTCAGCAAATAGCACAGTGTATCACCTCGGGGACTGGTAGATACAAACTATTTACCTGAAAAATTAGGGTCTATGGTAGAACTGATCAGCTAAATATTTTTGATTTAGTGTAAACATGTTTACCTCAGTCCCCAGTAAACAGTTACAACAATGTTAACAATGGGTTTGGGGCAAACTATGGCAGTGAAAGGGATATAAGAATTATGGATGTAGAGTGCAATTGCATCAATTGAATTGAAAGAATTGGTGTTAGTTAGTTTATGATTCAATATAGTTATAAATATTTGAAAGATATTTCAGTTTTATGAAATCAGTCATAGGTGTTTGTTGTATTGTTTGTCGTAATATTTTCTATAGAAATATTACCCTGGGAATGCTTTCAATTGCGATAGATTAGTCTATTTCTACTTTAAAAAGTTTTGGTAGAACAGGGGTAGTAGAGAGTTTTTATCTGCCCTGTTCTATGTCACACTGATTGTGATCAGGACCAGTTTGTTAAAGTAGATGGGTATGATTGTTCAGAGTTCACTAATTCGACGTTTGTTTTGTTTTTACCTCAGAGCTGACTACCAGGATGCACCAGTCGTAGTAGATGGCAATTTGGTGAGTATAGCATTGATCTAATGTGCAGAATATCACCCCACACAACTTGTACATCTAGCTTGCTAGTCGCAGATTTTTATGTAAAATTTATTGAGCAGTTTGTGACAGTTTAGTGTACAGAACTGTAAGGTGAGGGGTAGGGGTTTCGTACAGACAATGTGTCAATTACGTGTGCTCAGAGTATGGTTACAGTGATCTGTGCTTATGTTTGCTTTGCAACCGTACCTCAATGAGCTGAGGGAAAGGGTGTAATCCTACATGTACCTGCCAGTTGACTGAGATAGAATGTTTGGCAATGGTTTGGGAATTTCTTCCTCACACTGAAACCCCTTAGGCTGTATGGGACAGAAGTACCCAAACTTTGGACATTTCTTATTGCACATAGGCATACTCTTAATTTGATACAGAGGATGAGAACCGAGTGACAGGCTGTGTTTTCCTTACTGAGGGATTAATATCACTACAGTGGGTTTCAATTCGGTGCCACAATTGTATGTGTGAGACAGACACCTTGTGTGTAAAATGTATACAATTAGCTAGGGTATCACCACACATTTCAAAGTCACTGACTCATTGATTAGTTACAGTAAACCAGCATGGGGCAATTCTGTCTGAACCAATAGTTGCATAGTTGCTTCCACTTGCTCTGCAATGTAGCTGTTTTTTGTAATAATTACAGCTGAAAGTTATAAGATGTTTACTGAAGCTAAAACCATCTCACACACAGAGTTATGGGACTGAATTGAAACCCAAGGGAGTGAGTTCCTGTATTAATCAACTCCCTAGTAGAATAATATAGAAACATATCATGACAAATACATATATGTAATTTTGATAACTTTTTCATTGCTTGACATTGTTGGATTCAAGTGGTTTTTAGCTCACATTTGGTTATACCAATGAGAGTTTATCGTATAAGCTGAAGCGTCTGTATGTATGTGTGTATGTATGTATGTATGTATGTATGTATGTATGTACGTACAGTATGTCCGTCAACATCAAAAACACACAAACCGCTGCACGTTTCAGCTTGGTATTTGGTGCGTAGATGCATCCTGGGCTATAGATGGGATTTTGTTCAAATGAAGTCTGCATTGCCAAAATTATGCAAATGAGCTCACAAAATGTGAAAATGGTCAAGAAATAATAACTCAAGAACTACTGTTTTGATTGCTTTGAAAATTTGGGTGCAAGTACCTTTGGTGAACCTTATACAGTTTTATGAATATTGTGAAGATATCCTTAATTTTGTATTTTTGCTGAATTTTTTGGTGATTTTTCTCATTTTCAGTAAAAATTCTTCTTCTCTGAAACCGCCAGCCCAATAGCTCTCAAATTTGAGTTGGATCTTTCTGAGGGTGTTACTCTTCTAATTTGTTGAAATTATGACAAAATTGGGAAAATTACTATTTTGGAGCAATTTTGTCATTTTTGGTCAAAAAATCTTAAACAGTATTTTCTTTTTTAAAACCCCTGGACAGACAGCTTTTATATTTGGTACACAGACATACAGAGATGACAATAGTTAGCTGTGTGGAAATTGTCCTGAAATATACAAATTTGTATTTTTAAGACAATATTGTCATTTTTGGTCAAGAAGACTTGTTCTCAAAATTACTTGTTTGATAGCTTTGTAATTTGGTATAAAGTCCAGAGGGATGTTATTAGACAAATTTTCTGCTCAAAGTGTTGGGAAACCCCCAAATTTATATATTTTAGGTAATTTTCTCAGTTTGTGACCTTAAATGACCTACACCAACGCAGGATATGTTGTGAGACAGTTTTGAAGGCTGTGAACATAATTGTGTCATATTTGGTATCAATTTGTAGGAAATTTTGATCCAGAAAACAAAGCTGAGGTGAATTTTTTCATTGCAGACCAATTTTTGCAACTTTTCTATGTAAGACATACAAGAACTGATGAGAAATTTGGATCCAGGATAATTCCAGATGTTGTAATCACCGCCCACAGTGGAAGGCATTTCACTATCTGTAACTAACTTTAAAGTGCTGTTTACATTAGAATGATAACACTCATGGCATTAATTAAAAACTCCCCAAGGTTGTAAATAGATTTCCTGCCAGCTGGTCTTATGTCAACCAAGGGGTGGAACATTTGATATTCAGGAGGGGGTAGGGTCTAGAAGATTGATGAGGCCCTTTTTACCAGATCCCTTGTACATTTTTTTACCCACTCCCACCTTTTCTTTTTATCAAGCCTTCTCTGTCTATTTTTTGTTGTTGACATTTGCTTATGTATTAAGTATCTGCTTGTCTCATTGCTATAGAAGTTGATATGCATGATCCTAAAGATGACCTCCAGTACCTAAGTTGGAGACCTTATTTGCGTTTGACATTCGTGTTTTTCCTGGTTTAAATATTTCTCGAATGGACCAATTCAAACCGAATGTGAGCACACTGTCCTTGACGGTATTTTTTTTTGTTGGGCTGTTTAACTTTGAGCCAAAGGTGAGAAGTTATAAAGCTCCACAAAAAATTAGTTCGTGTCATAATATTTTCTGCAGAAATATTACCCTGGAAGTAGAAGTAATTGCAAATAGTCGTTTTTCAAACACACAGTTTGACTGAAAATATACAATTTGTGGAACTCGTACTTATGAGAGAAAATCCTTCCAGTCATGTGACTAGCCTCACACACCTTTTCCATATTTCCAGCTCTGATTTAATGATTCTTTTCTTTTTTCTTTCTGACATGTTTTCTTTGCAGATCACTTCAAGAGTACCAGCAGACTTGCCTGAGTTTTGCAAAGCCTTGCTCACACAGCTTCACTTTTCATAGCACCTAGCAACTTCTCAACATTTGTTTCTCGAGGCTCTATCTCCAGCTTACAGTTTCCTCGTTTAAAACCATCCAATCACATGTTCCCTACCAAATTTGACCAAAATTTTGTTAGCTGCCATATATATATACACATCACTTTAGTCTGATTATATAACAACATTTCCTGAATGTAAGTTTTATGTTATGAATAGGTCAAAGATTACTTGCCTTTGGAAAAATCAGATTTTTCCCATATTTGCTAGCTTTGTCATTTTATTACTTTATTGCAGCCTAATGAATCCAACAAGTGTTTAAAAAATTCATAACTGGAAAAAAGGACTTTAAGATTTCCATACCTATTTGCTAAAACCTTTTCTTCTTGTCAGGTTTGTACAAAATTCCTGCCTGATGCTGAACTGATATTAGTACTCACATATGACAAGTAATTCCATCTAGAGAGGCAGTGTCACACTGTACCTCCGATCAACTTTTTGATAGATATTTGTGAAAGGTCCATGAAGTTGCTAGATTTTGTCAGAAAATGCCGCTCTTCTTTATATATGGACACAGAAAAATTTACATTGAATAAGTTCTTGAAAGAAATGAAAATCGAAAGCCATTGATATCAGTCATTTGTATACTTATTTTTTTTTGAGGAGAATCAAGTTAATTATGAAATATTAAATGTGATTATTAGTCCCCACGGACACCGTCCGGGGGGACTTATAGGTTTGGTCATGTCCGTGCGTGCGTCCGTGCATGCGTGCGTGCGTGCGTCCGTCCGTCCGTCCGTCCGTTCACGCAGATATCTCTTAGATGCCTGGAGCGATTTCATTCAAACTTGATACAAGGATTACTTCATATGGCATACAGATGCACATCAATTTGTTTTGTGATACGATCCAATATGGCCGCCAGGCGGCCATTTTATTACGATTTTTTCATGTACAGAGCCATTACTCAGGCATGTTTCGACCGATTTTATTCAGAGTTGGTACAAGGACATTGACCAATGTCATAGATATGCACATCAATTTGTTTTGTGATACGATCCAATATGGCCGCCAGGCGGCCATTTATTACGATTTTTTCATGTACAGAGCCATTACTCAGGCATGTTTTGACCGATTTTATTCAGAGTTGGTACAAGGACATTGACCAATGTCATAGATATGCATGTCAATTGTTTTGTGATACGATCCAATATGGCCGCCAGGCGGCCATTTTATTACGATTTTTTCATGTACAGAGCCATTACTCAGGCATGTTTTGACCGATTTTATTCAGAGTTGGTACAAGGACATTGACCAATGTCATAGATATGCATGTCAATTGTTTTGTGATACGATCCAATATGGCCGCCAGGCGGCCATTTTATTACGATTTTTTCATGTACAGAGCCATAACTCAGGCACGTTTCAACCCACTTTATTCAAAGTTGGTACAAGCTTATTGACAAATGTCATAGCTGTGCACGGCAATTTGTTTTTTGATACGATCCAAAATGGCCGCTGTGCGGCATTTTATTACGATTTTTTATGTACAGAGCCATAACTCAGGCATATCTCAACCGATTTTATTCAAAGTTGGTACAAGGACATTGACCTATGTCATACATATGCACGTCAATCTGTTTTGTGATACGATCCAATATGGCCGCCAGGCGGCCATTTTATTACGGTTTTTTCATTTACAGAGCCATTTCTCAGGCATATCCGCATGTTTTGACCAACTTTATTCAAAGTTGGTACAAGGACATCGACCAATGTCATAGCTTTGCACATCAATTTGTTTTGTGATGCGATCCAATATGGCCGCTGTGCGACCATTTTGTTACGATTTTTTTCATGTCCTGAACCATAACTCAGACATGTATCAAGCGAATTCATTCAAAAGTATTTTTATCACAGACCTAATGAAGAGGACTCTATCCTCTTTGAGGACCTGTAATCAAAATACCGATTATCAAGTGGGGACTGTGTCATCAACGATGACTTGTTTGACACAACTTAGTTTTCTGCTGAAGTTCTGCAGGACAAACCAAGAGCAGTGCCTTAATATGCATGTTAAAAGTTAGTTTGAACAATCAGCAGATCTACTCTGTTTTGACATTTGTTATTTTTAATTTTTTCGTAAGTTTAGACATATTTTTCCGGTCTCTCATAAAAAAGGCAAAATATGTGTTTTTATCAATAAACAATGGCATGGCATGTTTCTTGTATCTGTGTTTCCATTTCTTCTCCACATTCTCAAATCAACAGCTCCAACTACTCTCATTTCTGTCAAAAAGCTTGATTTTCACAAAAGGTTTTATGATGAAAGTCAGAAGATTGAAAACTTACTTTGAGGGCATCCGGCAAACTGGTTATGCTTACAGCAACAAAAACTGCTGTGATTTTATCGTTAGTCGTGAAAACTTCACTAAATTTTCAAGAAATAAGAGAAGTTTGAAAAATGCTACCACCATGTCGATCACGACAGAGAGCCATTCTGTGTAGCATGGATATGAAGCATCTGAGTTGGAATGGCACACAGTCATTCCATTTGATCGATCTGCAATTTGGAGTCCCTCCTATTCCATGACTGTCTTTCCTCAAGACACAATTTTCACTGCGACAAAACATCTACTGCCATATTTATCAACACAGTAATGATAACGTGTTCATTACCTATGTTCTTCTCTACCGGGTAATACTTTTGCACCTTGGTTTATCAGGCAGCCTGGGGTACCAATATGATTGAGAGGGTCGGTATTTCATGCAAAAACGAAAAAAAAAATGCTTAGTGCAGATTTTTAGCTTATATTCAAGCACATTCACCTCTTTCATCATACGACCGCTGAGTAGGTCACTTTTTGGATGAAAAGCCTCCACAATCAAATAAAAAAAAACTAAGAGGAAACAATGAGGCAAATCACTTTCTAGTTATCAGCAAACTTGTTCACTCGGTTGTGATGAGTAATATTGCTCTTCGCCAAATTCTGTACATACATATACACTGATAACACTGCCTCTCGCCTTATTATGCATTGCAAATGCTGTCCGTCCTGCAACCCAATTTTGATCCTTCCAACACTTTCCTGTATTCTACTGGTACCAAACTTGACTTCTACCAATACTATCAAAGCAACTGAATCGCTAGATCTTTGAAATCCCTTGTAACAATAACGTTATAGCAATTTTTAATACAGGATTTGCCAACAAATTTTGTTCTTTAAAAGTCTTGTTATCGATTCAGAAGTATATCTCAGGACTGATACCTATAGATGAACGACGTTCGCACGTAACATTGACGTAATAACATAAAAATATCTGAACAAATTGGAAGCGACGCTGCTGTGATGCAATGTTAACTCTTGAACATGCAAACATACGCGGGGCAGTTTTCATAAGAAGTAGATCACAGGTGGTCCGTTACTAAATGTTATACTTCACAAAGACGGCAATTTTTCAAGAGCAGCATGCAGTGCCATAGGCTGCTTCTGAAAGCAATAAAGCTAAATTACACAGAATATGCAATTATTAACAAATCTTTTACACCTGATCTAAAACATTTCAGCTCGATTTTAGCATGATATTCGTCGTTTTCAACAATGTCATGGTTAAGGCGATTGGGATAATTGGATGGTGAAGTAGTGTCGAGTTAATCTACAAATGTAACTTCATACACTTGTCTTTGTAAGCACATGCTCGTTTTTATGAGTTATTTGTAATATTGCAACATTCAGCTATAGGGCACCTAACAGTTTTGAGAAATTTGAAAGATTTTAAGATTCAATTATCCCAAATTAGTTCCAATCGTGTTTGTTATACACTGTATGAGACTGACGCTTTGTATCGGTCGTTTCTTTTACCGTAGGCACATGTACAACTGTCGATGTTAAGAATTACACGTAGACGACAATGTGAAGAAACTCGAAGGAAGAGCGCTATATTAATTCACACGATGTACGAGCACTTGTAGTCTTGGTGTCATCTCGGACACTCCTATCAAACTGTCCTTAGAAAGGCAGAATGCGCCTGGAGGGACACATAGTCATGCATAGTTGTACTCTCAAATTTTTCTAAAACTTTTTCTGGTCTACCACTTGCGCGAGCTCATTTTAAAGTTAAAAGTCAGGGGTAGTTAGTCAGATAGCTACCTACCCACCCACGTGAGTTTAGTGTGGTGTTCTACAACTAAATAGAAATTTTGTAATGTTCAATGGATTTTGAACAGCGAAAGATTGAATTGTAATATGGAAGGCAGAACTAACACGATTGGAACTAATTTGGGATAATTGGATTATGAAGTAATGCCTGTTTAATCTGTAAATGTCAGCTTATCTGCTTTTCCTTTCAAATTACGTACTTGCATGTTTTTATGAGTAATTTGTAATATTGCAACATTCAGCTAAAGGGCACCTAACATTTTTGAGAAATTTGAAAAAAATGAAGATCCAATTATCAAAAATTAGTTGCAATCACAGAATAGAAATTCGTAATGGTGAATTGTAAAATTATAGTATATATAATTTAGAAGTGAAACGATTTAAAGGCAGAGCCTCCCTTTAAAAGGACGTGAAGCTATGGCGGCGTTCATCGTGTAAATGGACACCAAACAGGCAACATGCGGGCACACGCTCCAGAAAATGCCACTTTTTTGTTTTCCCCGGCTGCAAAAACACAGACAGACTGCCAAGCGGTCAGCGCGAAGATGCTGCCGATCGAACTCTGTGGTTATATTCAAAGTCTAACGCGACTGGAAGACATTTTTTTAGGAAATTCGAGCATTTGTGGTGGGGAATCAATGACCGTTGGCAATTTGAACCGACCGTCAATCAAAAGCTTGCATAAACTCTGTTTGCAGGATTAGCAAAATGTGACAAAAGGTTGAGATCAGTTTGTGTAATTAATGTAATAGAAATCAAACATTGTACTGGCCAAGTGTTTGACTGGGAGGAGAACTCCACTAATGCGAGAACCTGGGATTGAAAAGTGCGGCTTTAATATTTGTAAAGAGGAATTAATGACAGTAAAAATGCTAACTAATTTTGGCATGGATTTGACATTATTAGTTGCAGGGACTGTATCGGACCGTCGTATTTAATGGCTTGGCTGTGTCAAATGTGATCAGTACTCGTTCAGAGACTTTCCAAGTACTACAGAGCGGAAAAGAAACTCAATCTTGGTCCTAATCCTGTTGAACCCGTGCAGTGATTTTTAAAGTATTGCAGAGCGAAAAGGAAGCTCAACTCTGATCAATACAAACAATAATTACTAATATTCATATTTCATAATCACTAATATATTTTGTTGAAACCAGAAATATCTTTTGGCCCATGATACTGGTGGATATTGTCGATTGCATCCTCTCGCGTAAATCGACACATCATGTTGACAAGCCGAGTAAAGATCGCCCTCTATCAGAAGGAAATGCAGGTATGAAACTTAATATATCAACTGGATATCAAAGTTCGTGTACTTGCAGACTTACGGAGAGGAAACGTGAAAGTATGTGAACACATTTCTCCACATCAATCTGTTTACTGAAGTGTATGTGGAAATATTACACATATATGGAACAATACTTCCACTGGACCCCATGGCAATGCGACTCAAGCTTACATATGGTTTTAGTGGTGAAAGCCCATTGCTTTGTTGGGTACAGGGTATAACCTTATCCAGATTTATTTCATCCCGCAATGAAATACACAGTACTGAAAGGGACTAGTCAGTTTCTTTGGCATGGGGGCAGGCAGTGTATAATTTTTTTTGTGGACATCAAAAAGTGGCTGATCGCCCAAGTTTTGAAAATGTGTGTGAATGTGTGTGTGACTTTATCGATGTCTTGTGAAACGTGCTTCCTTAAGCTGAATTCTCATAGGGAAAACAGAAAAGGATCAAGAATTTCACACTTTTTATATGAAATGCAGATTTCATGATGATTAGTAGACTTTGAAAAACTCTCCATTCGCAAATATCCAGATATCTCTTATATGTATGTATCTCTGATATTAAAGTCACACACGCAAGGGTGCGCTGAATGATGCAATTGGTGGCTAATATGATGTATTTTAGGCAAGTATGAGCCAGTGTTGTGATTTAAAACACACTCATCCCCTCTAGTGAGCATTTCAAAAACATCGTGACCCCCCAAAACACCAAAGTCCCCCCTGGAGAAAGTGAAAGTTGACATTTCACCTTGGAAGGGGATGGGGAGCAATGATAAAGACAAGAAAGACAACTTAGTACAATTTATTCCTTATTTATTCATTTATACAGATACATCATAACATCAACTCATCAAGAACCAGTTACTAACTTCCCCTCCAAAAAAGAGTCTTTGTCTCTTGCAAAGCCTGCACAAGGGGTGATTTTTTTCTTTATATTGAAACATAATTTGAAAAGAATGGACTAACTTACCAAAAAATTCTAAAAAAAAGGAAGGGTGTGTCATGCATGTCAACCACTCTATGAAGCAACAGCGGTGATGGTTTCTCACAAAGTTTATGGATATGGGTACCAGCCCAATGTACTGACATTTGATTGGCCTACGGTTGTGGACTGCACCATGCATTCTGGGGAGGGAATATCAAATACAAAAAGGGCAAATAAACAGGGGATGACAGGAAATTTATAGATACCTGGGTTTCCCAAATTTAGAATGATTCATTCCGAATATTGTTGGTCAAGTTGGAGATTCAATATGAAGGTATGGGACATGGCCAAAGATTTTTTTTCTTTTTCAGAAACACAGTTGGGGAATAGGAGGGGTTTTCACACAGGCTGTCCACACTCGGGTAAAGTTTGCTGCTACTGATGAACTTCAAACATACATCTTGCGAAATCAAACAATACTTGTGCAATCACTTTGTAGCTTTCACTACACTTCACTATGAATTCAAGGGGAGGCAGATACAATCACTACCAGTAACAATGTGTGGAGCCTTTGATCAAAGACAGAGAATTATCAAATCACATTTTCACCACGTTTTAATAATTATGCGTGTCCTTGAGACAGCTCCCGGGTTGCTGAAATTTACCAAACTTTACAATTATTATATTTCTGTTCACTTTCAATTAAGCAATATGCTAGAATATTTGCATAAGACATGAAAGACAAAGAAAGTTTCAAATTAACATAGACATGTGCAGACGCAGTTGCGGATTGAATTCTTTGAAGGTGACACCCTCTAAATTCTACATGTTAACTTTGTTCAATTTTGTTTTCTTATTTCAACCAACATAGCTAAAAATCTTAAGGGGTGGAAAAGTTACAAAATATTTACATTGACACTGCATTGACACAGATCTGCATATTTTGAATACAACACTAGTGGCTAGCTTCATTCCAAACATTTTCCACGTTTTTCTTTGCTGAATCGAAGTCTGGAATCAGAAATCCTGCTACTGATACCTATACTAGCCTAAAACTCTTGACACCCACGTAATCACTGAAAAAAGATTGTTAACTGAATTAGATTGTTAACTTTTGAAGGGCAGATATTATTTTCATTATTTACATTTCAAGGCAATTTGTTCACACTGTGACGCAAATGCTCAATAATTTGATGGTTGTTTCCCTCCCTGCCAACTTATCTATTCCTTCAACTGCATTTTTTACAGATCAGCTCCTTAATAAAGCGAATGACTTTCATTGTGAAGTGATTTATAACCCATGCAAATTGTAAACTTAGAAATCATGTACGCTATTATATACTTTTTGTCTGTCACTGACATGACTAGCAGAAAAAAACTTTTCTTAAAATACAAATTTAAATCCTTCATCGTTTAACCTGTTCACCCTGCCTCCCTGTAAACAGATTCACGTCTACCACTGATAACAACGGAATGGGAAAAAAATATGGTGGTGGGTGATAAAGGGATAAATCTTTTCAAATAAAACGTGTGAGCTGTTGATGTCAGGAGAACCATGAACTATCAAACAATTTAAAAATACTCTCAATCCTTGCAATCATCAATATACAGCTTGCCTTCTAACTGGCTTTTTCTGAAAGTTTGACTCACACTCTTTGGCAGTAATGTCACAGCTTTTCTACATTTATACCTTGCAGATTTCAGCACACACAATAGCACTGATTTGGGCCACAGAATAAACTGGATTTCAGATCTGTACTCCTTGCTCTTGTACATCTCCATTTTGCGACATCAGAGACACTGAAGACAGATGTGAGGTTTTTATAGATTTCTTTGGAGACATCAACCCTCTTACTGCATGTGGGGGTCTATACCCCATTGATGAAAGGAGCTCTATGGTGTAACCACACGTTGGGACCTGGAACTAAGATGTCGGTTCGTCAACCCATTTTTCTGTGTATAAGAGCACCTACCCTTCATAAAGAAGGTGGGTATATGTTGATAAAACCATGGGGTGAAAATGTTCTCCCTGTTCAATCCACAGAAAAGCTAAGAAAATCAAAATTAACTGATTACAGCACTTTTTGAATCACACATGGTCATCTGGTAATATAGTTTAAAAATCTCTGATGAAACTGGTTTCAACCTTAGAAGTCACCAAGCACTCAAAGCTTATATGGTTGATCTCCACAACAAACCTATATTTTTTGGGCATCTGAGGCAGCAGATAGTAGGACCTTCTAAACCTTATTTGTTAAGTCAGTTAAACAAAATAACCTGTAAAAAGTGTAAACATCTCAAAATGTACATATCTCAATCTTGAAAAACTCCAGGTATTCGAGCATTGGGTATGGTTTACACAGCCCAGGCCCTTGAATGAGCATAATCTGATCACATGTCAATCAGATCACAGTCTGATCCAATCAGGATTTATCTGTTAACTGGGAATGAGCATATCAATATTGTAACTAGAACTTGCTTGCTGTTTAAAATTTACATTCATGGTCTTTGGAGTTTCCAGGATTGTAGGTTGCCATTCAAACGGAAGGTGATGAACAGTTTATCCAATTGGTTCTATCATTCAATTATATGTTTTTTGGCGGGGAACTATGAATGCAGTTGAAGGAAAACAGTGGCGATCGACACTGTGAAAGTCGGCGCCACTTCTGCCAGCATAAAATCACGCCAAGCTTGCACATCATTGTGACATACTGATGATGTGAATCTGACGATAACCCATGGAACCCTGCCACCTCCCACTGGCCACTCTATTGGTTCGTTCACATTGATGAAGACAAAAGAGTAAGACCAAATCATTATTTTGAAAGGGTAAGCCCTGGACAAACATAGAAGGAAATGTTACTGATATCCACTGCTTAAAAAAAAACCATTCTTTGTTGCTTTGTACTTCATACAGCGTACTTTCCTACAAGAATGTAAAACATTTTACAAAATTCACACTGAAGGAAGGCCGAAGCTCTAAAGTTGAAAATTTTGCTATTGTTCAAGAAAACTGGAAATATTTTGGATCAAGCAAAGCCAATGATTGCTTACTGGCAACAAAATGAATTTGTTGTAAGATGTTCCTTGAAGTCTGGTCCTGCACTGTGCCTGTAAGCATACCCTTCAATTTGCCAGCCATTTCTGTATAATATTATTAAATCCTAAAGCATCACAGTAGAAAACACACCCTCTTTGATGTAAAATATGGACAATTTAAGAAAACATCAACATCTACTCCCTCATCTATGAACAGTTCAACAACCTGGGTCTGTTTCTCACTCACCGGCCACTTTGAGGTCATCTCCTTGACTCCACTTGATCCAACAATTAGCATAATTTGCATATCCCCCTTCCCAAGTTCAGAGAGTATCGAGCTGCTGTGCCATGTTACACTTCAACTGAACTCTGAAAGTCACTTAATCAGAATTCTACGCTACAGTTAATTATTTCTAATTGTATTCTTTTGCCTTTCGTACTTTACCTTTCTGTCACTTAAACTAAATCTAAATAAACATTTTCTCTTCTTCAATAAAACCAACAAAAACATACAGAAGCCAGTAATTTGGCTGGTATTGCACCTAGGTCAATTATTAACATCACATTTTGAATACTCAGTCATTTCATTGATCTCTTCTCGATAACAGACAATCTACAAAATCTCAGAATGTATTGGAATTAAACCCCCCTCCCTAAACAAATAAACAATGTAAGATCTCACGATGGTAGTACTGCTACATGCTGGGAGACTGGTACACACACACACACACACACACACACACACCCATACATACACACACACGCATACATACACACACCTCTTTTCCTATTGAGTTTGTATTGTAAATATCAACAATGAAAAATTTTTCCTCGACAATGATCTGCAGTGTCTGGGGAGTTGGCTTGACATCTGTGGCTTATAAATATTGTCACAAAAGGAAAATCAAATGCAAATGATAAGGTGAATGCCAGGTGGCAACATACATTTCTATCATTTTTTTTATGATCATTCATAATCGATAACATTATATCTCTGTGGAAAATGTAAGTGCTACCTGCTCATGCCGGAAGCCCAAAATGCTGGATTGGCTATGCTGGATTGACTTTGTGTAGTTTTTTTGTTTAAGGTAGTTTGCGCCTTGAAAATGAAAGACTTAAACTTTTGCTCTAACTTTTCTCAAGGATTCTTTAAACCACTCTCTTTCAAAATCAAGAAAATCAGAGGTCACCGTGCAAATTTTTGTACTAGGGAAAACAAATGACCCCAATACCGATATTTGAAATTCAAAATGGCCGCCGTCTCTGTGTTAACTCTATGGAGAGAAATAAAATTTTCAAATTTCAAAAAACTAAGACAGTGAAAAGTTTTCTTGCACCAAAAACTTTAAAATGAACCCCCACAAGTGGTAGATCAGAAAAGAATTGTAAAGTGAGAGTGTCAAAGTATAAGTCCCTGAGGCGCATTCTACCTTAAGTGAAAATGACAGAACTAGTTCAAAGACAGTAAAAAAACACCCTTTATGTTCCATTCTACAGTTTCTGGTTGAAATTGATATTTTTACAAAAAACAAAGACGGTAAGGTCATGTAATCACAACTTTTTCAATCACACATACTACATTGCATTGCAATACACCAAGAGGTCATAAACAGCACGTGATACCTGGGCAAGAGTCTTGCTTTGAGAATAACAGGAAGCTTGCTCCTTGCCTTGCACAATATTAGTCCACTTTCTACAAGAAAGTGAAGTTCTGTTGCATAATTATGTAAAAACCAGAGTATTCAGAGTGTCTCTTGAATTCAAAAGTTATTTTTAACTTTTTTTTTCATTAATCCCTCGCAAAACGATAAAGATCCCAGAATTGGGCTTTTCCCGCACAACACCTATGTGATTAAAAATTCACATACAAAAAAATTTCAAGCACCACTTTCTCGAAGCAGATTCTCAAACCACTGTGTGAAGGCATGGTTCAATGTCCAATAAACACTCCAGGAGTAGAAGACGGGTGAGTCTATGTGGTAAAGATGTCCAAGCAACGAGACCAGTCCTGTTTGTCTTTGCACTCCCAGTAATCTCCATTGTAAGTATAGATCATTGATTTCGTCAAGGAATCTTGCTTCTTCTCAAACCACACTGGTTTGTAACCTTCATACACTTTACCTAGGGAGGAAAACAACAAAATGGTAAGATCATGATACCCGGCCAGGTCTCTGTGTGGTATTACACAGAATAAGAGACTGGGTGATCAGGGTGTGTATATGACTGAGATAAAGAGGGAGGGGATAGCAGAGGGGATTTAGAAAAGCTAATGTGGAGAGAATTTCATCGTTTAGAGTCACAGAACCACTTCTTTAAACTTGACCTTGCTTACAACAAGCATATCACCTGAAGTTCAACAGAAATACATGTTAACCAGGGTCAAAGACTCTTTTCAAAGTTTGCTAAACATATCCTGTAATCTGGGAGGCAAAACTGCGAGATGCTTCAATCAATGTTGCATGATGTCAATGTATGAGCGTCCATAATTTACCATCTACAGGTTATCTATAGGTTTTCACATATTGCAATACCAGATTACACACACAAGTCTTCACCAGCCTGCATCATTAAACTACTCACCCCCCAATTCCTAATAAACAGGCCCACACTCATTATTGATAACAATGGGTTTGGACCAAACCATGGTGGTGAAAGGGCTAAAGTTACTTTGTCACTACAAATCTGCACCTCTTCCTATATGAAACGCCACTTCTACAACGTAGAATTGGCCACGCACTTTTTTTAATGTGGCTGCCCATGGGAAAATCAGTGATTGGTTACTGCAAGTCAAGCTGATCACATTCCTTCAACCCTTACCCTTTCAAGTTTACATGTCACCAACAAGTAACTTGGTTAATATCAGTGAGACATATAACATGTTGAAGAAACTGCACGTTATAAAACAAAGACTTTTCGGGCTCCAGAAAACATAGATATTGTAAATGCGATGTTTACCGATTTGACCTGCTACGACATATAATGCTAAGTAGGTGAAATTATGAGTCGCTTTGGTGAAAATATCACTTTTCACTGATTCAGCAGATGGTAAGTGATAGATAGGCCTGGCTGGATAAGGTTTAACCTGTTCACCCCCAATTCCCTGTAAACAGGTCCACACTCACCATTGATAACAATGGGTTTGGGCCAAACCATGGTGGTGAAAGGGTTGATCAAGGAGAGAAGAACTTTCAAAAGCCTATGCACGTTACTAACCAAGTTGTGGCCAATGCGAAATGGAGTGGGATTTAGCAACATTCGTGTCTGCCCATCATTTACCGTCAACACAGCGGTAATGATTCACTTTTGTTCAGTACTGCCAACATGAGAGAGATTTACAACGCATCTTACTGAAACGAATAAAAAGAGGGAACAGAAGGAAATCAAGACAGGTGGCCATACCTGCTGCAGCGGCTGCCGAGGCCTCCGACTCCCGCTTGCGCCTTCTAGCACGCTGCTTCTCTTCCAGTTGTACTTTGATTTGGTTTGCTTCGTTCCACTTGCCATCCTCCATGCACCGCTGGTCTGGCCTGTGTCTGGAATCTGTGGGTGCCACGTGTTCTTCTATCTCATTCAATGTTATAGCCATCTCTGTCATTCCGTACATGAGCTCTGCTCCAGGGCTGCAAAGTTCAGAGGAAAAGATGAATCATGACATATTTCTACACCATTACTTCTCTCTAGAAAAATTCTCCATTGTTCATGTTCACTGTATTGAACATAGGATACCACTTGAATGCACATGACACCCTGGCCAGGTACGACAAAGATTGTGGAACAGTACATAGATTATGTACACACTGATCGAACTTACAAAGTCCCAACACAATGTGAAAGAACAGATCACATAACTCTGTATATACCAAGTACACACAAATTCAAAACACAAAATTTTACAGCGTGCAACACAATTTTCAGGAAAGTAAAGTTGATGAGTTCCTATCAATATGGGATGCGAAGTTCTTATTGCCCTGAAAAAACATTGAAGAACTTCGATTAGTGGCTTATGGTGCGTCAAACTGCTTAATAATGAGTGTTTGCTTATGGAGATTGGAACATTGCAGCAGATGTTGACAGCGATTTATCAACTTTGCTATCAAAAACACTATGTTGTGCTATAAATAGTGGCACATTCTTTTTTCTGGGGTTTGCGGGATTCTATCGTAAAATCAAGATTTTTAGATTAGTTAAGAACAATTTTTTCAAATTTACTGATATTCAAAATTAAAAATGCCAACCATTCTATACGTTCATTCCGTTAATTTTTAAAAAATCTAAGTTTTAAATTTTCACAAAGACAAGACAAACTCAGATGATAGGACAAATCACATTTGTAAGCAAGCTCAGTCCAACGGATTTGAAGAGTGTTTTGTCATATTATCATACCAAATTGTTTATTATCATGAGAAAATTTCCATGCAATATCAGCGATCAGTGGCATTCAACTTACGGTGGGTAGTTTCGATGCCAGAGTAGCCTGGGCGGTCCAGTCTGGTAAACTTGCTGTTTTTCTTTGCCCCCTGAGCTGGGTCTTTCACCCCCCTGTAAAATCTTGGCAGCTTCAAGTTTCTTATCCCAGGTGCCGGAAACCACATACTTTGCAGTACCATTGACATCAGTCACAACTCCAGTTACCTGTAAAGTACACAGCAGGTCATTATGTCAACTACTGAAACAGTAGCTCTCATCTTACTCTCACTGCTCATTTAACCTAACCTGTTCACCCTAATTCCCTGTATTTAGGTCCATAATCACCATTCATAACAATGGGTTTGGATGAATCCACAGCGATGAAAGGGTTGAGGTAGAATGTGCCTCAGAGACACAT
This sequence comes from Ptychodera flava, assembly GCF_041260155.1. Taxonomy (NCBI): domain Eukaryota; kingdom Metazoa; phylum Hemichordata; class Enteropneusta; family Ptychoderidae; genus Ptychodera; species Ptychodera flava. The sequence goes on from NC_091939.1 coordinate 5,834,938, forward strand.
ATTGTGACTCTCACATTTTCACAATACTGAGCTGTTTTGTGTGGAATCATTTCAGAGCTTTACACGCTTAATTTAACATAAGACATCGGTAGAGGCCATTTTGAATTTCAAATGTTGTTGGCAAATTTCACTTCATTTTGTTTCTTTAATGCTAAATTAGCACAGAAACCCCAGAATTTGACCCTTGATTATGGCAGAAAATGGTTCAAAGCTTCTTTCAGGAAACTTAATTGAGACAAAGTTTTAAATCTTTCAGTTTCGAGACCCATGCAACATCAATCCTTCAATCCTGGTTTCTTAAAAATTGGCCTAGCTTCATTACTGAAAACTGTTGAGGCTGTAGTCTTCTCCAAAGACTCTATGATACGAATGTATGGACCACAACACACATGGTACAATCATTGATACCATTTGAATAACAGTCTTGCTTTTTCTGTAAGCACCCAGATAATACTCCACTCCAGCTTGACATTTTTGAATACACGTATAACATATTGTGGCCGCTATAGTCATGAATATTCACATCAGGTGAAAAATACAGTTGGATGTGCCTGACCAAAACTCACATTCCCCACTGATTTTTAATACGCCTGCAGTTTTCCTTGCAACTTCATGTGGCCTGAAAAGCACAATTGCCAGGTCACAGTGACTTTACAGTCTGCAAGGGAATGCAGAAATCACTAGCAGGTGGTCACCAGATAGTAAGATGCCTGCATACTGTGGTTCAAGACATTCACACTCAGAAGACTGAACAAGCATCCCCTCCATTCAACAACTTGCAACCTGAACCACCTCAACCAAAAACTGTGATGTGATGGGCACATAACTTGAAGGAACACCGTCAATATTACGTAAGTTTGGATGACTGACAATATTGTACATTGGAAAGAGACTATTTTTATTTGTATGTTTACGTACCTTTCTTGGAATATCCCTTGAGAAATAGCTGTAAGCGGCATATTTCAGATGACAGTTATCTTTCGTTTTGTGGTTGAAGATGTCCATATCGCCAGACTGAAAGAACAAAGTAACACCATTAATTCAACTCCAGAGGTGTTATCTTTGAAGCTTTGTGACAATAGAACCTTGCTCTTAGCTAGATCATGTTTGCTGAGCTGTTGCAAATTCTTGCATCATAGAATGTGGTGGTATTAAGGTACGTGCATACTGAGTGTGTGAGCTAACACAAAAAGTATTCACAAAGCCTAACTGTAATGCAAACCCTAATGTCATTGCCTGTACCTAATCAACTACTGTGAAGAAAGTGAGAAAGGCATTGTAGTCTGGGAACTTTATCGCTAAAAAATTCAGTCTACCGTCCACGAATCATTTCTTTTGTACCTATGTACTGTGCTGATAAATATTATCAACTGCGTGACTATCCCGTGTCTTACATGATCTAGCTGAATGAAAGCATGGTCAGAGTCAAATACTACCAGTGGTCTTTTAATAGTAATACTGCTATGAAAAAAGTCCTATAAACAGAAGATCCTGACACAGTTTTGGTTGAGGGCAGTATACCACGAAAATTCCATGTCATTTGAACATAGCTCTCATCATTATGTATACTTGCAGTCATAGCAGAGGTGAGTACATTGAAAGTAACAACAGTTCCAAAATCATTGACTCGTTACCAATATCCTAACAAAATACAGCACAACCTGAAATTCCACAAAAATCACCATATACTCCCCTAACGTCTCTGAAAAACGATACAAAAACAAGAGGAAAGAATGGTACCCACCTGATCAACCCAGAGTTTTCCCACAATAATGTTATGTACAGTGGAAGTGACCTTCCTCCATGTGTAGTGGTTGCCAGTCTTTTTAAATCTGAGATGGGCTATACCTTGTGGAATGATCAGAAGGTATTTGCCACGGAACTTGCTAGTCATTGTAAATTCTTGCCAACACTCCCACTCTTTGCTCTCACAGTATTGTGATGCTGCTGGTGGATGGTGGCTTACCTGTCAATGTGATTAAAACATAACATGGCTGTCACAAGTAAAAGATCAAAGTTAAAGGGACATAAGCTGTAACTTATGGCAAGTTTTTCAGTATTCTGCTTCTGTATATACACTACCGTGTCTGACCCTAATCCATATGTCATGCTGAATTTCGAGTATTCTTTTTGTCAACACAGCTTGTATGTGTGTAGTGATCATTGTTTATTGTTTACAAATGAATTCTAGTCCAGACTTGAATACAATTTTCAACAATAACAATGTAGATTATACTCATATAGGTTGTGTTGATATGCTAAATACTTGGCATTAAATTACAGTTTAGGGATGCAATGCAGAAAGCGTAGGGAAACCAAAAAACAAAAGTTCTGAAAAAATAGCCAAAAGATACAGCTTATGGAGCTTTAACAGGAATCTGAACTTTATAGAGCTGTTCTCATCTGACTTCCCTGACTAGAGTTGGTCAATTCTGCAGTTATCAATCATCAACAAACAAACATACAATCAACATCATCATCATCATCATCATCATCATCATCATCATCATCATCACCAGCACTATTATCATCATCATCAGAATAATAATTATCACCATCATTATCATCATCATCATCATCATCATCATCAGCATTACAATTATCATCCTCATCATTTTTCCTTTGTCCTAATATTATGTATTATGTATGGCAAAACATTCAAATACACCAACACGTTAAACAGGTAGAATTACAATTTCTATTCTTGAAGAAAGACAAAGATTGCATAAAGTGAAGAACGTATCTGTGTTATTGCTTCCAAACAACCACATAGACTTATGCATAGTTTTAGGTTTGAAGCAGTGTTGCAGCAAGACTGTGTTCAATGGGTGTCTGCAAGTAATATCTGTTACTGACGATGGCCTTTGTTTTGCATGATTATTTTGAGGCATATATTTATATACTTTCGAAGCTGTGATTAAAAATAAATAAAACACTGCACTTGGTTGTAGTCCGATTGAGCTCTGATTGGAGGCAGATATGGTATACTGTTATAATTAGCTGCAATTAAGCATAGCTTGAATTTTGTTTTGTGAAACTAATTTATAATAAAATAACACAAAATTTGATTGACAACTGCATGTTGTCCCCAAATTGTGCAAAATGTCCCCAAAAATAAACGGTAGTGGGAGACAGTGTCCCCTGGTTTAAAATTCCTGGCTGCAACACACTGTTTAAAGTGTTTTGACAAGTGTAATATTCTCATATCTGTCCATTTCATAGTAGAATCTACCAATTTTATAATAGACAAATATTTTCAGAGACAATAAAACATACTATTCACTGAGCACACAACAGTTTCCATACAGGTCTGTGGATCAGAAAAATTAAACAGGTGAACAGAAAATATCAAAACAGGACTACACAATGATCACACGTGACAATTCTAAGTAATTATCATGTGTCGTGTCTGAACAGATTAGTCAGTCTTTGTGGTTGCTATTTAAAGCACACAGACGGGAGGTTTAGAGACTGTCACTGGTTCTACATATTCACACAATGTTAGGAGATGAACCAAATGTCCTATCATTTTTATGAGGTTAGCTATAAAATAAAAGAAAAAGTTCCATTGGCAAAAGCTCAATTAGCTGTAATTTTCAACTTAATTTCCAATATTTCTATTCTGTCTGTTAACAACATTTTCTCCTTGTCCTCACAAAATCATGTCAAAATGGCAGGTTTACCCCTTATCCTGCCAAGTTCATAGGTCAACGTCGGATCAAATTGGGTAAAACTAGTGAAGCACAACATATGGTGCACTTCAACAAAATTTGAACATTTGAAGGCCCCTGAATACATAGACCATGTAAAGATGATTTTGTAGACTGAAGCTGCTATAACAGACCAAGCCAAGCGGGTGAAAATACGTCATGTTTTATGCTCTATATTGCTTTTTACTGACTTGGCAGATTGGGAAGTGATACAGTCTGGATCATGGAAGGAAAAGGTTTAAACTTGTAATCACAGCTAGCCTGTTGTATAATATCAAATATTCTTGTTGTCAACTGTGTTTTAGTCCAGACTAGTGTTTTATTTGTAAACAATATGTAAAAGCACATTGCATACAATGCATGTGTGTTGCCAAGGCTAATACGTTGCGTTTCAAGACACTCAAAGCGTAAGAAGAAAATGAATTTGTTTCCTGGAATACGAACATTGTATGTATTATGAAATGTTACAGCTATTATCCTTTTGACAGGGTGATGACAGGAGCTTAATACCACAATTCAACGTAATATGACACCACTGTACCTGCTCTGCTATTGATCTCCATCCCATATCATCAGTCCTGTCGCACTCGTACGTTTCACCCAACAAGGGATTGAACGGTTTGCCTGTCCTGTTGGTAGTGTTGGCGTACGAGGAGACTGTAAATGCTGCAACGTAAGCTAACTGCTCACACGAATCTTCGCATGCCGCTGCCTTATCCAGAGTCTCGGAGTACTCAAAGTCTTCTGTTAATCTTTGTAACATTGATAGGGGTTCATTAAAGTTCACCTGTCGTGGCAGACAACAAGAATATATGACTACCTCAAAATAACCAAATTATTGAAATCGTCACATTAGTTTCCAATATACACTTCAAGCATTACACGTATATGTGTATCACTGATACAGCCATTATACAATATTGGATATTCTCTACTCCAGTCTCCCATTACATTGTCAGCTTTCTAAACGTAATATCAGTTTTATCTCAACAAGACATTGTGAACTGTTTTGGATTTAATATATCGTGGATTGCAGCACATGAAAAAATGAGGTAAATTCAGTTCTTAATGTACTGGTAGGGAACAAAATCAGCCAAAATTTAATAAAATGACATGGAGAAATACTGTCAATAAAAACCACAGCAAAATTCTCAGACTTTCACATAGCGAACAATTTCAGGTTGAATCTGTTTGTTTGCAATAAATGAGAATTTTGGATGCTTAAAAAAAGGAATACCTGTTTCCAAGCAATTAGTCCTTACACAAGAACACAATGCCAAATATATTTTATGCTACCAGTATATTTTGCTTACAGCTGTTATCACAGTGTTGATATTTACAATCCTATCTATTACACTATCACTTCTTTCAAATACTGGATATAAGATTACAACATGTTTTTATATTGCCAGTGTCACATTGTATAAAATATTGATGTTGTTGCTAGTTTATGATGATAGGACTTTGGGGTTTCAAAGCCACAGAACTGTTGTGTGGGCTTAAAGATGCATTTACACTGTTACAATGTCCATCTTAATATGGCAAGAATAATTAATTTTCATAAATTTGAATTTGGTTAAAACTGAAGATAAGATATTAAATTCCCTACAGGTCCGCTAATACTGATAACAGAGCTCTGCTGATAGCAAGTGCGGTGGTCAGGAATTCCTGTGTACATTTTCCCACAACTGTGATGACAATGATATAACAATATAATTTCTCACATAACAGTTTCTCATTACATTCCTTTTGTATGACCAGCACAAGTATTGCATGGTTTCTCCAGTGCTTTCTCGACAGTGCCATTTCAAGAAATTTGCTGCAGATTACTAGATCTGCATTCTTTATCAGTTTGAGACAAATGTTACATCTATACATGTATCACACAGGAAAAATTGCTCGCTAAGGATAATATCACAGCGAAACCATTATATCACTGCCATTGAGAAATACAATTCTGTAAATTTCCCACTCAACATTGGGATTTTATCTTAGAAACTACAGTACTTCAGTGCACTTCTCTGTCAATTTTATAGTCATGAGGCACTTTAACCCTTTGAGCGCCAAAGTCAATTTATGTCACTTTTACAAAATATACCCCAGTCAATTTTTTTCATATTTTTGCCAAAATTTTGATAAAAAACTGTAGCCAATGAAATGTGATGTCCATTTGGTCCAAAATTATCAAAATATTACAGAAAAATTCATAAAAATTGGTAAAATTTTGCACTAAAATTTTGGCGGGAGAAAATTACAGCGCTCAAAGGGTTAATAGTGGACAGGTATCAGACACATTTCCATATCATCATAACATTATTGTCAGTATTTATTGCACTTCAGGGCTAAAAAGTGGTTCAGAATTCTACATCCACTCAATTTAATATGCTATTAGGTGTGAAAGTCAGTCTGCAGTTATCAACTGGAATAATGAACTTTATGACAGCAATAACCGTACTTGGTGTTTTTGAACCTGACCTGTGTTTCATACATGGAAACATTGACAGTAAAAGCTTCAAAATGAGGCTCTGTACTGGAACAGCAATTACAAGTTCATTTCCCGTTGACATTTACAAAGGGATGCAATTTTCGAGGTGAAATTGAAAACTGACATTGCTTCTTCTGAATGGTCTGGATTTAATCAAGTCAGAGATTTTCTTCGCTTGGTTTGAACTCCTGATAAGCATGGGTGAAATGACTTGAAACGGTTCATAACATGTGTGGGTGACAGTAATAATACACATTAACTTATATGAGGGGGAGACAAGGAATTGAAACAAACATGTTTATACGTTCATTCAAGGTGAAAACTATGGTGGCGATCAAATTATTTTGCTTCTCTAGAGAAATTGAGAACATATGACCATGAAAAACAATAGAACAAAACTGATAAGACAAAGTAAGAATGGAATTGAACTTTGAAACAAACACTGCGTTTCACTGAACAATACATTCAAATCGAAGCACAATCTACAATGTTCTGCCATGTAGGAGTCAGGGGTCAAAGGTGAAGTTAAATTCAGTCATGTGATCTCCTTTTGTGTGCCTACAATGACTGTTTGAACCTTTAGGAGCAAGAACACACACAATCGGAGAAAGAAAACCTGCCACAGGACTCAGAGGAAAAGACTGTAATTGTTGTGAAACACAAAGCCATTAAAATATAACATTACCGGCATTGGAATCTTAGAAAGTTCTTTGCCTATACAGTTCTTCATGATGCTCCATAAATTAAGGCTCATGTTAGGCTTCTCCTGGATGGTTTTACGTCTTTTCCGTCCTTTACGCTGTACTGGAGAACTGGACTGGCTAGATTTGCTGCTTCCTTTACTGCTTCCATCAGACAGATTCTGTCAAATCAAAGGATAAGCCCATAAACAGGATAAGTATGGAAGTCTGAGTCATTGACATAACACTGTGTGACTACGGAGGGCAGCATCTTTAGGAGAATGCATTATTTAATAAGTAAGTCTCTTCTGTTACGGGAAAATATCACGCTATCTTAGAGACCTGCTTCACTTTTAAGAATGTTGTGGACACATTTAAGTCCATCTTGACCCAGCCTTACTCTTTTGTGTGGCAGAGTCAGACCAACTTATTGGAAAAAAGGGTGAGAATGTATTTTGAAGAACAAAATAGACGCACAGAGATTGTGTCTGTCTGTGATGATGTGAAATATATTGTTACTATACATTTTACTGCTGGATCCTAGTGATAGTACACGTTTATATATATACATAATTTAGAGTAAATTAATGTTTTAAGTAGGAGATGAAAACAGTTCCACCATTCAATTAAAATTTAATTTATCCATTCCATAGAAAAACCATTGGATTTAACTTAAGCATGTCTGGAAAAGGGCAATCTAGATAGGTTTCTGTGAAAGCAAAAAAACACAGGTTGAAAACCAATTTCTCACCAATTTAACAATGCCCTTCTGTAAACCAGCAAATCCGATGGTTTTTGTCTCTGCACACAGAATTTATGATTATTTGTACAAATTTTAGATGATCACACATGATACTGTCTCATATAACAATTGCATGTAGCATTAATTATCAGTCTGAGGGGTATCGTTTGAGTCATCAGACACAATAATTAAGTTGCTATATTTAACATGGCACTAACACAAAAGCACCACTTATGCAGCTTTTATAGCAAAACGAGTACATTGACCATTCATTTAAAATGGGAACAACGGGCCCTCTAACTTCTTAGATATTTGATTTGGCTTCATATCAATATAAGCTAAATAAAACTTGTTTCAGTCAAAAATAACAGTAAGTTGTGGATCAACAGTACGTCACTAGCTTAGAAAGCAAAATGTTAGGAGCTAATAAAAATTTAAATTTATGTTACACTAAGAACCGAAATAAGCAGAAACTTACACTGTGTTCAGAGCCACTTCTTTGAAGTGGTCCCTGTGTCTTTATTGTTATAAGATTGCCGCGTTCTGATCGGTCTGTTGACATTTCATCATCTGTACTGCTGAGATCGTCGTATTTAGGAGCTGCACCTTCACTGCTGGCTATACTGGTTGCACTAGCACCACTGTCTGTACGCCTGCCGCATCGTACAAAACATCATATTAGGAACCAGCAACATTGCCAATGATATATATATAACAGATGATTAATATGTATGAATGTTTTTTGGTCGTGTTTGTCTGTATACATGTATGCATGGGTGTGTGTGTGTGTGTGTGTGTGTGTGTGTGTGTGTACTTCATGGAATTATCAAATCAGAGTTAGGCAATTTCTTTCACTGTCCATTATTAGTAACGGTTTATTGAGCAGATTATGTGCTTTTAACTTGACATTCACTGATTATTTTCTCTCTTATATTTTAATTTCAATCAAGTGCTGGAACAAATCCTGCTGATGACGGCTACAAAGAATAATTAAGTGAATAATTAAGTAAGTCACAGGGTCGTTAAGAGGGTTTCACTTGGTGCTGAAAGTCATGAAGTGATGAAAACGTACGGTTGGTTTCAGTAGACTATGTGCATGGTGGTCATCAAAGTGTTCAGGTTTCTACACTTAGAGAATACATGTTCATATATATGGTCTTTGGGTAGATTGCGCCAGGGGGACAGATAATCAGACTCAAAGTTTTACACTACTTTGCTTGTATGCTGCTTGTGTGGAGTCCTTCTGAAGCTTGTGTACTAAATGAAGTTTTCACCTTGAATAGTAAATATGACCATGCAGAGTCAAACTGCGTATGTAATATGCACTGATTTATGATGGAAAAATGAAGAGGTATGACTATGAGAGTGGAGAAAATTATTGCTGAAATCTACCTGTGACCCTTGATATGAGATGAGGGCAACTGTACTGTAGTCGTAAAACTGGGCGAGTCTTCTATAGCGTCAAAAAATTCATTATCATCATCACTGTATTCATCAGGTGCAGTGCCTGTATGGATTAGATTCAAAGAGAGAACACATAATGAGCAAGTTCTGGATTACACTGACCATACAAGTCTGGTAGTTGTCATTGTTTAAAACACTGCAATTGAAGGGGGAATCTGATTTTAGATTAACAGCGGAGCCTGGTGGCCCAATCACAGTTGCTGAAACCTTGGTGAACTGTACGTTACATTTTTCCTTGGCTCAGTCCCATACATCATGTAGTGGTGTTGTGTTTTAAGTCTGCAGCACATAATACGACATGATGAGAATTTTGCTTTTTTTCTTCTTTTTCAGAACACTCTTGTTCATTCTTGAATTTACCTACAGAGACTATACCACAAAGGTGGGGACTTTACCGCAAAGGTAGGGACTTTTTTACGCTTCCTAATGGGGAGGAGGGTCGCTTTTGAATTTGCAACTTCTTCACGAAATGCTCTTCAAATTTTTGGGCAAAGTAGAAGTACAAATTCTTGTCAGACAAACAGCAGATGACGAATCTTTCTAAATCCATGTTCTCTAAATCTGTGATATTCTGCAGGATTCTATGACCTGTGCCTTTAAGAATGAGAAGCTATGAACAAACAGTGAAAACTAAACCAAATACTTAAGTTTATAATTAAATGGTCTCTATCCCATGTTAAAACTGAAGAGACTTTCACCTGCTCACTGTTTTATAAAACAAAATGACACTATTTTCTTTTCTGTTTCTTGTCAGTTTTCCTGGGAGCTTTTCTGACCACTGAGAAATGGTGAGATTTTGAGAACTTTCATTGTCCCCAAAACAACTCTCAGGATGATATGCTTAAAATGAACAGCTGCAGTAAGACACACAGAGACAGAGGAAATGGGAGTCACAGATAACCTCACAAGACGAGAGACAACCACAGTCAGACGAGAGACAACCACAGCAGAGACACGTATAAGACTGAAGTAAAAAATTTACCACCTGTGACTTGACTATTGGGACCCTCAGTTGTAACGCCATATTTGTTGGACATCACAGGCGCTGAGCCATGTTTCTTGAGACGAGCCAAATCGACTGATATTGAAATAAAAAGAAACAAAGGGATACAGAAACAAAAAAAGGAGAAAAAAAAACAGAACAGACTGAAAGAAAAATACACATTCCATCTCTCCGAGGGACATTTGTAGATTGTTTTCATGTACGCTGACATGATACTGCAGTGACCACTATAGTTGAAAAAATATCAAATTTTAAATTACAATGAAAAGATAACCTAGTTTCTTTCGTTATATTTCTTGAGAAATAGTTTTTAATGATACTGATTTCAAAGAGTTTTTCAACAGAAATATTTACATCTGAAACTGTGATGGGGGAGAGAGAGAATGTATAGATATCTATCAGAAAGAGATGGAGAATTTACGAGGAGTGGGTTGTGCAGAGATTTAGAGCACAGAGGAAATCACATCTAGTGTGTTGCTAAGCTGACACAGAGCACTACACGTGCAATACACGTGAAAATAACACATCATATCAATAAGATTAATACATTTCTTTCTCAGATTTACACAGATCATGATGATAAACTGCCTACCTGTTGCATTACTTTTAATGTCACCGCTTAAATTACCCCGACAAGCTCTCTCCAAAGTGTTATGCTGTCTGGCTAATGTTTCGACTGTCTCTTCTAGGCGAAGGCGTTGTTCTCTCTCATACTGCAGTGCTCTTTGCCATTTCCTTCCTTGGGTTTGAGCTAAGTCGAGGTAATCCGCACATGCCTGCAAGACAAAAAATTTGAAAACAGAGATGTTTTTTTAATCACAGCAGGGACTGAGAATGGCAGTTTCCATGATGACCTGATTATACATGATGATCCGAATGTGGAAAACTGAAAAAAAATATCAGAGTTGAGATTTCTAACCATGTATGAAACAAAGACACAGGCATATCTATACAGCTGATCTGAATGCCTCACACCCTATGTGTTCAGAGAAAGGCACAAAGCAAATACAACATTCTTTGGAGACCACATCAGCTCTCACAGTGATGTTACAGAATAGAGTAGGACACAAAAGTCAAATACCTACAAATACTATACCACACTGGTGCCAGATTACCTTTTCCCAGTGAATGGAAGAAACCTGACAAACAAACAGGAATATCTGAGCCAGACTAAAATGGCAAATATGGGGGTGGAAAGCCCACCTGTCAGATGAGTTTACCTATTCTGCCACTGCTGTACAATACATAGAAATCAATAATGAATATGGAAGGAAGACATTTAATAGACTCTGTTGGCAGTACACACCTGCAGACAGGATTAGCCTTTCCTTTATGCCTGAGCTGTTTAACATTTTTTTTGTTTTCCCCGTAAAAGCTACACACAGACTTCACTGCTAAGTATCAAATGCAACGATTGGCTGCCCAGCAACAGAGCAGACTTAATCATTTTAATGCAAGTACAGTCATGGGTGGTCTAATTAGCAAAGGATCAAGGGAAATTTTGTCAAACTGTAATCTACAATAAGAAACGTGCAACACCATTTATTCATAGTGAGTGTTTCATACAGCATTTCATTTCTTGAGAATAAATAGCATGGACAAAATAATTTATTACACTAAGTATATCTATAAATTCATAATGCATTCGGTAATAAGTGTTTGAGAAAAATCTCGACTTGGGAAAATGTCAATGTGTTTATATTGATTGGAAAGAAGAGGGCTGCATAACTGAGTCATACCATGGATGATGTAATACAAGACACACTGCCTATGGGAAAGCAGTACCTGTAATTCAAAAAAACCTTTGGCAATATCTTATGAATTTTGGGATTTGCTTTCCTATGTTCATTGGTCAAAGTAATTTTGGAGGGGGGGGGGGGGGGGGGGGGCAAGAAGCTGTTCGAAGGCCCCACATTTCCTTGTCGTACCTGAGGCTGATGTTAAGTTTGCTGATACAAAAACAATCAAAAGCAGAGATTTATAGAGTACCTTTCCTTCTAAACGGTCTGTTGTCCAAACTTCCATTTTCCCTATCCTTGACGCTTTCATTAATTTTACAAATGTACATACTAAATGAAGATGGAAAACAAAATTCCATATACATAGAATATGTCTGGCTACCCATTTGAAAAGCTGGTGTCTGATGCAGATTCAAAATCAAAACTTTTGGGAAACTACTGGGTACGCGGAAAAGACAATGGCTATTTACTGACGACCATACTCAATATGTAATGTGTCCCGGTATAGGGATGTTTACATAATACCATGATACACATATGGTCATAACCTACAAGATCTAAAATTATTTTGCATAATCAAAATCATTCCTAAATTGGTCTGAAGACGCTCTAAGCACATTTACCAAGAAAAACAGCAGTAATTTACAAAATTGTAAGTACTGCCACAGGATATCAATATCCATCATATGTCCAGATCGAACGAAAATGGTGAAATATCTAAATTTTTAAGCATGTCATTCCATTTAGACTGTATCACTGTCAGATAATCAACTCACTGTCTTTAATTCAATTTTAGCTGTATTCATCACACCTGAATTTTCATGCGACTAATCAAGTTCATGATTTCATAAAACTGCCTGTGAGGAAAACTATCAAGTAACTACCCTGCTGCATGTATGTGTTTTTGTATCCATTGCACTGTTAAGATCTACATCGAGCAGAATACTTCGGTCTTAATTACAAGAACTGTCATGTCAAAATCAATTACATTTAATTTGTCACCAAGTGCTATTGATGTGGTTTTGTTGAACACAAGGACACATTAAAGTGAATTACACTGTATATATAATCCCCACTTCCGCAAAATGAAATCTTATGTAACCCTAATTTGATGCAGCTAATGATGTCCACTTTTTCAAACCTAAGCTTTGAGAAAATGCATACACTGATTTCAGAATGAGTACACCCAAGGGTGGTTGGGTAAATCAAACCTGGCTTCCTATCTGTGTTTTGCTACTGTACATCCTACATGAATTGGTGAGAGTTACCGCAATACAGTGTACTGATTGAGATATAGGTATGATATCAGCTGAGCTGCATGACATACTGACATCAATGGGTGGTAACTCCAATTGGCAAATTCATTACAGAACCATACAGTACCATGACATCATCTTATGAAGTAAACTATGCATCAATATTGGGGAGGGGGAGGGGGCACTTTCAATCCATTTGCACATGAAATATCAACAACTTGTAAATACACACAATAATAATGTTAAACATATACATATGCATTACATCCATGTTGAAATACACTGTCACACTCATACTCATATCTTTGATAGATTTTCTACAATTGTTCTTGTTCTTAACGCAATATCCTTTGAAAATATGAAAAATACATCAACTTCAGAGTCTTCCGTGAAGTGGATAGGGAGAGAAATGGCTGTAACACTGAAAATGAAAATTGTTTTCTTAGAATACTGGGGAACACAAGGTATCCTTGTATTGGGATGTCTACAAGAATTCTAATCAAACAGGATTTTCTGAGAATATCAATATTATCCATGGATTATTTTCATGGTACCACTCAAACTGACATCTCATGGGATTTAAAGAAGTTTACTGCTGTTCATGGTTATTGACCATAACACTAAAAACAGCTAGCTTAAACCAAAATAGTAGCAGTGATACGAATAATTGGATGCATTGAAATGTGGGTCACTCTCATTTAATTTATATTTTATCCAAAGAAAATGATTCAGGATGGCTTCCTGCCTGGATATTTGATGACGTATGTTTTACCCATGATCTTTTAGTGGAAAATACATTGAGATTCAGAGACATCTTTTTTGGCTGAAGCACAATACTCATAACAGGCAACAATCTGGCAATGTTTTGCTCATAAATATTTTACAAAATACCTGTATTGCTTTTATTTTATTAGAAAATGGACTACGTGTTTGATTCTATGCTACCAAAGTTTTAATAATTTTAATGTTAGGACTTATATACGTGATAACAGATTTACCATGTCTTGGAAATTCTTTCTGTAAAAGTTATAATGTACTTAAAAAAAAACCCCAGGCATTTCTCATGAGGAGCAAGTCATTTTGTGGCATCGTCTAGAAATGTCAACAGACCTGCTTTGCTCTGATTCAGTTACGCTAAATGATGAATCTGATGTTTTGAATTTTTGATGCACTCTGACACACATGAAAATGTCAAATTGCCCAATACCAAGATACTTGTGATGTCAACTGTTTGAAAAAAATTATCAGTAGTTGCTGTTGTTTTTCATAATTTGATACAAACGAATCCATCAAAAATATCCTACGGATTATAAAATAACTATTATGCTAATGCTTAATTTACGTTTCATTATATGCAGAATTCAATCAGTATCCCGGATGACATCTATGGTTCATAAATATGTCCACAGAGTATTCATTCATACATACATACATACATACATACATACATACATACATACATACATACATACATACATACATACATACATACATACATACATACATACATACATACATACATACATACATACATACATACATACATACATACATACATACACAGACACACACAAACATACATACATACATACATACAAACATACATACATACATACATACATACATACACACACACTAAGTCACACAGACATACATACATACATACATACATACATACATACATACATACATACATACATACATACAAAAAAACATACATACATATATACACTTTTCAAACACTTCTAAAGATTGCCTTCAAATTCCAGGATATTTTTGAAAACAACATAACAGTAATGCAATATGTTATCGCCTTGGTGAAAGAACATTTTATTATAGTGATGATGAAAACGCAACTAAAAGGTACTTTTTCTGACAGATCACTTGATTTGAGTCAATTTCCCAATCATTATATCGTCAGACAATAATTACTTCATTTACTATTATCAAGGAGATTAAAGGAGTAATTCCACCCGCTACAAATGACATGCATGATTAAATTAGGATCGCATGAAAACATAAGATGAATACATTCGATTATTGGCAGATAGCTTCAATTTGAAATTCTACAGAATTCATTGATGTCAAAATGATATGGGAAATGCTATACAAGGCTTTTCAAAGAGGGTAGTCTTTAACATCCGGTGAACAAAGGAGAGTGATTAAGCATACATCTCCATGATGTATGACTGTTGTGAAATGTAGAATATGTGAATGCTAGATACATGTACAGGTTTTGTTGTAGGGTAATCTCCGAACATATCTTTACGGGATGGTACGGTTCATGTGCAGCGTCTTTGAGGCTTTTGGCCAACTGATTGGCTGAAATTCATTGTATTAAATTGAAATATTTCCAAATAGCTGCTCAGGTAGAGAATAGCCCTTATTTAAGAATCATTATGTTGCTGTATATAATGACAATCTACCAATCAGATTGAGCCTTTCAAGCTGCTGCACATTGTACACGGTAAACTGTATTTTGATGAACCTGTTAACCCCCGATTCCCTTTAAACTAGTCAACATTCATCATTGATAACAATGGGTTTGGGCAAAACCATGGAGGTGAAAGGGTAAGATAAAAGTAACTGCTATCCAAAGGACATTATCTGTACCAAATTCCTAATTATGTAAAGAGTTACCTTTGACCTTTTAAAGCATAACATTTCACCTATGACCTGATAAAGGGAGTCACACATTCAAGATGTTACCAGTGTAAAGTTAGCATCATCCTCATCCTTATCCTAAGCTTCAGGGGTCAGGTAAAAATGAATCTGAACATGGTGCTGCAGTGTCTATTTCACCAGTGTCAGATTTGAAAATTCAAAACTGTGTCCAATGGAATGATTTGTGAATCATGTTCCACCAAGCATAAAATATACTCGGTATTTTACATCACTTTGAATATTAATCAAAACATTGCAGCCTTATATTATATTTGATAACTTCTGACATTTAATGTTAAAGTGGCACTCCCACTTGGTAACGTTTATAAAACACATTTTTGTAATGCCAATGGTCGATATTTGACATGTCGACTGCGCGCGGACCGCGAGATAACGTTAACAAGTCATCGTTGATGACACAGTCCCCGCTTGTCCATTTTGTTATAATCTTTGGTGTCTAGGTAGCTGTGGTCTAGGTAGCTGTGGAATGACATTGATGCAACGGGTGCATCAGGCCTGTGACTTGCATAATAAAGTAATCTGAGGAACGTTCAATAAATGACTCATCTCTGCCGGTAATGACCGCTGAAGGAACTTTTGATTACATCACACATAACGATGCCCTCATGCCTCTAGTGTCATGACGGCACATACTATACACATGGTTTGGTGGAATTTTCGAAATGCTATGGGATTGGGTATATTGTTGTAATCAGCCATCAGCCATTTCGGATCATATAATGAAACAATTTGATGTGCACAAGAATGCAGCCATAGTATTTTATCTTCGTATCACGTTTGAACAAAATCAGTCCATTGAGGGACAGTGACCTATGTTTATGTTTCAAAGACATAAAAAAATCACACCAAAATTGAAATCAAATGCTGTCTATTGACCATATGGATCATAGCACAAAATTAGTAGACATGCATATGTATGCCATAGTACTTTATCTTTGTACCAAGTCTCAACAACATTGGTTAAGGAATATTTGCATATGATTAAGCCTCAAAGACATGAAAAAATCCAAAAAGACCATTGGGCAGAGATATTGGAAAAAATTTACAATCTGGCAGCCATATTGGAACATGTCACGAAGTAAATTGACATGTATGCCATAGTGCTTGATCTTTGTGCCAAGTTTGGACAAAATGGGTGTAATGACCTTTGAATTATGCTTCAAAGACATGCAAAATTCCAACAAAATGGCAGTTCTGCAGCATTATTGGATCCTATCGCAAGGTTAATTGATACATGCATATGCATGCCATAGTACGTGCTTTGCCTTTATGCCAAGTTTGAACAAAATCGGTTCAAGGATGTTTGAGTTACGGTTCAAAGACATGAAAAAATCGCAAAAAAAATGGCCACCTGTCAGCCATATTGGATCATTTCACAAAATAAATTGGTGTTCACTGTTTTGCTTTTGTGCCAAATTAGAACAGAATCGGTTCAAGAATGTCTGAGTTATGGTCCATAGACATGAAAAATCGCAACAAAATGGCCGCCTCACGCCCATATTGGATCGTATCGCAATATAATTTGACATTGATGTGTAGGCCATAGTGTTATGCCTTTGTGCCAAGTTTGAACAGAATCAGTTCGAGGATGTTTGAGTTATGGTTCAAAGACACGAAAAATCGCAAACAAAATGGCCGCCTCGCGGCCATATTGGATCGTATCGCAATATAATTTGACATGCACATGTAGTTTATAATGTTATGCCTTTGTGCCAAGTTTGAACAGAATCTGTTCAAGGATGTCTGAGTTATGGTCCAAAGACATGAAAAATCGCAACAAAATGGCCGCCTCGCGCCCATATTGGATTATATCGCAAAATTATTTGACATGGATATGAAAGCCATAGTGTTATGCCTTTGTGCCAAGTTTGAACATAATCTGCTCAAGGATGTCTGAGTTATGGTCCAAAGACATGAAAAATCGCAATCAAATGGCCGCCTCGCGGCCATATTGGATCGTATCACAAAATAAATCGACGTGCATCTGTAGGTCATAGTGCTATGCCTTTGTGCCAAGTTTGAACAAAATCAGTTGAGCAGTGTCTGAGAAACTGTTGATGACGGACGGACGGACGGACGGACGGACGGACGGACGGACGGACGGGACCCAATCTATAAGTCCCCGCCGGACTTCGTCCGCGGGGACTAAAAACATGTCATTTCCCGAGCGTATTTTCACATCCCGAAGTTTTACGATCGTTTCTGATTATTTGTACCAAGTTCCTAGCATCAGCGTAGACTCGTACTCCATAGCTTAGTTGACAATGGCCCCAGTGCCGAACGTTCGATGTTCGGAAGCTGAATTTAGGTGGGCCACCGGAATTCAAACTTTCACTTTTTTGAGGACATGTTTTTATCGATATCTCGCAATCTGCGAGCAGTGGCCACGTCAAATATCGACCATTGGCATTAAAACACAGTTTTGTGGAGGGACTGTGATTAAAACTATGTGCTTTAAAAATGTCACCAAGTGGGAGTGCCACTTCAAGCAAAGTATTTGCCAATATCAACATATATGAAGCCAGAAAGGGCAACTTGCAAATAATAATATTTCCATGTATAAATATTTTGTTGCAAAAGTTATTAGTGTTATAATATTATGTCCATCCAAAAGGAATAGGACCTGACTTGGCCTGTATACTGGGAATTTACTACTGTAGTTCAAGTTAGTAGTGTCATTTTGCTAAAATTTTTATGATGTATCAAAGAGCAACGGCTGTATGGAGGAGAATCAACGATGCTCCCCTCTTTATATGCAGAATGATAGAGCTTTATCTCCCATCCGAGTGTTTTTGCACAACTTCCCTATTCGTATTAGTTGGAATTGTCCATGACCTTGAGAAAATAAAAGAATATTAGTCTGAATCTTTACTCTGGACAGATAAACAGATACAGCAATATTATGCATGTGACAGTGCTATGAAAATGCACCGAAACCATTTGGAGACAGCAAGTACATGCACAGATATAAGTCATACCATCAAAAGCGCAGACCCATTACAGTAATGGCAGATATTTTATGAAATATCAAGCAATCTGTTGAGGCTAAGTGTACATCCTTTCAATCTAGCATTTAATCCAAAAACAGAAGATCAGTAACATAAGTTTGTCTACAACATGTACATGTATATAAAAAGTAATTTCTTCAATATTTCCAAAAATATTTCTCTGTATTTGAATTGAATATTATGGATACATTTTTATTGCATATTAAATGTTAGATATTTCACCGCAAAAAGACTCATTTCCATCATAACTTGTAATAGAAAATGCCATTTTCTAACATCTGATCATTCATATACTGGATGTGGCGATGATATTCGTCACCTGCATTCATTTGGAAAACAGCATTTTTTTCTCATTCATCAATTTCCAACTCATTAGCAATGATGTAATTGCCAAGAATCCAACACAGAACCTAGGGAAGTTATCTTTTTTACTTTGTGTGTGATTGGGCACTTATCATTCTTTGTTTTCTAGGTTCTCATGACTTGAATTTTTTACCATTATAATGCAAAAATTCACACCAAAGAAACTGATTTTTCCCATCGAAGCTTCCTGTTTGTTAGAATATTTCATTTGTCACTTCTGTACATGTTTTCAAATAATAAAATTTGGCAAATCTATTGAGCAGCCTACATGTACGTATTTCTGTTCAATTCAATTTTCATATTGTGATAACGGTTCACTTTCTAATTTCCATGATTACTTTGAATTTACGAAACAAAACTTCATGACATTGGGACAAACATGATGGGGAAGCCGGCCACTGGTTTGCAATTACTGTACCATCAGTCGGTGTGGGAAAAACAGGAAATTGAGCAAGCTCCTGCAGCCACTGCTATTATGATAATCAATTCTACACAGCTCAACATAAACATTTTTCTGTTTACTTGAAGACAGTGTGTTCAAATACATGTCGGAGGTGGGGAACAATTAGAAATCCAACCTATCATAATCTTTCTCAAACGAACCATCACCAGCTTTTTTTGACACAGGAATACTCAGAATCTTGCCAAAGGAAATGCATGACTTGCAATTCAAAATGTGTCAAGCTACAAGACTACCATGTACATGAAAATATAATAACCTGAACGATTTACATGCAGTTTACATATTAACTGACATGTGACCATGTAATTATCCACCCACTTACCACAAATTACTTTAACTACCCGCCAAGCTGCATACATGTAACGGGGCTCATAGTTGCATGCCGAATCACAAAACACTCACTGATTCAAAGCCATTGCCTGATGAGACAACACTGCCATCAGCATTTCTACAGAAGTCAGTGATGAAGTAAATACTGAAACATTATGTGGTGGTCTAAATCACGTGATCACAATGGACCAATGGTGCCTTGACATTCATGTCATGTGACAGCAACGGGCCAAAGGCATATTGACCTACACTGCAAGTCACACTGAAAACTTCAGGTGAAAACGCCTGGCCCATGAAGTGGTGTTCTGTGGGTTATATATCTGCAGCTGTAAATTACTGGTATACAGTAGTCAAAGTATACACAAATTACATATACTCTGTGTGCTGCCCCTATATATCCCTGACTGTGTTCTGACATGTCATGCTTGATCACACACTGCACAGTGTTCAAAATTTGAGCATCGCCGTGATATCCGAGAACCCCCAATGACATAAAATGGCCATCGTACAGAGATGATTAACTGATGGTTCCATGAAAGATGGCTAAAACAAAATGATAAAACATGCAACAAAGTGAAGTGGGAACTCATTCATAGATAAATCAACATCATTAGATAATGTAACTGAGATATCCCAGCAAGATAAGAGTTTTTACCTATGATGCCATATCACAGAACGTGAAACAACATGTCCGTTTTCTACATTCACAAATAATATATAATACCTTGCAAAGCCGGTGGAAACGCTAAAAATAAATATCCTAATTTTTTTAAACATTAACCAATATGGAAACATGAAGATGTTCAGGTCATATTTCACTGAACGAATGAGATGGATTTTTCTATTTTTTAACACAAATATATTGTTTATCACATTAAGATCAACAACCAAGAGATGTAATGCTATCCATATGTCTTTGCTGAACAGGAAGTGGAAAATAACCATGCAATGCCATTATTATAAAACGCCAACTACCTCCTATCTGTGCATGGACCTATCCACTGACAACAACTGACTTGTACAAATCCACTGGGGTAGACAGTTAAAGGGACAAAGTCGCCAATTTTTCATGAATTTTGTTTGATACAAGATACTACTTTAATATATTGTTTGACATGTTGAAAGATACTGAATGAATGGGTGACCATGCATATATTCGATCTCGGTTTTAGACAAATTAAATGAAACCAGTGCGAAAATGAATTAATGGTCATGACCGCTAATTCATTTTCGCGATGGTTTCATGTATCGTGTCTAAAACCAGGGACGAATATATGCATGGTCACCTATTCATTCAGTATCTTTCAACATGTCAAACAATATAAGAAGTATTTCGTATCAAACAAAATTCATGAAAAGTGGGCGACTTTGTCCCTTTAACTGTGAGAAGCTATCCCTTATGATTTCAAAGCATACGGGTAGTGTGGGAGGTATTGCACAAAGCTCCTTCCTAAACTAACTTTGATTTCAAAAACTAACTTGTACATCTCTCTGTCTCTCTCTCTCCCTGTCTCTCACTCTTTTTGTGTGTGTGTGTGTGTGTGTGTGTGTGTCATTGTCTCTCTCTCTCTCTCTCTCTCTCTCTCTCTCTCTCTCTCTCTCTCTCTCTCTCTCTCTCATTCTTTCTCTCTCTTCCAAGTTTCTTTCCACATTTTGTGCAACCAACCTTTTCTGTCATACTTGAATGCTGCTTCCACTCCGTTGTTTACATGACAGATATGTTGGCAGAAAATGGATGATTGACCGAAGCCCGGTAGATCCCTCACTGGGTACAATGGTGTGAGTTGACCTGTACACAGAGGGAGGGGCCGTGGGCTGGTACTGTTGGAGATGTCTGAAAAAGGGTGTCCTTGTTTGTATTTCACGGAAGACTTGATTTATCACCAGGAGAACTTGGTCCCTACCACCCACAAAGCAAATATTGAAATGACAGTTTATGAACCACACATTTTGCATCAGTGCTGAAAATTTCATTGAACTTTGCTGTACACGGTTTTATAATAGCACTTTGACATATGCACTTATGTTTTACATGTAATATTGCTATATCTGGATCTCTACGATCTACGAAACATCATTTTTTAAAGGAATATTTTAGTTCTACCCATGGATCAAAGTCTCTTGATCCATTTCCGAAATGATGAGAGATTACCAAGTATTCAGCTTATCAAAATGTTGGGCTGTTGCCAGTGTATCATTTTGGAGTATTGTTGTTGATCACAGGCTTTCAGTCAAATTTTCATTCAATGGTCAAAATTAACAACACCCCCAACACATTATGTGCATGATATTGACTATGCAGAGTTGTTTACTGGATCACTGTTCTAATGTTTTTTGTAAGTCAACCTTTTGCAATGTAGTTAACACTGAAAAATCAGTGTCAAATATAGCTGCAGTTGGTACATGTTATGTTTTCACAAGAACAAAATCACTGCCTTTTTTGGATTTGGTAAAACTGCCAATAATTCACAAGATGATATCAATCTAATGTATTGTTGTTATCCAGAGACAAATAACACAAAACACAAAAATTAACATGGTGCCTATGATTTTTGAGTGTAAGAAATCGTGAGAATGGTGACTTTCCTTTCCTTTCATTGCATTCAACATAGCCAGAGCAGTGATAGATTTGTTGGTTGTTTGCCATGAAGATCACATACCTCCATCAAGATAAAGAGCACTGAATTCCTGATCAAAGGTATCTCTGAGACAAGTGATACAGCTGAGTCATAAACATCATTTTTTGTCCAAAAATATCCACTAAGAGCTCATGCTGTTGGCATGGTGACAGATATGCTTCATTTGGCAGCCCCTAAATCTTGACTAAATTACAGATTAAGTGCATTTTCAACTGTACTCTGTATCACGCAATGTATGGTCACTGAATAGTATCTCGATCCCAGACCCAGATAAATATGAAGGTACGCCCATCCTATCATTCTCTATCTTCATACAATTGAGCAATGGGTTTTCAGCCTGACAAGACTTCTGGGCTTACACTATTTTCAGGAATTCAGTGCACTGATATTTCACACCTACAACCGAGTGGACTTTCAAACTATTGTTCCACAAATAGACTTTTGAACTTTTTATAGTTGCACATATTACTGCATGCTTATTTTTAGAAACATCGCATTTTCAAAACGGTTTCCCTCCTTTGCTATCTACAATGCAGCATTTGGACACATGGGAATTTCAATTGTCATGATCTGCTGTTGGTAAATGACACCCGGCTATTTTTAGCACTGGCCTCAGTAAGGCAAGTTAATAGAAGGGTGGATCTTTCATTTTTGCTTTCGGAACAATGTATATGTGAGATGAAGGTCAGGTGATATGCGACACAATATGTGTAACTTATTCATTATGATATGGTGATACTGAGCTGTCCCTTATTACTGCAGGATTTGAACATAACTCTAGGACGCACTTGTCTGCTCTCTCTTTCCGTAACAAGTGATGACTCATACACATGCTCTGTTAAAATGCATGGACCAACCCTGGATATGGGGGAAAAAACCAAGGTCAAAGCTATATTTCTGTATACTATTCTACACTCTGGGCAAGGTTTTCAACTGTGGATCAGCTGAACACTACCTGATGAGAAAACTGTTTAGATCAATGTCCTTACATATAAACAGGTGTTTGGGTATTAATGTCCTCGTATCAACCTGCGAGGTTTATTTATGCGATTTTTGGTCATGTTTTTGACAAATAGTCTGAAATAATAAGGAAATGTCCGGCTAACACTTCTGCAGTTTTTTAAAATCTGATGGCAATCTAAACCGCTGCCTGTGTAATTCAAGGACTATGCTACTATCATTACTAAAAAAAAATGCTATTGTAAGATAATTTTTTCCCCTTTGTTTGACCTAACAATAAGTGTGCCAGAGACATGTGGAAAACTGTAAAACCCTGTGACTTAGATTTGCCCTCGTTAGTTACTCACTCCTTGACATCAGTAACTGAACTAAAGCACAGAAATATCTTAGACTGAAATTCTCGCCGCCATTTCTCAGCTTGCATCACCTGTCAAAATGGTTATTAAAGCCCACTTAGATGGAAGGCTCACTGAATGCTAAACAACCATGTCTGTAATTTTACCATTCTCAAGACAGACACAAGACTGAGTACTACATCTGACTGGCATACATTTTT
This sequence comes from Ptychodera flava, assembly GCF_041260155.1. Taxonomy (NCBI): domain Eukaryota; kingdom Metazoa; phylum Hemichordata; class Enteropneusta; family Ptychoderidae; genus Ptychodera; species Ptychodera flava. Next base: position 5,859,021 of record NC_091939.1, read on the forward strand.
TCTCCACAGATTTATGACGCAACAAAAAAATATATCCTCAGAAATGGTAAAGATAAATGATGATATTTACCAAAGTAAATCTCGTACTTAATACATTATTTGACTTTGTTGATTTTTCCAAATATCTAATTTTGACATATGTTTGTCTTTTACTATTAAGAAAGAAAAAATTCTCGTCTAAAACTTGTGACAAAATATTGGCAACACAATATCATTTGCTTTTTCATTTTTCTACATTGCTTATCATTCATGTTTAAAGGTTAATGATGGCATATTCTGTTTCAATTTGGCAAAGGATGTAATGTTATCATTGAAACTCACTTCCTGTTGTTGAAAGCCTGGACATTCTCTGGTGCCTTGATTTGTTAAGTACTCTGTCAATGAACTTGTGAAAATGATGAACTGGGAAATGGCAGAGCATGTCAGTCATTGGTTGACTGCGTAGTTCCTATTCTTGTGCTTGTAATGTCTATTTCACACCAGCCTATATGCAAAGGATCATCAGTATGCAAGCGGGGTTGTAATTCTGCATGGAAATCTCATTACAGCACTACTTAAAACAAATCTGAGTCATATTTCGCTGACCTGCGCTGAATTTTGACAAAGACGACATATATCAATCCTTTTTTTCTCCGGCGGAATATCAGCTGGCAGTCACCTGACTGAAATTTGGTTGAAAGTATGCCTACATTTGCGATGAACCTACAGATCAAGCGTTCTTCCACAAGTACTAACTGATTTAATGTATCATTTGCTCACTGCTCATTTTAAGTCTCAATGAATACATGTTTATTTTACAAGTATCCAAATTGCACAATTTATTGGCAGCTTTTCTGAACTAGAATTCCTGATATTTTTTTGAAACGTAACAGATTCAAATGAAAATTCCCTAAAAAATTGAATTGATAAAAGGGTTTCAGTTTTTTTTCGAATGCATATATTTACATTCTTATAATGACTCTGAGAGTGTATTTTCTGATCAAACAATGTCATTTGTGATGGAGAGAGTTTCTACACTGTGTCATGCCTACTGCACTATTGGAAATGAACCCTAAACTGGTTACAAATTCTGATAAGCACGTACTGAAAGTGAAATTACTGCAGAGCAGAATAAACTGTATGAATATGAGTAATGATGTTTGATGTGGTTTTCTTTATAAGCAAAACTTCGCGTTGGAATAACAGATTTTCAATGAAGAGGTTGACATAGTTGCAATATGCAATGTGAAGATCAAAGCAAAAGCTGTATCACAGATACAAGTTTGGTACAATGTCATACCCTGCAGGGTGACAAAAATCCTGGCACAGACTGTTAACTTTACTTCTACCCGTATACTAGTCACCATAAATATTCATCAGATTCAGTATTCCGTCAACTATGAAATTCCAATTTCTATGTGAGTTCTCTACTGATACACACCATTAAATCTGAGGATTTATGACATGTGTAAGTCTTGTACCTTCTTCAGAAACTTGCATAATGTCATGTTTCTCTGATTACGAGCCGTCACCTGGGTGAATCAGGCTCACAAGTCCTGCATTTTGAAAGCTCAGTATCATCATATGATTTATAAATGGTAGTTGGAGATACATGAGATTACAGAGACTCTCAGAGACATCAGAGACATATCTTGTTTCTCTTTGTATAGGTTATATTAAGCTGTCCTTGACAAGAACTAACTGTACAGTAGCACTTTAAAATGGATGACCCTTGCGGTAGATAAAGGCACTAGTTGTGTGTATTGATTTTAATCAGCTCCTGTTTTGTTTTTTAAAGTGGTCAGAAAATGCCAGCTCGTTGTTAAAAAGTGCAGTGTGGGGGTGGGGGATGGATTCGCCCATCGTTAAAGCAGAAGTCTATGACTGGGAGTCCATTTCATGGTTAATTTTTCATACGTTTGTCAAAGTAAACATTTGTTCAAATACAGCGCAGGTTTAAAGCCTACCAAATTAGCTGCATGTGCAGCACGCAATGGGTCACATTATGGTGGCATTACAAAGACTGGAAGACCGATACTGGGATCCGAATGAACAGCGTTAAACAGGCCTCCAGAACACCTCACTGTGCCACCGACTACACAGGATGACGCTGCAAGCAGCAAAGAATAGGAAATACTTATGCACAAAACTAGTGATTAACATTTAACAGACTGACCTCTTTGGAAGTTGGAAGGACGCCTAAAATTTGATAGACCTGCAGTAAATCCTGAAAAATCACCAGTGGTTTTTTGTTGTTCAGGGATGTTTGCTTGGCACACTGATCCTCGACGATGGCCTCACATGAATGAGGTCTCTAGACTGCATTTACAGTTGTGCCGACGTCACTGCCAGTTGAGATGTCGACTTGAATACAATTACCGCTACTACCGAGAGGCCAGTGCGCAGGGAAAGTGGATCATGGAAAGAAAAGACAATCAATAGGCCTTTTTTTCCCACACAGAGAAAAGATCTTCTACTCAGGCAACCACAGGAAAAAAGTCCCTATAATCAATAACCCTACTTAATGAGGACTTGTACATCAACCTGTCTCACCAAAGTCCCTATGACAGACAAATGAAACAAGAACTGACATTTTTGACCAGATTTTGTTACTTTGCACCTGCAGATACCACTTTGTCTCATTTCATAAAATTCAAGTACTTAAATGTATTTGCTATATTTTACATTGCTGGTTTCCACTTTCCCAGGTATAGATCTGTGTATGAATCAATACAAAGATTTGGGGGGGGGGGGGGGGGGAGTACCACCCGGTGGTCTGTCTCTGTGAAGTCAATCTTGACTGAGAAAGTTTGTCACCTACTATATTCATATTTCATCCTCATATTCAAAGACTGACCATCTCTAAACAGGTGCTTTGACATAAAATGTCATGATATTGCTGCAGGAAAGACTGTGTTACACGATTTAGAAGTTGGACAGAAATAGCTATGTTGTAATCAATTAATCAATTTCTTGTCATTACAATAAATCTTTTTTTTTTTGTCTTTCGTTTCACAACATTCACAGCATATAACTAGAGTTACCTGAGATGTTTTCAATGTATAGCCTTGTCTTGGAAGGATTCAAATGACAATACCAAGCAATTAAGATTACCCGATGGGTATAGATTTGTTAGAATATTTGTCATTTTTCAACTGATCCAGAAGACATGTCACAGAAACCTACATCATTGTTTCCTAAAGTTTGATGCCATTTGTGGAGATATTTTCCAGACACAAAGTTCAAACTGAAATCCAAACTGACCAGTGCAGTGGGTTTCTTTTCAAAAGGTACCTGGGGAGGCTCAGTTAATTCAGCAAAGTCATCACGATTTTCCAGTTTTGTTTTGACAATAATTAGGAAAACAAGAAGGTGGATTTCAAGCTTCAATTCTGGATGCACAGGAATGCAAACATTAATCACATAATTTTCATCCTTTTGGCGGGTGTCATTTTGAAACTTTGGGCAACAGCAGACATCTTACTATCACACAGGTACAATCAATATACACAAGTATGTATGGCTCTCTATTTTACTTATCTATTAAAATCAAAGTCCATAATTACTGCTGTCAATGGTTCTACTCCACTACAGTTATTTAAAGCCACCAATTAAGCAAGAACAATAGGATTATTCCAAATGCCTTTAGAGGAAGGGGTGGCAACTCAATAATGCATGGTTTAGTGTAAGAGGGTCATGACTATACCACTTAGGCAATGACAAAATGAAAAGGAACAGTCTCATTAATGTTGCTTTTAATTTGCATAGTTAATATTTTTCCATGAGGCAACTACATAACTTGCAGACAGATGGGTGTAAGTCAGTCTACGATACTTTTCATAGTTGTACAATCACCGAATAACAGGATGTGGCATCCGGCGTTATGCCAGTCAAGCCACTCGGTTAGGCCAAAAACTCATCATACACACACTCAATTCTTCATGCACCTGCACTGTAATTCTGGTTTTTATTTGCTGAGTAGACTAGTATAGAACCTTTCACTTTTGCAGCTCAATGTATTTAGGTGTCCTTTTTTTTCACATCTGATGCGGCAAAACAACTTCCAAGCCAAACAGGAGACACAGACATCAGAATCATAGTATAAACGCTTCTTTGCTGGCTGCTTGAACAGTGAAATCCACCATGCCAAATACAAAGCCTTAACCAATCACAAATGATTTAAGCCAACATGAAACTATTACCACAGATTTCATTATATTCCTGTTCAAATTTCTTTTATGAGCCTGTATAATAGTTTCATACAAATTGAAAGTATTTTTCCACTTTACGATAATTTTTCCCTCATCAGACTTTGATGGACTTTAGCATGAATTGAACTGGTTTATTGTGAAAGGGCTTTGATTGACTCACTTGCATCATAAACTGTGACCCATTTCTCATGACACTTTGGAAATCCATTCCCTATATTACATCACTCCAATGGTAATACAGTGTTCAACAATTAGCATAATTAATCGACTGATAATCAGACATTTCTTAAACACCTGATATATTCAGAACAGTGCAGAGGAAATTCATATCTGTGCAGGGTTTTAATTTTACATGTAAGCATTAACAAATTTGCAGAGCATTTTTTTATGTTAAATTACTCAACTACAGTGCATCTTGCGGGGCGGGAATAAGGAAGGAAGAAATACAATATGTGAAATACATTTTCACCAACAAAGAAGTTTACCATTTCTGCAGACTGACAATACATCGTCAGTTTTTTATCGTATGACAAGAATGGCATGTACTTTTGTAAAGTCCCTTTTAGGACAATACACTTACTAGCACAAAATCGAAAAGACAAAATTCCTCAAACAGAAACCAAAAAGAAAATGCACAGTTTCCGGTAAACTGACAGTTCAAAACTGTGTTAGTAATACATCGACCTAATAACTAGCGGGGAGAGGCAGCCAGACAATAGATCTGGCATTTACAAAGTGGGTTTAAAAACTAAAAGCTTTCACATGACGCCGTGTTACGATCTTAGTCGTTACTAAACAGCTAAACATTAAATCATAAGTAGTGATAGATCCTACAATATGAACACACTAACTTGTGGCAATATTGGATTTTTCTGACACAACACATACTTATCATTTTACATATTCTATTTTCAAATTCCTGCATTAGGAAACATGCAGCATGGTTACAGTCACACAAAACATTAACCCTTTGAGCGCCAAAGTCAATTTTTGTCACCTTTAGAAAATATACTCCAGTCAATTTTTTTCAGATTTTTGTCAAAATTTTGATAACAAACTGTACCCAATGAAATGTGATGTCTATTTGGTCCAAAATTATCAAAAAATTACAGAAGAATTCATAAAAATTGGAAAAATGTTGCACTAAAATTTCAGTGGGAAAAATTACGGCACTCAAAGGGTTAATTGTTAACAGATACATACTTGTGTACGTCTCTAGTCTGTCTCTTAGTATGACAAACCAAACAAATGTGATTGTTTCTCCATTTTTTCCATATACACAAATGTTATAAGTGAAAGAGAAAGTTATTTTTATCTTTAAAGATTGCTATGTACATGCTATGTGATCTTGCAGTGTCACAATCACATGATGCAGATTAATCACAGTATAGGTTAAAATTTAGCTTTTTTGTTGGACAGATCCAGACAACTTAGATAATATTGGTTCCACACTTTTATTCTGTGAAATTGGTTTCAGACATGCATTAATGCCACAATCAGTGACATATATGTACTATCATCAATGCAAGTAGAATGTGAAACCAGAGAAAGACTGTCGCCTCGTACCTAGTAGATCTAAGTTGTAATCATCACTGCGCAAATTGCCACAATACCATATCAGACAAACAAAAGACCTTGCAACTGAAAACAGAGACTGTCGAAGAGGTACCAAAAAACAAAATTCTGATTTTTGACATAAAAAAAGTCATTAACGGACAGAAATTTCATGATACTCACACTTCACTGGTTTGGGTCTCGCTAGAACACTCCCTGAGATTTGTTTGCTTGACGGTACTGGGGTGGAATAATGGCAGGAAGGAAGGACTGACGTGTATAGGCAGCCAAAGAAATCACAACCCAGACCAGAGTTGAAAAAAAACAAGGGAAACCTGCTATCAGAAGATCTGATTTGGGTCAGAGGTCACAGAGCATGGTCAGTGGGAAAGGGGTCAAACAGATGACGTCAAATGATCAAATTGGTTTTGTATGTAAAATGCTGCTTTATACTTCACGCCACATTAATTGGGAGGTGTTATTACCGGGATGTGATCTTGACAAAAGAGTAAATTGATTTTACGCACTTAGGGATATTTGACAATATTGAATTTCAACAGAATATGGAAGATGTGCAAATACACGAAGGGTGAGTGAAGCACGCTTATTCTGTGCTGTGTTTTCATTTCAAGTTCACTCTCCATCAGATCTGTGTTTCAATTTACATGACACGCATTTCATTTAATTGAACCCTGTCAATGAAACTGACCCTTTGCATTTGGTCTTCACACTTTGTATGAGATAATTAATGTTTATTCTAAGAAATTCAGCAGTGTGCTTTGAATTTCTGTTTAGATCTTATATTTTTTTGTTATCCCTGAAACTGAACATCACAAGCAAATATAAACTAGTGAGAAACTGTGTGGACTAATAAAAATATTTCATTACTTATTTTTCTACTAAAAAGCTAGAAGGTTGCCTATGTTCGTTTTTCATATTTTTTTTTCAACAAAAATCAACCGACGCTGTGTAATACTTTACTGCATTTTAAATTTTATGTTGTAATGTTTATTTGTTTATTATTTACCTATTTGTTTATTTGTTCATTTATTGTATATTTGAATATCAAACTGTTAAATAATGCATTTCAACTGAACCATTGGATCAAATTCACTTAGAAAAAGGATTTAAGTTTTCATCAAAAGAGATCCGGCACTTCTAGAACTTCCTTTTTTTTGTCATTTTTTTTTTGAGAAAGATGACAAGGCATTGTTTTTTTTTTCCCTTCAAGATCATTTAACAATTTTTTTGCAACCAAACACTTTCATATTCATTAGTCTCGCCACCTTGGTAGAAACAAATGTACACAAGACAGGGTGCACAACGCAAACTCCTATTTCAATGGAATGCTTGAAATATCTGACTTTACATGATAGCGTATTAATCAAAGATAACATCTTTTTATACATTTCCTGTTTGGTTCCAAGTCAATCTATCAAATACGTCCCGAAACAGTATTTTCACACAAACAATCATCTATGCATCAAAGCTACTGAATGGAAATATATCACTTTTTCTAATTACACACCTGACACAGATCAATACTTGTTTTTTATTACATTTACTGTGTCATGCTCTCAAACCTTAACCTACATGAATGCAATCTAGGATACCTTGGTATTTCTATTCCCAAAACTGATATTTTGAACATAACAACACAGGAAAAATATCAAATGCTAAATCTTTGTTGTGCCATCTGAAATGTCATAACAATTCATATTTTTTTCAATGTGAAATACACTCCACATACTTGCACTTTTTGCATCTTCGAATCTTGTTCATACTTTCCTGACAATATGTCCTCTGCTTGACAAAACATACAGAAAGAAATTCTTGGTTGGCACGTTGAGGGCAGCAAAGACTGCAGAGTGATCTTGACAATGGTCAAAGCATTGAGGGCAGCATTGACATTTCTGCATCTCATTCTGCTTCATCAAATCAAAGTGTTTTATAACTGTAGATTCCAGTGAGGAAATTACATGAGGGCACCAAACTGACTTGTTTTAAAGAGTATTTGGAAAGTACGATACCTGACGACCTCATACGAGCGACATCGTTGGTTTCAATTATTAACCTTGAGTAAGAGGGTTAAACCTTTTTCGGAAATTTGGTAGTTTTGTTACTTTGTCATTATTGTTTAACTTTAAAGCTGGAGAGGCCTAAGAGATCAGTAGCAGCATCTCCTATATAACAATTTATTTAGGATCCATTAATAGCCTAAAACGTTTATTGGCCAGTTTTTATTTAGTTACTGGTTTAATTCAGGAATCTTTCATCATTGAGGAAAAAAATTTGAACTGTTTTTTCTCCTAAAAAGACTAACTTCTTGTTACATAATTTCATGTAGGCCCTTATTTCAGATTCCTGTCAAACTCATGTAAAATTAAAATGAAGCAAAACTCATAAACAACATATAAAATAACAGCCTGTCTGATCATGACACATGATACGTGAGTATCATGCAATCAAACACAACACAGGTATAAAAATAGAATATAACAGGTATACCATCACAAATGCATCAACAGGTGGTTTTAAATACCTTGAGGTCAATAATTTATCAACCACTTTTCAAAGGCAAGCCTTACACGCTAGCTAGTACAAAATGGAGTCACAGAAGAGGCCCAGTACTCAGTTATATTTTCAAAAAAACTAACCAAAGTTGCAATGGATGTATAATTGAGCCTTGATAAAAATTGGTTTTATCAAGATATTTTTTGGGTGCTCATTGCTGGCCAAAGTATTTTTCATTTTCTGTATGTTCATCTGATCCACATCTACATACATTGTCCTTATTTCACCGCTTGACATTTTCAAAACACAATACCAGTACATGCAGTATTAATTTCTACATGAGCACAAATAGGAACTGATATGTCTATTTTTATACTTACATAATACATCACATGACATACGGCACGATGATGTCAGTGATCAACAAGCTAATGTTGAACAAGCACTGGTTCTACTGCAGGAGTTGCTCTTGCACAGTGATACATATTAAAGTCTGGCTAGCCATCCTGTACACGTACCGAAGTTTTAAGAAACTGTTTGCCTAGAACAGGCTAAAGGTTGTTTAGGGTTCTAAACTATTCCTTGGGGGGGGGGGAGACAAGAAAGATGGCAAATAATATATTCCAACAACTAAAACAAAAGAACACCACAACACCAAATCACTGTACACTTTGTCCACTTGTCTTCAACACAATTCAGCACACAGTAACACTGTATCTCAAGTTCAACATTAAAAGAACTGTCCATACAATAGCTACAAAATCAGCTGCAGACTAAATGTGACCAGAAAACATGTAAGCCATTGAACTTGACAAAACAAAATGATCGGCAAATTTATGACCTCCATGTAAAAGAATGACATTTACACATGTGACAAAATCAGAAGACTATGCATATGTTTGTAAGTAGTGCCCACCCTAAAACATGCACACATAGGCACACACAGATACACAGATACACAGACAGACACACGTCATCCTGATCATTACCATCATAATCTTAGTGACTATGAGTCCTATGTAGAACAATGAACTTGAAACCACAACCCATGCTAAATTACCGGCGTGACTTTCAGAATCAGGAGACTGAACACTTACCCTGCTGTCTTATGTGTAATGGATAGAAAGCACACAGCTGTGGAAGCATACCCTGCTCTCTGTTTCAATATGCACTCTGGTTTTTAACTTTCACCCCAGTTCCCAGGGTAAAAATCAAATTGTGTTATTGATATAACGATGAGAGTACAGGGTCAGACAAGCCAGCACAGGCATGAAAAGGGTCAATGGACGTACTGACACGATACTGGTACATGTAAACTGTGTTGGTCTGATCGGCTGCCTGTCAACGCAGACAGAGCAGAACCACACCTTTACATGTACCACGGATAATGTACAACACTAATCAAGTGAGTGTACCACCAACCAAGACACTACAGAAGACATTGCCATATTAATGTTACAGCATATTCACATCAAACAATCATTATGCATTCAACACCTACCATTTCAAATGGATAAAGTTTCAAACTTCATATTCTGTTTTGTAACAAGATGATAAAACACAAACATGATGGAATAACAAATTTCTCATCCATGTTGAGTAGAAAAAGCAACAATGCATCAGAGATGGTAATCTTGTCAAATTCCAACACAAAGTTTCTATTTCCCCACGAAAACAGTCTACACAGTCAGGGCTCCCGCTACCTATTCGCCAATTCGCCAAATGCGAAAGAAAGTTAAAAATGGCTACAAAAATTCCTGTTTGGCTAATGTAGTGGCTATTGAATTCTTAGACCTCCTCAACAGAAAACTACACCTAACAATAAAATGTTGTAAGATGTTGAAACAGTTTACCCTCCTTCCTACAAAGTTGCAATGTATTGAAACAGTTTAATCTCCTTTCTACAAAGTTACAAATTCCCTGGTACGTAAAACAAACACTGTTGCTGTTTGATACTACAATACATCATGAACGTAAGGTCCATGAATACACTGAGGCCTGCTTTGCCTCCGTGAGTCCTGGGTCGTCTGTGATCTAACAAAAGTTGTACCTACTTTGCTGTATCAAAATTTGGTCTGCAACTACTCAGTTTGATAGTAAAAACCATAATTTCACAGGAAACTTTCACAAACTGAGCCATAATACAAAAGAAAAAGGAGAAAAACTGAGGTTTTCTGAAAGGTCAAGTCTGGGTCATCTCATCATGTGATGTCATGCATGAAGACCCCCTAATTACACAATTATGGTTCACAAGAAACCACCTAGGGTGGTCCAATAGGTGAAAGGTAATTTTGCTGCCTTTGGCATTCAGCTTGACTGACTCCCATTCGGCCTACTTTCAAACTGCTATAACTTAAACAAGAAATTATGTGATTCTGAATGATTTTAATATTTTTGTAGATTCCACCAGTTTCTTAATCTAGAAGTGAACATCACCAGACATTTCTTGATGATATCAAAATATCAAATGAAATATATCTGGGCTAAAATGTTATCATAATCATTAAAACAATGAATGCCTTCAAACAGTGATATCGTTGTGTCTTGTTTTACAACAGTTTTGTTTGGCCCAGCCCTTTTTGTCTCAAGAAAAGTACTTATACTCAAGATGCTATTTCAGCCTGCTTGATCACAACTATGACATACAAGTAAAACCGTGCCCTTAAATACCACAATAATCGTATCTACACTGCCATTGTGCTATACCATAAATGCTGTCTTCTGCATGGAAAATTGTTTTACTTGTTGGTTCAAACATTTAGGTTATGGAAGACTGCATAAATTTGCCACAAGAGAAGCCTGTAACTTATGACAAGCTATCATACTGAGAATACTAACTGAATGTGGCAGAAATATTCAATCTGTACCTCTTGTAATATACACTTAACATTGCTACCAGATTTTTAGAATTCAATTGCTACCTAATTTTATTTCTGGTGTTTTAAGTTTACCACCAAAAATGAGAAAGGATTTCTATCCCTGAAATGTCATAAAAACACAGATTATAAATGCAAAAACTAAATATATATTTTGTTAATGTAAAAACCATCTTGAACATCATACAAAACATCTTGATTTGTAAAATTAGGGACTCCTGAATGACGAGAAAGCTGTTGCCACACTTGAGATCATAAACTGGCTAAAAGTTACTCAAAATGGCTAAAAGATTTTTGATTTTGCTAATGAGTTGCCTAATCATTTTGGTGACTTAGCAGGAGCCCTGACAGTACATGAAGAAGTGTTTGACAGGTGCTGGAGATTCAAATGATTGTGGAATATTGTGCTTTCTGTGGGGTGTAATAATATAATAATATGTACATTCAGCAAAGAGAATATTATGATAAAATTGATCCTTTCACTCCATGAGAGTGCAGTTTACAATGGACAGACTGAATCAAGTTGAAACTGAAAGTTGTGAAATTCTTTGTGAAATTGCCGATCGAATTATCTCATACAAGTTGCATATGATTTCATTGACGTTTTCCATTTGTTAGCCATCAACTGTCTTGGACGGATAGGAGATGTTTTTAAGAGTAACATGAATTTCTCATAATTTTGAAGACATCATGATTTAAAGAGACATTAAACAAAATTCAAGTTGGTAGAAAAAAGTTGACCTTTGAACCCTGACCTTGTGACCTATGACATGTATACATTTACATCTGAACAGGGTGCATGGGGTTCATCAAGTTCTCTAAAGTCAAGAGCAATGCTGGAGTATTGCAAGTGTAATGAATGAATCTAGACTTTGTCAACTTGATCTCTTGTACTGGCTGTAAGATGACGCTCATGCAAGGTACAGTTCATCTCTATTGATGCCAATATCTATCACACGTAGAACCACATGGAGCTATTACGGGCAATTTAATCACTGGCAGACACAACAGAGAAGTCATGTATCAATTGGATAAGGGGCAGTAAGTCTTCATTCATACATAGTCCTAAAAATACCCTGTCTGCCAACAGAACTTGATATGACACTGGTATTTATGGTTGTTTTCAATCACAGTTCAGCCTTTGCAGAGGGAAAGTCAAATGACAAGTCTGGTTGAAGTTTTGTCTTCTGGCTGAGATATTTCAAACAGAATTACCTCAGCAACACAGCTGACAGCCATGTGACACACACAGCCCTGAATGCCGTGCCACTCTATAGCAAAATGAGCCGTGCATTTCGCAAGACTGAAGAACAGCTCTATCTTTGACATGTTCACAAAGGCAAACACAATACGAGAACAGGAGACGATACCAAACTGACAAATAACACTATCAAGAAATGGAACTACATTTCAGGTGGTGACAAAAATTTCATTAACACATTCCTCTTAACCTGGCTTCAACTTTAATATTGCGAGAAAATAAACAAACAATTAAAAAGGCAAATATTTACATTTATTCTTAATTTATTATTTATTTCATCAGAATAACAATTGTAAAATATTTTAAAGGTCTTTTTCTCTTCTTTCATAACCATCATCATGACGTCATAAACCAAATGTCATTGGGAGACAGCTATGTCAAGGTAAGTATTTGTATGCCAATATTTCATGGATTTCATAGCTCTCATGTAAGGCTGACATGGTTTTACATTTCATAACATGTACATGAAACATTAAATATATATCTTGCCTTACCCTTTATCATTGCATCATATACACAAAACAGTTTCAAATGTGGACCATGACATGAGCATAAAGGTCACGTCCTAAGGTTCAGCCCCTACATATCTATCGAAATAGATTGAATAGATGCATGTAGATTTATCATGGTGAGAAATTGGTATTTGATACCAGCAGATTCATTTCATTGGCAAAGAAATTATTTATTTATTTGGCAAGTATACTTTGCTATGTCCTGAGAGCCAGTATCAGTCATGAGGCCGAGGGAAAGATTCACAGAATGGGAGAGAGAAATTTTACAGGCCAACTAGTGGTCTATGTCTCTTGACTTGAAACCTGAATAAGTTTGATTTGTCAAAATAAGTTATGCTGTCACAGTCACCAGATGTGACATCTTAAAGGGACAAAGTCGGCCATTTTTCATGAATTTTGTTTGATGCAAGATACTACTGATATTGTTTGACACGTTGAAAGATACTGAATGAATGGTATTTGATACCAGCATGACCATTAATTAATTTTCGCGATGGTTTCATTTAATTTGTCTAAAATCGGGGTTGAATATATGCATGGTCACCCATTCATTCAGAATCTTTCAACATGTCAAACAATATGAGAAGTATCTTGCATCAAACAAAATTCATGAAAAATGGCCGACTTTGTTCCTTTAAAGGACTACATCACTGACTGAAAACCTTCACAAACACGTCACTACCATTACACAAAATATACACTGACATCACAAGATCATTCGCACATTATCACGACATTATGTTCTTATTTGTGGTACAAGAACTCAAAAAGGCATATACTCACATTAATCATTGCGTTAGATGTTATCCTAAACAGGGTAGCTCTCTCATTGACCGCCTTTATCTTGCTGCTGGCCTCTGCCGGATCCTGGATCAGTTCCAGTTCACTCAGTGACCGCTGGAGAGCAGCTCCGTGTTTGGCTATGAGATCATTGCAGGTGGTCAAGTCTTCTAACTTGCTATTCAGCATTCGTAAAGTGTTCTGGATGTCGTTTTTGTCTGGCTCTGTGGGTGTTACCTCATCTTCATCATCTATAGGAGAAAAATAGGAATAAAGAGTTGAAGTGGTTCACTAAAGCAAGTTTTGGATTCACATTCCAAAAAACCCATACAGATTGCAACTGATGACCCTTTTGGGGCAAAGCCCCCATACAGGTGATACAGGTACATTACAAGACACTACAGCCTGTTTATTGAATGCTGGCCTGGTTTTCTGTCAAAACACAATTTTGACGACTATTTCTTGTGATCACTTGGCTTACTGTTTGAGAAATCAAGTAAATCATTGAATTTCAAATATTAAATTTTACCATACACCCTAAAAAAAGGGTCCATGATTTTACTAACATTTGAACACTACTATAACTTTACATATTGTAAATGATTTTATACATTCGGAGGTAAAGGCTACCCCGAGCAATGAGGAGTAAGTTTTTTTGGTGAAACTGTATGTATTCACAAAAGATGACACTGACTGATGTGGATAAAACTCATTACAACTGTTTTAAAGTATAGATGTCTACACCAAGCTTTTACCAAGTTGAAATACGTGGACAGGTTCACAAGACATTTCCACACACATATGTTAGAATTCAATAAACATCCATATTCAGGTTGTTGATGAACATTGAAGAGATGCATCATAGATGTATCAAAATAATGTACACCTAAGAAGGCGGAGTATAGTTTTTATATTCAAGTTCATCAAAACTTGAGCACAGCCTGGTAGATTGGACTGTAACTCCTGGAGGAAGATGGTTAACTCTTTGCTTGTACAGAACTTTGACATTGACCTAAGGTAAACCATGGTCTTGTGGAAAAGTGTGATAGTGGACCGAGAGACATGGAGTTGTCATGTGACAACAGCAAGGGTGTAGAAACCCTGCACTTTTCATTCTGACACATGTGGTAAAAACATGTTGGTGTACGCAAATGGTGAATCTCTATAGAGTTTACATTCAGCTGATCTATTCCTTGCTAAGATACACATACCACCCTGTAACCTGGAACTTACAGCTAAGATGAACAAATCCATTCGGTACTTTATGGTACAAAGGGACCAGTACAAAGGTACAGTAAAGCCAGGAGTTTTGTAGTCTTGTTTGCTTGTATCATACAACTTTCTATTTTACAATACTGTAAATGTTCTGAGCTACAAAATTAGTTTGCTCTGACCACCAAACACCAGATTGGTTCACTCATGTCATGCAGGTTTTGAGGGCCTTGAGATGACGTGTTTGTGGTACAATCTAAAACACAATCTTGGTGGTATACTTTGGCAGCAAGTGTGAAGACACACTTACATGTAAATTAGATGTGTGTTAAGTTTTGTTCTCAGCAAATCACAAGCAATTGACTTTTTCAGAACAGATCTACAACGGACATGATGCTGACATGTCAGACACATCCGGCATTTGGCAAGGACACAGCAGATGTACAATTGTTCTTCTCTTACATGTGGTGATTGTGTAAGCCATCCCCCACATGATAAAAACAAACTTCTAAAAGTCACTGAAATATCCTATCACTGGTAACCTGGTGGGCACCAATAATATTATTATTGTTTAGTTTTGACAAACAATGCCACAACACCAAACAATGAGTTCATGTGCACCTGTACATGATAAACACCCAATCTGTTGTTTTTCAGATGCATGGAGGAAAAGTCTATGTGCTACACGGTGCATAATAATGTTAATATGGCAAAGATGTCAGCAATCTGCATATAAACCATTGCCCTTTATGGTACCTCTAAAAAGTAATTTTGAAATATTTTTATCTTCAAGGCTCATTTAGCATTGGAGCTGTCAGAAGATCATATAGTCTCATTGGCTGTGAGAATTACCACCAAATAAAAAAATTCAGAGCCTGGTCCAATGATGAAACTGGCAGAAATTGACTAATCATGGACTGCATTGCAAGAGAGCTGAAGGCAGCACCAGGCTAAGTGCTGACCCAGGTGCTGAGACCAAGCTAGCCAAGTGCCAACCAGGGGTTTAACAGTATTCTCATGCAAACAGTTTTGCCAACTGTGCTTTCTCTTGAGTGATTCTTGCTGTCATATCAATAATGTGGTGATACGCTGGTGTGACTGTTAGCCTGGTATCAATGGGATACTGCTATCAGGCTCAGCCCCACTCAAACCCAGAGTTTGATTTTCTTTTAGTAAGTAAATTTCTTTCTGTTTTGGTGTCAGACCAGTCAGTGAATTTGTCTTTGTTAGAAAGTGAATTCATGGCTGTACTGCGTCAACTAGCGTACAAATTTGAGGTTTTTCATTGTCTCTTTGTGATGAGTAAAAATATTCATTACTCTTCGCCACATGAATGCATAATAGTGACAAATTGTTGCAGATTGTCAATTCAATGATAATTTTGACACGTTCAACCAAATGTATCCAGCTAGTGTAATGATGCCTGCAAAGAACTATAATATAATGGTGTGTCTGTACTACCAAGATTAGGTTCATTGCATCAAAGGTCTATTTTGTCATTTCAGTCAAACTCACAAGGGTTACTAGCGTTGTATTATTTGTTACGTGTGTTCACAGATATGTTTTGTCACAGATGCATTCCAGTTTGTGTGTAATCCTTAGCCATACTGTCTCATGGACAATAGCCTTACCACAATCACCAAGGTTGGTCAATTCACTGAGCAGAAATGTTGACTCTTGCTGTAAACACTCTGGTATTAGTACAATTATATGCAAATAGTCAGTATGATGTTGTGACACTCAGCCACAAAAACATCTCTGTCTACTGTCTTATCTTTTCTGACTTGTAATGTTAACTGTTGATAAATAAAAAATAACGGCATAAAACCTGATGTGATGAAGTCTTGGTCAAACTCTAGGACAAATAATTCTCTGGCCTTATTTTCAATTTTACAATTATGCTCTACAGAATACTTATCACATCCTATCTTTTACATGTACACACTGACTCACTGACACCTATACACTGTACATGTGTCATAGGGCTACAGAATGAACTAATTTTTTCAGTACAGATCATATACATACTTTTATCATGTAACAGACATGGCATACACCACAAACAGCTGACTTGCTTTTATATGTCTCACACTACATCTTCTGGATACCTTGATACCAATGTACATAATGACCAATAATCTGAGTCCTTATACTTTACCATTTTGGCATTTTTTTGAGAAATTCACCATCAATATTTCTTTTTTTTCAACCTTTCACTTTTCAAAAGCAAAAGCCTGCAGGGTCGGTTTATTGAATTTAAAAAGAAAGCTTCATAAATAGATCCAAAAACTGAGACATAAAACAGACTGTTTGAAAATTTTGAATCATAGAGGACTTCTTTCATATGTACCATTCATAAATGATAACTAGAACTGTATAACCATTTTGAAAAAACATGATATCTCTGGACCAGACAATGAAAACAATCTTTTATTGCTTCCATCATACAAACATGTGAAGAAAAGAAATCATGAGATACAGCAGCAGGCTTTCATTCAGTAACCATTTGACCACTATGGTTTGGCCAAAACCCATTGTTATCTATGGTGAGTGTGGACCTGTTACAGGCAATTGGAGTGAACAGGTTAAACTATTTCTTATACTGGAACATACAATATCAGCTAAATACCATAATTGGAGATTTGAAACATTCTTTGGTTATGCAATCATGAAGTAGGACTTCTACTGTGTGGCAGCTTCCTATAGCACAGCTACGTCATGTTCACGCACAACATGTGCAAACATCAATGCATTTACGCATATCCGCATATTACTTATGATTACATAGACTTCCAATTGATATACAAATGAATACTCAAAAAAGTTTGATCACCCCTGTGTATCATCAGTAGAAGGGATATTACTAAATGAATGGAGTATGCGACTCTGAAGGAGCAACTAAGCCACAAAGCAGACACATGTTGAGAAGTAAATTAAAGCCCACGGTTAATAATCTCTTTTGGCCTTGGTATGATAGACAGACTCATGTCTATTGTGTATTCTGTGTCCTCATTCATTGACTGTCCTGTACGGCTAGGAGTCTACTTGAGACACTGTCTACATTCATCTCAGACAAATTGTGAAAAAAAATGCGATTCCGAAAGGCAAGTGGACATGTCAATAACAGGCAACTATGACTGCTATGGACATTATGATGATTATCTCCACTGTGAGATGGGTTCAATGACTTGACAGTGTTTTCAAAGTCTGTAGTTAAGATCGGGTTAGATCATCAATCATGGCATGCTCAGAGGAAACTGGTGACAATATGAGGAGTTGCTCTGTACATCAAGATTACATTATGAATTTCTCTGGCATATAAGCACCTACACCAACGTAAGATATGCAAGGTATAACTTTAATGACATATACAAATTTTGAACCCAAGCTTTTACTATCCATTCAATGACACACAAATCCATGAAAACTTTTCAGGGTAGCAATCCTCAGCTGTGTGTGATTTTATAATCCACAGTGTTCTACCACACAGAAGATATTTCAAAAAGTTAGCATAAAAAGTATACTAACCGTGTACCACTGGCTTCCTTCGACAAAATCTACATTTTCGCAGTACGGTGAAGACACCAAGTGTTGGCATAACTAAGGATCATCCTTCACAAAGCCAGAGCTGGCCACATGATGTACTACTGTTCTGCACTCTACCAGTACAATTCTATGTAGAGGCCCGACCCAGGCACAGAGCTCAGTCCTCTACCAATTTGCATACGGTAGCAGAACAAAACAAAGCCAAACAAAACAATAAAACAACAACGCTGGTACTGACAAATGCTCTGGTGCTGAGCAAGAAAAACAGCAAGTCTGGACCTGGTGTCGAGCTACTTGGATGCGGCTGTTCTCTGACGATGACCGAAATGCATGGAGGGGTCATGGATTAAAATGCATGGCATGTGACGGCTATGTGTCTGACTGTTCACAGGAGCAATACGCTACCCTGCTACAGCCTCTGAACAACTGCTGCCAGCCAATGGACAACATCAGGGCTGAGCCCATCTGACTACCGCTCACTTCATTAGCATAGAACCACAACTGGGTGTATTTTTAGAAATGAACAGAAGCAGACGTTAAGCTCTGCCACTGCATTTATCACCCTAACAGTCCAAAAACAATGAAACTTGGAACAGGGATGGGGAAGAATGTCACCTTTAGCAACACCTTGCATGAAAGTCAACTTTACACCAAAAATAGTACTATTTACATGTTCAAAAGTTTAAATACTGACAAGTATCAAATAATAACTTTTACCAATAACATTTCTGATCCATCATGTAACTTTGATGAGGATCAATGTAATTTATTTTCCAAATAAAAATAATAATCGTGTGCTGTGCACAAAAACATCAAAAAGTCATCATTTCAGAATTCTTTTGTTTTCCACGTTGTGCACTTCTTTGAGTAGCACTTCATTCTTGTTCATGAATCTATATAACATATCTTTTAAAACCTGACAGAAAAAAGTATTAAGGAATATCTTAATAAACATTTACAAAAGATTGAGTACTTTTATTTTTCATTGCTAATTTCTGCAGGTCATGTTTTATATTACCACTACTTGTTATAATATTTCTGTACATTGCTGTAGGACCACACTACTGCAGGTGCTTATGATGCAACTTTTAGTACGGACAACAATTTTTGCAAGCTCTTGAAACTCCATTCATATACGCCATCTTTATCAGCCATCAATAAATGATGCAATGTTGATACTAACACAATGGTATAACTGTCAAAAATTCAAGCAAGTGTGGCAGTATCATCATCATTCATTTATTCTTTTCTATTGGAGAGACTGAAAGCCTTTTGAATGTTTTCACTTTGGCAGATGCAGTAGCTGACTTCTTGCCCTCCTATGAATTGCCGCATGCAGAATTCCATATTTCATCTTTTGTATGGATCAGCTGATGTCAAACAATCTGTTGTGGTTATTGATGTCAGTGGTACCCACCAACATTGTACAAGACATAATTTATCATGTAAGGAACTACATCTCCGCTAAATGGAGGTGTAGGGGATTTGTAATTCACTTTTTACTTCTCTGACGGTAATGAGAGCAAGATGCATTCGTTTCTGTATGAATTTCTGTCCCAATCAAACAAATAACATATATTTACTCCTGTAATACATGGTATGGTTCCATGTCATTAACAACGGATCAATTTGATTTCAGGACACTGGTAACTGTGAACATTAATTTTCATCTCAGACGCAGACAAGTAATTTCCCTTGGCTTTTACAAAAAACAACCTGGAGGTGTACACTTAAAATTTGAAGATTCTATCGCCAACGTCATAAATAAGGATAGAATATAATAGCAGCATATCATATTACCAGTGGTATTTACATATAAATATGTAAATATGCCCTGTGTACAGGTCATGTTTCTAATTCAGGTGATCGAATATTAATATGTACACCATGTCTATATCTGCATACATTGTATTTATTTTTATCCAACATTTGAATATTTCATCACCTCTACGAGTACATTATTCGGTTCAGGTATTCTGTGCAACTTCACTGACAGATAATGTCATATAAGTGTCATATAAGAGCATGGCTATATTAATACACAAGTTTTTAGCTCTTTTTTGACCATTAACCCTTTGAGTGCTGTTATTTTTCCCACCAAAATGCTAGTGCAACATTTTACCAATTTTTATGAATTTTTCTTTAATTTTTTTGATAATTTTGAACCAAATGGACATCACATTTCATCAGCTGCAGTTTTTTATCAAAATTTTGACAAAAACCTGAAAAAAATTGCCTAGGTGACAAAAGTTGACTTTGGCACTCAAACAGTTAAGTGGTACCAGAATTTCATCACTAGTAATTTAGCAAACTGAAATATGATACTAGTTTGTCATATTCTATCTGATGAGCTTTTTACAGAAAAACGGGTCAACATCGATTTCACTCCTGTACCCGCAGTTGATAATTTTATACTATGTAGCAAATCAAATGGTCAGATGACTTAACCATTACATGTACCAAGTGTAACATTGCTTTGAGCAGTGGTATTGGGTGTAAAAGAGGAATTGAACTTGAAGCAAGATGCCCTGAAGCCACCTACCTTCCCCTTCCCATTACCAGGGAGACACACCCCTCTACCAGGGCATCTTAAATGATTTCAGACTGTTCAGGATACAGTAACAGTTTAGATAAATTAGAATACACAGTACAGGTTGGAACTTAGAATAAAACAAGATTAATGATTGAGCGCATACTACGTTTTCAATGACAGATCTTGTGTTAAACTAAATACGTATTTCTCTGAAGATTATTATGTTACCTGATGTACAAGGTAACTTGCTATCAAATTTTAATAACGATTCAAATCTTTGTATCTATACCCTAAACATTAGCCTAATATTCTGATTTGCAACCACATCTGTACAAGATTCAAATTAAGAACCAATGTTCATATTTTTTTTGGATAGGAAAAAAAATTGAGCATTAATGTGTGACATGACTAACTCTTTGAACAATACTTAACAGACTGACATTGGACTGTCTATGAAAGCATGCAAATCACTCGGGGTCAACAAACTGCACGACAGTCATCATGTACACTGTTTTTCTCGTATGTAAATCATCGGCTTCCATTGTTTTATGACAAAGTCCTTACATGTCCACAAAAGAATTCCATTTATTTCATTCGAAAACTAAAATGGCCACTGTAAAATTTGTGATGTCAGAGTTACATGACCAAGAGAGTAATTCCCATGAACAGAGCAAAAACTGGAGCGATCACTTTCAATGACCTTGCTCGTCCACACTAATCCTTTGCAAGAGACATGAATTACTTTTGAAAATACCGACATGAACTAGTCTGAAAATGCAATTGTGAATAATTTTGTATCCATAAATTCTTTCATTTCACCTTATGCACAAGATGATATTCCTTATCTTGACAGAATCATTGAGGAACTGACCACAGTTTATTAAGAGAGGGGATAAAATGCCCACACAAATCAAGGAAGCCATTGTGACCCACTTTCAATGAACTGTTCTGCAAGGGTGACCACTCAAGAATGAAAGTTTCGAAAACGTTGTGGGCCAAATCAAAAAGATCAGCTACATCGGTATCATGATTTTTGATACCAGAGAAGCATGCACATATACGCAAGTGAAGTTTGAGTTGGGGAAACAAAGCTGTGAGAGTGAGAGTGTCTTGAGGCTGCGGGTCAACACCTTACTATCATGTCCTGAGAGAAACATAATATGTACATTGTATCATATACCACCATCACACACTTCTCTACCCAGTGAAAATGGATGGTGGAAATTGACATTCACTAGTGTGTCAGGCCAAAAAGAAATCACACAACGCACTCACCAAATTTGTACCTGCTTTTTAGGATGGCACTTAACACACAGAAGCACAGCTCTTCCCTTTTCAGTCCCATTATGTATTCTAACAAGGTTAGCTGAACCCTCTAGGACAATAGGGCAAGCATTCCAGCCGGTCTTACTGTCTCAGTGTAGGTGTACACATGCAATTCGTGAGACTGACTTACAGAGCAGGGGTCAAGAATCTGGGCTAAATGCACTTATACTCGCTGGCTGACTGGTGCTGAATCTTCTCAAAGGGCTCTGACTGCAACTTGACAGGAATCACCAATATAAATATTCATGACACTGCCTCACAACTTTGTTTTTTACTCTGTCTGGTTTTTAGAACTGTTGAGGAAGCTTAAGGCTCTTTAGTGAATACACACTGTAGAACAGATAAAGAGACTGCTTTTAGAGCAAAGTGTGTGTACATAATGCAAAGGGACATGGTAGAAGAATAAATACTTGTCTTATTTGCTTTGCGGAGTACATAACTGACTTATAAGACTTCTGACATTTTGCAGTTAGTATTGAAATGTTTTTGCAATTTCTTTCAGTCAGTAATATTCAATAGATGAGAAATATATGAAAATCACTTTCTATATTTTAGGAAAGTGGAGTTCGTATGAAATTGCGAATTTGTATGTTATGACACGTAAATTGGTCGTTATTAAAATCAGCATTCTGCAGGACAACACAATTTCTGAATGCTATCGCTTTGGTTTTTTAATAGAGAAACTTCAAAAATGTTGAAATTTTTTGGATAAAAAAAGTACTGAAATGATGTTACATTTTATCCCCACCAGAGAAAGTGAAAACTGCATAGCCTGATGCCACCCTGTACAGTTTTTTCAAAATGTGTGGGTTGGTGCAGACACAGATAAGATACAACTTCCAAGTAAGTTATGTGTTTTCCACATAGTTTCATCAGTGTCTGGCATAAAGGCAGGGGTAATCACATGTATCACCTCTGCCCACTCACCCTGTGAGTAAGACATGTCGACAACTGACAATAGCTATCAGTTGCACCCATGTTTGCAAATACCAGTGAAAAGACTGATTTTTATTGCTCGTCTTTGGATACCAGCTACTGTGGATAGGCAACATCCCACACACATTTCAGTGACAGAAGTAGGTTACGTGAACTCAACCTGACCTTAACTTTCACATGAAAAAGTAAATCTTATGTGATGTAGGTCAGCAGTAGCACTTGTGGTCTACACGTATATCAGCATGCCTTACACTCAGTTCAATGTTGATCAAACAGCCTAAAGGGACCACGTCTCAGAAGCTCAGAAGAGGAAGCTTGTTCATTTTGCTCAAAACCCTCTCCCCTCCCTTAAACTAAAGTTCAAAAGTGTAAAGCGTTGGTGTCAAACATATAATACACCAGATCAGTTCATATATATGGATATTAAATTACATGTACATGGACACTCACATCATGTGATTGCGACATCATCAAATTTGCTATATGATAGAAGAAATTTAATAAATAAATAAATAAATAAAGTATTTACCATAAAAAGATGCCAAAGATTTGTATATGTTGTTCACAGTTGCTCCATTTTAATATTTGTTACTATGTAACTTGCATTTTGTTTTTGAGTTCATAAAATATTTTACAGGAGTATAAGCAAATTTATCATTACAGGTATAAGTTTTAGTATTTGAGTATTCACTGTTGTTTCTGACTGCAAGTGTGTCGTTTATTTTTCTTTTCCTCTCTTGACAATGTCATAACAGCTCAATGGAGAATTATAAGACTACTTTGAGCTCAGTAGTACCAGTGGTCCGAGTGCTAAACAGGCAGTAGGACTAAAATGGTGTGGTGACAAATAAAAGCCAAGCAGCTGATAGGACATCATAAAGTTTTACATTTTACTGTTTACTTTGCAAGGATCAATGTTATGTATGTTATACTTGACATTTATGAGTAACACACACATAGTAAAGTCATGGTTACAGATTAAAACTGGTTCTGATTTTGAAATAGTATTTTATAGTCTTTCCAGTGTAATACACACAATCCTGTCACCAATAAACTGCAGTGCAATTGTCACTTTCACTGACTGAATTGAGTTCAAAAGCTTCTTACCCTTACGTGAACAACTTTGACTTTAAAAGTTTTGGTATGTCTGGGATTGGTACCTAAGTATTTTAATAACTGGAGAATGGCAATTACATATATTCAAACTGCCCTCAATCTTACTGTTCACCTCGCATCCCAGTAAACTACTCTACCCTCCCATATAAACCTCCACATCTTGGTACAACCTAAACCCGACTGAAAGTTAACTGTACACCAGGATATCTTCCTCCACTGATATCTGCATAGACTAAGAGGCAATGGAACTGACTCAACACACACATGACCAAGTGAGTAACTTTTGTCAGGAACAGTGATGTCTCAGCATTTTGTAAAATCCTTCAATGGCACAATATAAGAACATGTTCCAACTATTTCATAACTGCACTTTGGATGCTCAAGTCTGGTATTCAACCTTGACATGATTCAAGCCAAGGAAATGCAAAAGGTCAATACGCTTCCTTATGCTTGTATATCCTCACAAGGTTACTATCATACCAAGGAATAATACGTATGGTACGTGTCCTCATTGGCAAAGGTCAACAGGACAGATGTACATTACATGCAGGCAGCTTAACAATTTACTTCTTCACTGAATAACAAATCCTACGATTAAAATTGATGATAAATCTTGCAAAAAATTGGCAGAACTTTGTTATTTTATTTTATTTTATTTTATTTGTTATTTTATTTTAATAAACATACAGTACACTTTTGATGTATATATGCGATGTGCTGGTAACAGACTTTTATGTTACCTCACATGATACAGACTTTACAAGTATTTTCAACACACTATACTTTTATTGTGGGTTAAAAATGCCCAAGTTGTGATTAATCTTTTTTGTCCTTGCTGCTGACATGTTGCACATACTGTGGTCATTTTTTCGCTTCCAAGTAAATTGCTTTCAAACATTCCTTTGTCTTAAGTAATGAGAACTGGTCCAAGTATGACAAGGCCGGCAATATTATACAAAATTTACAATCCTACAGCGATGTATACTGTAAAACGTTTGGTGCTGGAGGTAAACGACTTCAGAAATGTCACCACATACTTCACCTCTGTGGTTGCAACCTAGGACAAAAACCTATACTGTGAGGGCGGTATGGTATACTTCTCAAGAAGGCCTGTGAGGGCGGTATATACCTTGCAGAGTTGACATGTGAAAGGTCAAGCAGCTCTGTAGCATAAAGCTTGAATATTGTTGGTGACAAATCACTACACCTTCAATGTTTTATTTCATTATTTAGAAAAAGAAAAAAACAAGACAACAACTATATTCGTGAATTTCAATCCAGTCAGTCCCCCTGTCATTTTTTTTTTCCTACAATGACCTAGTCTGGTTCCCTGACCCATTTCCCCGGTAGAGGGCGTGGGGAAATATAGGGTCAGGTACCGGCTAATGTAAACATGGACGCTATTGGGTTAAAATAAAACAAGCTGTGATTGGATGAAAGTAACACTTGTAACACTTGTACCACCACTAACTATCCGTGGTTCAGGATGGTCCTACTTAAATTTGTAAATCTCAAATGTCCCATGGACCTGGTAATGTATTACCTTGAATGAAAATGATTATTGGACCAGTTTTATGTCATATTTTTTCCCGTCTTTCTTGGGTTTCGCACTTTCAGGCTCACTTGACACCAACTTCTTGTTTGTACCACAAAGCCGTGGAGGTAGAAAGAAATACTTTCTACTTCCATGATTTAGCCACTGTGATTTAGCACACCTCTTAATACTTTTAGAACGTCGACATGATGCCCGGCATTTTTCACGAAATTCTGACACCATTCTATCCATCGAAATCAATCGTCGTTCACAGTTCCAACAAAGTTTGCTTTCAATTAGCTGTGATATCGCAGCAGTACTTGTGGCGTGTATCGAACGTGCTCGGGTCATAGGGGTCACGCCACAGTCGGCGATGACCTCAATGACCCTAGCGCGTTCGATACAAGCAACAAGTACTGCTGCGATATCACAGCCAGCCTTCAATCACCACTATTTCCCTGTACTTCTGGATTAATCATTTCAGTTTATGTTTCCCGTCTCGTGTGCCAATGTTTTTGGTTCAGATACCAGTGTTCGAACGTAATTCTGATCCAGTCGAATTTTGACCGGCGTTTTCATGGTAGCAGCCATATTTGTTGTAGCATGTTCTGTCAGGTGACTAACCTCCGCCATCTTGAACAAAATTCTGTTCAAGATGGCTACCCGGTACCTGACCCTATTTTTCCCCACGCCCTCTACCGGGGAAATGGGTCAGGGAACCAGACTAACAATGACCCACAGTCATGACTAATTACATGTCTCTTCTACTGCAGCATTACCTATCCTGGAAATGGCATGACTATCATAAGCAAATCTGCACATGAAGATGGGGATTACAAAAATAAGTAAAATCCTCAAACTGTGTATAAAGGTGTAGCTAAATGGGAGGGGGGGGGGGGGGGAATGGGGAATTTTGGGTAGTACATAAAAATTACTATCTCAAATACAAGGCCAGCCAACATCTTGTAATCTCTTTCCTCTAAGGGGTGGGGATGGGGAGGGGGGGAGCGCAGTTCACAACTACTGTATTGAATTCAGTGAAATACGATATCAGCATTGAGTAAACTTGCAAATTAAACTGATCAATTATCAATTCAAACCCTACAAATATTCCAATTAGAGATGGTCTATTTTTCGAAATCATGCATATTACAGTAGAACTTGAA
The DNA here is from genome assembly GCF_041260155.1 of Ptychodera flava. NCBI lineage: Eukaryota > Metazoa > Hemichordata > Enteropneusta > Ptychoderidae > Ptychodera > Ptychodera flava. The sequence continues at coordinate 5,886,077 of NC_091939.1, forward strand.
GTAAATCTGAACTAGAATTTGTAATAAATTCAGAGGTGTCTTGGGATGAAAACAGGTTTTCCACACAACTCATCTTGGCCAGAGGAGGAATAAATAAATGTCAGTGTACAGACACAAGGAGTGAAAGAACACAGGACTCCTACCTGACAAAGATATTGTCACTGACGTGACCCAGACACACGCGTATTCCCGAGAGCAAAAAGATTTTTCATTCCATTGCGTGGGTGGACACGGTATTTATCATTAGTTTTATCTCAGTCTCACACTGTTGTCTGGAGGAAGCCATTAATTTGTATTCATTAACTTTAACACCCACTCTTCAACACATGGTGTTATCATTAGCCGCACACAGTATTTGACAGTATACACACTCATGCTAGGCAAAGTGCCCATCGTCACCCGAGGTTTACGAGGTTCATCTGGGTCAAGCGATCCATGCCAGTTAAACTGCAGTTTACCATATGAATTTCTCCAGTAAATATTGCTGATGCAAATAATTAGTATTTCTATACGTACTGTGACTACTTACCTGGATATGCTTACCATTTGGCCACAAAGAGAGCTTACATATTCAAGTGGCAGGCCTCACAGTTTTCAACAGATTTTTATCTGAAGGTTGCCAGTCTTCAGTCAGTAAATATTTTATTTCTTTCAAATTAGGTGGATATGTGGGAAACAGCCCCTCCCTCCCCATCCAAATTTGTAAAAGGAATTTTGGAAGTCTCATATGATTAACCCTTTGCGACCCAGTGCAGCCTTGTTGCAACATTGTTGCAAAGCCCAGCTGAAAATTTGCATACCAGGGTCCCAAAATCCCAAAACTTTTCAGCATTTTGCACTGCACTGCCACTGTACACACATGAAAATAAGTATTGAATACGGTGCATATTTTTTATGTTTAACCAAATTATTTCTTTTACAGGCAAGATAGGAATTCCTAGAAGCTGCTGAATAAAATTTTATAACACTAGAGTTTGAGTTTTTTGCATGGGTGATGAAATTAGTGTGACAGAAATGATTAAGTTGAATGTTTGAAAATGAAGTGTTTGAACTTCAAAGTGTGCAAAACAAAATTTTTTCGACCAAAAAAATAAATTATGATGGCAATTTTATCATGGAATAAATTATTTTCAAAGTTGGAGTGCTCACAATGCAAACAGCACACGCTCAATTCTTACCTGAGGCTGGAGAGTAACTCACTCCGCGCGTACTAACTTATGAAAATTACAAAGTCAAAGTGAAATTGATGAAAAGCTCATAAACGTTTATGAAGAAGTCTTGGCTAAAAAATTGCCAGTGTCCGATCAGCTGTTCATTAATATTCTGTTCTGTTCAGGGTGAATAAAAGTCACAACAAGAGATTAGATTTCAAAGCCGTTCGCGTTCACTGCAAACATTGTTTACATTTTTCGCGGGACACCGGAAGTCGCTCAACGTCGCAAAATTGACGCGTGGTACTGTAAGAAACACTCGCTCTTACACAGATAGACGTTACACTGCTTGCAGCCCCACGTGGTCTCAACTGGATAGCCTTTTGGTGTTTTTTTGCCAGTTTTACTGCATTGACGAGCATTTCTTCTTCCGTTTGGCGTTCGGAGACAGTACCTCACAGCTGTGGTTAGCGATGTTGTCGATGTTGATGCTGTTCTCAAGCGCCGTAACTTGGCTTTGTGGACCCCGCTTTCTACGACTTGTGAAACCACCGATGAGCTGGCTTGAAAGATCGAGTCGATAATCTTTCTGTCTGTACCTTCGGTTGGGATTTGGAGAATGGGCAATGCTGTACAGGATGAAGGCGTTGATTATCATCCGATCGATGAAAAACCAGAACAGGTACTTCCAAAACTTCATGTACTTGTTGTTGATCGGGTAGTACGATGCCATTGGTCGCTCAAATCTACGCCGCCCATGAAGCTGTTATATTTTCTCACCACTGTTGGTACAAACATCTCCTTTCCCTTTCGCTGAATTTCAACTCCACCGGGATTACAGTTGGTACTCAGCAGTGTTACATCGCGTTTGTCATGCCAGAGTGTCGCTATGATTTCACCACTCTTCCGGTAAACATAGTCGCCTGGTTTCAACTTTGTCGCTGACTTTGACACGGCAGGAGGAAGCCCTTTACTGTTTTTGCGAACAGTGCTGCAAGACGTACGTACGTCTGTTCAACAAGTCAACGGCCAGACGCAGAGAACTAAAAAAGTTGTCGTAATAAAGATGATGTCCCATGCCAAAATATCTGCTGGTGAGATCGACAACGACGCTGTAGCCGAGACCGTGTTGAATCTGCTCTCCTTTCCCGGCGTATGGGATCATGTCAAACGTATATCCAGTCCGTGGACATGCAGCCGACCAAATCTTAAATCCCCACTTCACGGGCTTCGCAGGCATATACTGGATCATCGGTGACCGTCCGCTAAATTTGCACATGGCTTCATCGATTGAAATTTCCCGGAAAGGCATGAACTTCATCGGAAATTTAGAACGAACTACGTCAATTATGGGGCGAACTTTGTAAAGTCGATCTCTGCCGGGATCTTGTCGGTCAGGCTCAGCGTACGGATCATTGACGTGCAAATACTGGTTCAGCTTCATAAACCGGTTTCGCGACATGACTTTCGCCACCCCTGGTACATGGAGACGATCATCTGTTGACCAGAAGTCGCGTATCTCGGGTAAAGAGTGGATACCCATTAAGATAATGACACCAAAATACGCCTTCATTTCATTTCTGTCGACCGGACTCCAATCGGCATCAACTTTCTGTAAGCGATCTTGCTTGAACTGTGCGTATTTGTTGGTCTCACGGACAAGGTGATCCAGAAAATCATCTGTCATGAACAGCCGGAAAAAATCCAGCTGATCGCCTGTACAACCAAGATCGTGGAACGGCCCAGACTCATCACCGTTAAAATTAAATAAAGTCACATCATCGGAATTTTCTGACCACTGCAGATCGGCCACATCAATATCGTCAGCGTGAAGATCTTCCAACAGGCGTTCGGCAAGCTCGGTTGGGTCGATGTCGCTTCCATTTTCACGCTGATAGGCTTCCGGGCAATTTCCGTTCTCAGTTGCTGTTCCGTTATTTCTTCTGTGGTGAAGCCTTCAAAATCACTATCGGAATCGGAATCCCCAAAGAAAATGTCCCAAACCCCATCGTTTCGTACTTCCGGGGTCGACATCCGCAGTTCAAAACAAACTTTAATGAATATTCACACATGTAAATCTGGCGCCTGTGTTCAAAGATAAGGTCAGGAGGTCGTCTGTCAAGGGGCGGGAAACTAATCGTTTATTCATGAGGGGAGGCGGGAAATGTATTCAATTATTGGTGACGTCGAGATAAGATGTTGTAGAACGTCAGTGATTTATGAGTACTTGTCACGACCAAAAATAACGATGTAATCACTCTGTGTGTAACATAGCAACGTGCAGGCCGTCTCAGGCCTGATTGGGATTTCAATACCGTGTGCGTACGAAGCCGGATCAGGCCTAATCGGGTATTCTGGACTGTGATTGGCTGGGCCGTTTCAGGCCGTACTGGAGCGCAAAGGGTTAATCCACAAACACTTGGTGTATCAAGTGTGGTAAATGCAGGAAAAAAAGGAAGATATGACATGGTTTTGTCCTTCGGACTGGCAACTGCATACTGTATGACATTTAGGGTTGATAAAATGTGTACGTCATTGGCTAAATACAAAACCTGGTCACAATTTCAGTTCAAAGACGTTTTCCGCAGCTGTAACATACAGTACGTATGTCAATACATAAGAGCATTGGACTGTGCAAAACCTGGTTTTGGTCAAGAACGAAACCATGATAAGCATACATCAAACTTGGACACACTAAATATCAGAGGTATATCTATCAATTTTTACCATATGCACTGAAATGCGTTGAATTTATTTAGCTCTACGGACCCAGAGGGAATACTACATCATATCTTCCCTTTTTAAACTTTACTGCACACCAAATACTCAAATTTCATCTGGTTTAGCCACCTTGGGAGATACCCGGAAAAAGGAATGTTGTAAAGTCAACTTTTTCACAGGAGGTACACAAGTAAGGGTAGACTACCTGATGCAGCTTCCATCATACGGATAGCTTTAGCCTTGGCTAGCTCAAGAGCTGTCACCCAACGCTGCCGTTCCACTTCTGAGCTTGCCTTAAGGTGGAACGTCTGGGCACCACTGGAAATCACAAAATTACAGGAGTCTTCAGTGTCGATGTAGGCACCAGCCAAGTTGATTGTTCCACGACAAGTGTGAGCCATCTCGGCTTGGGTCCTAAAACAAAACGGCAAAAGTTAAGTAAGTCTGTCTACAACAAGTTGTTAATGCACAGTTCGCAACTTCAAAATCAGTGGCAAATTTGAACTGGGAAAATTTCACCACATTAGAGGCAAATGGTTAAATTAAAAGAGAATTGTAAGTGTACAGTTGACAACTCTGGTAATCTAAAACAATATAATCAAGTGAATTTATTCATACTAAAAGATACAAATTAGAACGGTATTACATTTTTTGATGCTGCTCCTATAATACAGCGTCAGCATACATGAGCTATTGGTATATTGATCACCATATACATTGTACAGGGTTTTTGACATCAATCCCCTCACTCTGTAATATTCTCAATAGTTTGCCCATCATGTTGACATAAACACCTATGACAGTATGGAAATAAATATTAGTGTCACTCCAACCATGCATAAAGCATCATTGAAGTACATTTATGTGTGGACCATTATTCCTTAGTAGCGATCAGTAAATTTGACACGTTTTACAAATTTATGCTGTTAAATGTAAGCTGGCTTTGTAAAATATTCAATATATGGGTCATATGCGATTGTAAGTTTACCTATGCCCTGGTTTAAATCTCCACTGGCTTTAAATATTGATTTTTCCCCCATTACTTTTGTTCTGCTCATAGAATTCGCTGCCTTGTTTTACTTCCAAAATGCTTGATATTCAATATCTAGATAATCCCTGTATGTGTATACTGTCCAATGTTATTGTTGACAACTGAGTGCTAGTCAAGCCATTGGATTCGTTCATCACCAATAACACTGTATATTCTGACAAAATATGTTGCATTTGTTTGGCCAATACCTTTTTATTTCAATATCATACAGAGAAAAGAAAAAACCCACTTGTTTTCTAGAATAAAATAATGTGAATATTAATCAAAAGTTACAGTTTTTGTTCCTTTCTTGTAATATGACATTAATACACACAGTAATTTACATTATCTACTGTGCACTTATCGAAATTTGTACCTCAATTGAATCACAACTTTGTAATTTATCTTATCGATGAAGGCTAAGGAATAAAATTACCAAGCCTAATCATACATTTCATTTTCTTCATGGCATGTCTTCTACTGCTGCTTTTTCAAAACACAGTAGTGCATCAAAATATTATCACAAATCCCACTGTAGTTTCTCTTTAGACACTGATATGATAACTGTTTAAAGGCAGAGCCTCCCTTTAAAGGGTGCAAAGCTATGGCGGCGTTCATTGTGTAAGTGGACACCAAACAGGCAACACGCTGGCACACGCTCCAGAAAATGCCACTTTTTAGTTTTTTCCGGCCGCAAAAACGCAGACAGACTGCCAAGCGGTCAGCGCGAAGCTGCTGCCGATCGAACTCTGTGGTTATATTCAAATTCTAACACGACTGGAAGACGACTTTTTAGGAAATTTGAGCGTTGTGGTGGGGAATCAATGATTGTTGGCGATTTGAACCAACTGTCAATCAAACGCTTGTATAAACTCTGTTTGCAGGATTAGCAAAAGGTGCCAAACAGTTGAGATCAGTTTGTGTAATTAATGTTATAGAAATCAAACATCGTACTGGCCAAGTGTTTGACTGGGAGGAGGAGAACACTAATGCCAGAACCTGGGATTGCAAATGGTAACTTTTCCTTCATATTGTATGGCAGTTTGTGCCGACAGTTTTCAAATACAACACGATGGCCGAATATTCAGTATCCACAAATACCCTCACTGTGAATGCTACGCTGATCAAAACCAAACCATTTCTGGACACAGGGCATCAAACATCAATGAAAGTGAAAAAAGCATGCATATATCCACCGACAACTAACTACACTTCCTTTCAAGCATTCCAACTGAGAGCAATGCACTCTCTTTGAGTAAATAATCATCGTTGATGACACAGTCCCCACTTGTTAATGGGTACTTTGATTACAAGTCCTCAGAGAGGATAGAGTCCTCTTCATTAATTAGGTCTGTGATAAAAATACTTTGATACAGATGGCACTCAATGGCCAAGAATGAGTTCCATGGTGATGAAAACATAAAACCAATGTAGGCCACCATCCTAAAGTTCATAAAATGAGTCAACTAGGAATTAATCAACAGGGTGTTGCACAAAATTTTGCATACAATCCTAATACTTAATAGATTATCACTGGTACCATATTTCATGAAGTTTGATGCAGTATTTACAACAAACTATGAGATCAACATCTGTATCAAGTTTCATCAAATTTGACGTTGTATTATTTGTGGCTATATCACTCTAATTAGGAAGTTCATTACATATGCAATTACAAATTAATTAAAATGACACTGATAAATGTCTTTTTCAATGTTAAAGCAATGTGAGCTTAACATCTGTGCAAAGTTTCATGAATTTGGTGCAGTATTTCTTGACATATCAGCCTACTTACAAAACTTCAATAATTGACATGTTACTGCTACATGACGTGAAACAAATTGACGAGCATATGTATGAAATAGGTCAATGTCCTTGTACCAACTGTGAATGATACTGGTGGAAATATGTCTGAGTTATGGCTCTGTACATTAGAAAATTGTAACAAAATCACCGCCATGCAGCGATATTTGATCTTACTGTTTAAAAAATCAACACGTACCGTATATGTATTACATAAGTCAATGTCCATGTACCAACTTTGAATAGGATCAGTTGAGACTTGCCAGAGTTATGGCTCTCGACATGAAACAACCATAACAAAATTGCCATCATGTGGCCATATTTGACCACCTTGTGAAACCAATCGACATACATATGTATAAATAAGTCAATGTCCTTGTACCAACTTTGAATAAATTCGCTGATACATGTCTGAGTTATGGTTCCGGACATGAAAAAATCGGGAAAAAAAATGGCCACACGGCGGCCATATTGGATTGTATCACAAAACAAATCAATGTGCATATGTATGACATAGGTCAATGTCCTTGCACTAAGTTTGAATAAAATTGGTGAATAAAATCGTATGTGTCAAAAGAACGTGAACAAATTGTAACAAAATGGCTGCCATGCAGCCATGTTGGATCATATCATGAAACAAATTGACGCACATATGTATGACATAGGTTAATGTCATTGTACAAACTTTGAATGAAATCGGTTGAGATATGCCTGAGTATTGTGGCTCTGTACATGAAAAAATCGTAACAAAATGGCCACACGGCAGCCATATTGGATCATATCACAAAACAAATTGACATGCATATCTATGACATTGGTCAATATCCTTGTACCAACTTTGAATAAAATCGGTTGAAACATGTCTGAGTCTGAGTTATGGCTCTGTACATGACAAAATCATAATAAAATGGCTGCCTAGCGGCCATATTGGATCGTATCACAAAACAAATTGACGTGCATATGTATCACATAGGTCAATGTCCTTGTACCAACTTTGAATAAAATCGGTTGAGATATGTTGAGTTATGGCTCTGTACATGAAAAAATTGTAACAAAATGGCCACACGGCAGCCATATTGGATCGTATCACAAAACAAATTGACATGCATATCTATTACAGTGGTCAATATCCTTGTACCAACTTTGAAAAAAATCAGTAGAACATGTCTGACTTATGGCTCTGTACATGAAAAAATCGTAATAAAATGGCCGCCTGGCGCCATATTGGATCGTATCACAAAACAAAGTGACGTGCATATCTATGACATTGGTCAATGTCCTTGTACCAACTTTGAATAATTCAGTTGAAACATGTCTGAGTTATGGCTTTGTACATGAAAAAATCGTAATAAAATGGCCGCCTGGCAGCCATATTGGATCGTATCACAAAACAAATCGACATGCATATCTATGACATTGGTCAATGTCCTTGTACCAACTTTGAATAAAATCGGTTGAAACATGTCTGAGTTATGGCTTTGTACATGAAAAAATCGTAATAAAATGGCCGCCTGGCGGCCATATTGGATCGTATCACAAAACAAATCGACGTGCATCTGTATGACATATGAAGTAATCCTTGTACCAAGTTTGAATGAAATCGCTCCTTGCATCTCTGAGATATCTGCGTGAACGGACGGACGGACGCACGGACGCACGCACGGACATGACCAAACCTATAAGTCCCCCCGGACGGTGTCCGTGGGTAAATAATCAGCTCTATTATTATAATTTCTGTGCCATATATTCACATCCCTGGATTATTGATATTTTGAGAATTGATATGCCTGTCATCTACCAGCACTTATGTAACTACGTGGCAAGCCACACCCACCCTATGCTCACCATTGAATGGCTATAAGGTTGAGTTGAACTAGGGGTCATATCGTCACTTTCTCTTGCACGGAAACAGTAAGCTCTTTCAATTATTTTGCTTTTTGCTACAGGAATTCTGAAATTTGTAGGACTATGGGACATGAACCTTTGTACAGTACTCATATGAAAGCATATTTCACCAGCATACCTATGTACCATGAGCTGAGTTGAAACAGTAAAAATTCAAGTATGCATTGGTTCTTTAGAATATAATAATCACGAGACAATGGGGTTTTCCATAGACGTTTAGATAGATACAGCAGTGAAAAAGTTTTATGCTTGCAAGAGAGCATTAATGGTATTTCAACACAAACTGTCTGCATGGTCAAGGTTCTACTGCATTACAAGTACAGTATATTCATAGACTATACACCGTCCTTGCAAAATACAGTTGTTTACCACCATATTTGCATGACATCAATCTGGAAACAAGTTTGTGCTAAACAGTATCAAAACAGACTACATGAATGTTGATAAAAAAACTTATTCCTTGCTATCAATCAACAAAAGGAACATCTCTGTGCATTGCGTTTGGATATGAAACAAGATCGCAGTATATGCCAGCTTTATAAACATATCCAGCTTTAGTGCTGTTCTATATAACAAAGAGTATCTTTCATGTCTAGCAACGAAATCATCTCGTTAAAGTCCGTGCATTAATTTGATGATACAGCCTATTTGCAAATTGGTATTCTATGCTTCCTTTATGAGAGCCGATGCCACTTCACAGCACCTTATGCAATTTACATCTTACAAAACCAGTCATATAGAGATGGGCCTGTTTCCTTTCCTAATAAACTCTGACAACCAGAACTGAAACACCGCCACAAGCGATTTCAGAAATGAAAGGGAAGTGATCCGTCAGAGTTCACACCTGAGCCCACTTCATTGTTGCCGAGGAATTTGCTTTCCACTGGAAAGCTCGATTGGGATTTCACGGTGTGACTTGACTGCATGTCAGGGCTCGACGCAAGGTCAAATCATCCACTAGCCCGAAGGACTAGTAGCAGTTTTTTTAGTAGTCCTAAATGAAATCTACTAGTCCTGCTCAAGCAAAGCCAAATGTTGCTCTCATGTTGTAAAGCGGTGTATATGACCATTCTCATATTTTTTGTCGCAAAGGTTTTGAACCCAATAACTAACTTTCATGCAAGACTAGCACATTGCTTACTGCAAAATGTTAACTTTGAATCATATATAAACCACAAAAATAGCCTGAATGAAATGTCCTGTGTAGGAGGAGAGGTCATGAAAATGGCCTATTGCCATCAAGGATAAAATCAGACGTAGCTGGGATGAATTTGTTGGAAAATTCTTCATAGCTCAGGTAGTGCACGACTAATTTGCAAAGAACATGTTTGTTCATGGTGAGGACAGATTTGTTTCTCCAGAACTGAAACTCGTACAGCCATTCACAAATGTTCCTGTGGAGTGCCTTCATATTTTTGACATATATCACATTTTAAAATTGACCAGCTTGTGGGGAGGACCTCTCATTTGTATATGGTTTGTGAAAAATTTAGTTTTTCATAGTAAAAATATCGCATTTTACCATTTCATGTGCTTGTGTCTTTTATGAGTTTTTGCCAGTTACTGGTAACAAAATGTGATTAGCACAAAAATAACCAATGACTCCCAGAAGTGATTGGATACAACAGTCTGATACACCTATTTCATACATTGTTTTTTCACTACTGTTATAAGCTTCACTTCACTGTTATTGCCCCAATAATTTACACTTTTCCGCTAAAATGGCAAAACAATAAGTTGATAGCACCAAGTTATTATCTGTGAGGAATTCCCTTACCTGTACAAGCAGTAGCAACTTGAACTTGCATAGCACTGTTTTGCAAGCTAGATGGCTCCTTTTAAATCAGCTTCAATCAAGCTAGGGGGTCTTGACTATATATGGAGGTCAGCATGTGGAGACATTCTAAAGCAGGGTCAAGCTGGCTACGAACGATCGGAGGTGTTGTTTGGGAATGCCCCTGAAGAAATCTTGAGCAAAATCTTCTTTGAAAGGGCAAGGATACAGTGTTTGAACGAAATTGTGGGGTTGCTCATGTTTTTAGGCGAAGTGATGAGCTTCAAGCAAACCAAATACACGACGTGCAGACAATTCCGTTTGATGCTCAGCGTTGAGTCATGTTTCCCGGGGCCATGTTACTGGCATGTACAGTACAATTTGATTCTCCGTAGCAGGTAAACTGTTTCATTTTAAGTTGGTGATCAATAAAGTTTGCTTCACTGTTTCACTGTCCAATTTGTTTGGGTAAAAGTTAGTTTATTTTTATGTAAAATGATCGAGGCTTGGTTCATTCTTATCGAATGAGTGGCCTGGCGTCCTATTAGTTTGTAGCGATAAACTTTCCTGGACGACAATGGAAAAATTGCACTAGTCCGCAGGACTACCTCCGAAGACATTTTACTAGTCCTCTTGAAAATTTACTAGCCTCGGGCTAGTGGGCTAGCGCTTATGTCGAGCCCTGCATGTTTCACTGGGATTTCGGTTGAAAGGAAAAACCAAAACGAGAGCAGGAGGCACGGAATGCTCTATTACTTTTGGGCATGTCTTGAGTCCAACTCAAAGCAGTAGAGTGGTGCTCTAGAAAGATGTCTTACGCCAACCTCCACCTGCAAGGAGAAATCACCACATTTTCATGGAGGGTTGTGGCCTATGATGCTATAATGATGAAACATTATATAATTTGGTGAAAAAGTGGCATGAAAGCATCTTAATATATTCAATATTGGAGGAAAAAGATGATGCACTTTTGTAATTAGCAAAATAACCTGTTGCAGTAGCGTAATCCTGTTTTGAACATGACCACTGCTTGGAGTGTGATCTTGAAGCACAAGAACTAACTTTGCACCCTCATTCTACATCAAAAATCTTCAAAATACCTTCTAATTGCTATTAGTTAACAAGTCATCGTTGATGACACAGTCCCCACTTGTTAATGGGTACTTCGATTACATGTCCTAAGAGGATAGAGTCCTCTTCATTAATTAGGTCTGTGATAAAAATACTTTGATACAGATGGCGCTCAATGGCCAAGAATGAGTTCCATGGTGATGAAAACATAAAACCAATGTAGGCCACCATCCTAAAGTTCATAAAATAGCGCCAATGGCACTTGATCACAACTGGCACATTGTGAAACTACTCTATCTCTGGGTACACCTGTACATGAAATACTGAAAGGGTAAGTGCTGCGGGTTTGGAGTTTGTCAGTAAATGCACACAGAAAACAAAGTCCCGAAGTAGCGAATTCCAGCCATTTTCAAACCACACTGTTTGTCAGTGGGGTAAGCAATATTCGCAAAAATCACATTTCCAGGCTAATAGACTATGTTTTACAAAATCACACGTCCTTATTACAAAATAAAACGATCTTGTCTTAAATCAATGCGCCAGTAAACAGGTCCAGCAGCTAGTTATGTCATCAAGTCTGTAATGTTAAGGGTAATAACAAATGTGAGAAATCTAAAACATTAAATATGTTGTTTTTTATCAATTTTATTACCAAAGCGCATGAAAATCTCTGATACTTTGAATCAGCCATCCTGCATATTTCTAACATTCATCAAACCTCATTTCTGTTCCACAACTCATTAAATAGTCCACAATGCAGGATTGGTGTACATTCCAAAACTACATATATGAAAGACCCCTAAAATCAATTAGTTAAAGGGGGTTAGAAATTTCCCAAAACTATCTAACCGCTGCTCCGTTTGGCTCCATTTTTCGAATCGGAACCTTGGAATTAGTCTGAATATCTCTACCAAATATCAATGCAGTCTGTTCAGTGGTTTTGACTTTTTGTCGTTTACGGAAAATGGACACTGTCCACCACCGGTTGAAGCTAACCTATATATCACAACTTCCAGATGTGATAATGACCTATGGTCATTATGTTAAAAAATACCGCCAATGGCGCTTGGACATAATGACCGCCTAGTATTATCGGCATTTATCAACAACCACACTCACTGTGAATTAGACAGACCACGAAGTCAATGAGCAACATATAGCTGAAAGACTATTTTTCACATTGCGATTTTAAGCTCATTTTTAGAGAAAAGAGATGTATATGTATATGGAGAAAAAGCAGAAGACATATTTGTAAATTGTTTGTTAAGTGACAATCATATATGCATCTCTTGAAATTTTGTGGTTATAAGGTATAACAGTAGTGTAAGAATAATGAGGTATGAATAAGTTAGTAAAGCTAAGTTGACAGTAATTAAGATTACAAAATTATACACTAAGCTGGGGAAATCTGATTGAAATAAATGTTGAAAAGTAGCAAAGTCATGGTCATCTTTTGTCTAATACCTTGTGTAAGTTCATGAACTTTACATAAATCTTGCTATAGATTTGTTGCTATGGGCAATAACTGTGTTTCAGATCATTTGAGAACAATCTATCCATGACAGGTTTACTAGTAAATTGTAATATACTTCTATTTAAAGGAGAGAAACTTCTCAAATATTTTTTTTCCCTGTAATTTGCTGTGAGAACACATGGACAGATGCTCAGGACTGTATGCTGGTGCTACCTTGATAACTAACCTACAACTTGTAACGTCATTGTCTAACCTGTTCACCCCAATTTCCTGTAGACAGGTCCACACTCTCCATTGATAACAATGGGTTTGGGCCATACCATTGTAGTGAAAGACTGTAACATGTGAGGTTGTGGATACTTAATCTCTGGAATGTCAAAGTCTGTATATTGACTCAAGGATGTTTACTTAACAAATGCCTAGGGTCATCTCAAAAGTGAGAATCTAAACTATGAAATATGTTTTTTTTAATGCTTTTGATGCCCAAAAGATCATAGAAATCTCTTATACTTCGAATCAGCAATCCTGCATATTTCTAACATTCATCAAAACCTCATTTCTGTTCAACAACTCATAAAACAGTCCACAATGCAGGATTGGTGTACATTCCAAAACTACATATATGAAAGACCCCTAAAATCAATTAGATAGAAAGGGGAGTTAGAAATTTCCCAAAACTATCTAACCGGCGCTCCGTTTGGCTCCATTTTTCGGAATTGGAACCTCGGAACCAGTCTATGTATCGGTATCAAATATCAACGCAGTCTGTTCAGCAGTTTTTGACTTTTTGTCGTTTACGGAAATGGACGACATCAAACACCGGTTGAAACCACCTCTATATCACAACTTCCAGTTGTGATAAAAATGAGTCAACTAGGAATTAATCAACAGGATGTTGCAAAACATTTTTGCATACAATTCTAACACTTGACAGATTATCACTGGTACCATATTTCATAAAGTTTGATGCAGTATTTACAACACTATGAGATCAACATCTGTATCAAGTTTCATCACATTTGACGCTGTATTAATTTGTGGCTATATCATCCTAATTCGGAAAGTTCATTACTTATGCAATTACAAATTAATTAAAATGACACTGATAAATGTCTTTTTCAATGTTAAAGTAATGTGACCTTAACATCAGTTAACATCTGTATAAAGTGTCATGAATTTGATGCAGTACGTATTTCTTGACATATAAGCTTACTTACGAAACTTCAATAATTGACATGTTGCTGCTACATGACGTGAAACAAATTGACGAGCATATGTATGAAATAGGTCAATGTCCTTGTACCAACTTTGAATGATACTGGTGGAAATATGTCTGAATTATGGCTCTGTACATCTGAAAATTGTAACAAAATCACCGCCATGCAGCGATATTTGATCTTACTGTTTAAAAAATCAACATGTATATGTATGACATAAGTCAATGTACATGTACCAACTTTGAATAAGATCAGTTGAGCTTGCCAGAGTTATGGCTCTCGACATGAACAACCATAACAAAATTGCTACCATGTGGCCATATAGGACCATCTCGTGAAACCAATCGACACACATATGTATAAATAAGTCAATGTCCTTGTACCAACTTTGAATAAATTTGCTTGATACATGTCTGAGTTATGGTTCCGGACATGAAAAAATCGGAAAAAAATGGCCACACGGCGGCCATATTGGATTGTATCATAAAACAAATCAATGTGCATATGTATGACATAGGTCAATGTCCTTGTACTAAGTTTGAATAAAGTTGGTGAATAAAATTAGTTGAGACATGCCCAAGTTTTGGCTAAGGACACGAAAAAATTGTAACAAAATGGCTGCCATGCAGCCATATTGGATCATATCAAGAAACAAATTGACATACATATGTATGACATAGGTTAATGTCCTTGTACCAACTTTGAATAAAATTGGTTAAGATATGCCTTAGAGCATTATGGCCCTTGACATGAAAAAATCGTAACAAAATGGCCGCAAGGCAGCCATATTGGATCGTATCACATAACAAATTGACATGCATATGTATGACATTAGTCAATCTCCTTGTACCAACTTTGAATAAAATCCGTTGAAACATGTCTGAGTTATTGCTCTGTACATGAAAACATCGTAATAAAATGGCTGCCTATCTAGCGGCCATATTGGATCGTATCACATAACAAATCGACATACATATCGACATACATATGTAAGACATAGGTCAATGTCCTTGTACCAACTTTGAATAAAATCGGTTAAGATATGCCTGAGTTATGCCTCTGCATATGAAAAAATCGTAACAAAATGGCCACTAAGCAGCCATATTGGATCGTATCACAAAACAAATTGACATGCATATCTATGACATTGGTCAATGTCCTTGTACCGACGCTTGATAAAATCGGTTGCAACATGTCTGAGTTATGGCTCTGTACATAAAAAAATCGTAATAAAATGGCCGCCTGGCGGCCATATTGGATCATATCACAAAACAAAATGACGTGCATATCTATGACATTGGTCAATGTCCTTGTACCAACTTTGAATAAAATCGGTTGAAACATGTCTGAGTTATGGCTCTGTACATGAAAAAATCGTAATAAAATGGCCGCCTGGCGGCCATATTGGATCGTATCACAAAACAAAATGACGTGCATATCTATGACATTGGTCAATGTCCTTGTACCAACTTTGAATAAATCGGTTGAAACATGTCTGAGTTATGGCTCTGTACATGAAAAATCGTAATAAAATGGCCGCCTGGCGGCCATATTGGATCGTATCACAAAACAAATTAATGTGCATCTGTATGACATATGAAGTAATCCTTGTACCAAGTTTGAATGAAATCGCTTCTGCATCTCTGAGATATCTGCGTGAACGGACGGACGCACGCACACACGCACCGCACGCACGGACGCACACGCACGGACATGACCAAACCTATAAGTCCCCCCGGACGACGGTGTCCGTGGGGACTAATAAGGCTAATTACATTTTGATGGGTACATGTATACTATAAATAACTGAAGTGGATTCAACAGGTTCAGAGAAACAACCTGAAAGTTTAACAATTCTGTGATATTCTGTAGTAAGTGAAAATGAAAAAAGTTCTGTTGTGTAACTAAAAATACCTTGATATATCAGGTTTGTGCATTACTTTGTCCTATCAATTGGTAGCATTGTCATAGGGAGTAGTGTTGCTGTATTACTCACTACATTGAAGGCAAACAGCCTAATTCTTTCCGTCACTCCTGACCCTCTCTTGGTGACGTTACTACCATAATCCATCTCTAAGCCTGCATGGGTATATGTAAGTTTGATCATACAGACCAGCTTTCAGCACATGTCCCATATTTCAGTCTTGCCTCTTTTCTCTTTGGCCATTTCTGTTTCCAGTTCTCAGGGTAAACTATCTCAAAATCTGTACCAATAGGCACATGTATTACCTACTCCTCACACAGATCACCCTGAGGTGACCTGTTACATGTTGTAACACATGTGTGCCATAAATCAAAACTTCATTACAAGCGTCGAAGTTTCAAATTACATTTTAATAATTATATTGTGAAAGTGAATGAGTATCAAGATCTCACTCCATTATCTGAGCTAAACCTTTCCCAATCTTGGTTTAATCCAAACCATTATTATAAATGGTGACTGTGGAGCTGTTAACATGGAATTAGGGATGTACAGGTTAAGACCTTCCTGCCCCTCATCTATATAATTTACAGGAGGAAAAACCACAACGACGACAGAGATGTCGTTAAGATCAAAGCTGGAGAGAAAAACCTTTCAAATTCAATAGAAAGTTTACAATTGACGTGCATGCAGAAGTGAATACACACCAGCATCATATTTCATTTGAAAAAAAAAGTCGTTGAACAGCACTAACATTACACAAGAAATCAGTACAATTCACTTAAAATTTTTACACGGTTAGTTAACCATTTACAAAGGACTCTTCTCAATTATATCAGCAAAAGTAAATTGTTACAGCTGGATCAACCATTTCATTTTTCACAAATATTTTATTTTCGAAAGATGATGTCAATAAATTGCATACTTCCATGTCCATCTGGGAGAAAAGAGACGGCTTTGCAAATGTCACAGACTCATTGTACCAAACTTATTATGCTACACAAATGTTGGTTTCTGAAATGACGGCTGATGAAATTGGGCACTGCGGGAATAATATTACCATACGATTGTAAGGCCACAGCTCATACAGTTTTCAATAGTTTTCAATAAGGTTTCAATAGTCCTTTGAAGGAAATATGAATACTGATTTTTCTTGCTGTCTTATAAGTTTTATTTCTGTCAGAAAATACTCAAGAAAACAACCTTCTTAACAAATTGTATGTGAGTAACAACAAAGACATATATTTGCGTGTAAATATACCACTTATAAATTCAGTAAATTATTGTAAACCAGACAGCTTATAGGGTACTTTGCCAGATGAAAGTGAAACTCATATTTCAAAGAAAATGAAGATTTCTTTGAGAACTTGAGATTTCACAAAGAATGAGGTTTTGATAGGTGAAAATGGGCTTCATTGGAAAAGGCTTTGCTATCAACTACAGTACTTGTACATGATAGCATCGTCTTTCTCATCCATACAGAGACAAGCAGATTTCTCCAACTACAGTATTTCATGACAAATTCATTCAGTCAGAGATCAAGCCTCCTGTTTAATAAAGGTCAAATACACCCCTGGGATAGATTTTCCACACTATCCTTTGTATTCCCATAGTCTGTATAGTCTGTATGAAATTATTTACATCCCAACAAAGCAAACGACTTTTCCCTCCATAGAGCAATGGCACAGCCAGCATCAGGCAGGCTAATGTTGTCTGTCAGAGCGATCATGAAAGTTGCACAGGGACCCAACTTCTGCTTGTATGTAAGGACGGATCAAACCCTGAAGTACCGTAGAGTATCTATCAGGTATAAACAAAGTACAAATACAAGTCAAACTGCATCAATTTTTGAAAGACAAATTACAATAAAATCATAATAGTGGAATAGTAAATCAGAACATTGAACAGATTTGTTTCTGATAACATTTCATTCATTTTGCTGGATTTAATTCTGTTATTTATTCTTTCCAGTTTGTGCTGTTGAAGGTTTGGTAACTTCTTCACGGCACATGTAATGGGAGACAAACACTGAAATGCTGCCTGTGACCCTTATTGGGTCAAGTCATTCAAAATCGGCAGATACTGTCATATCCAGAAGGTCACTATGATGCACACAGTACGGTGACCTAAAATGTCATGACACTCTCACATTTATTTGTTAAAGTCTTTATGTCTGATTTATAACTACATAATATTTATATACATGTACACATCAGTGTTTTTGTTATGTCTGGTACAGGTAAGGTGGTTCCCAAACCATGTTATTCCCCTCAGACTATCCACACAATTACATTAGAGGACAACAGAATTAGTACTTGAGTTCCAACACAATTTACCTATCTTTCCAAAGCCTTGGCAAGAAACACCAATTGTATGTCTCTTCCAGACAACCAAGTGGAAATCACATTTCCTCTTTCAAGTCTTCAAATAGTCAAGCTCTTGATATACATCATGTAGGCAGGACATGTTACAGGTTACTGTTTTGAACTGTTGAACTTGATCCGATATGCATTGATACATGTACATGTAGCAACAAATGAACTATTGGCAGGGCTCGAAATAGCGGTAGTCCCGCGTCCACAGACTACCAACCTTTTCCTGGGGCTACCAAAACCTATGAAATGGTAGTCCACACGGACTACCAAGCCTGGGACATGAAATTACTTAGTGGAGCGGCATGATGTTGGTCGCTGTGAGAGACCGACGCTCATGCAGTCATCCCAGTTATGAAAATTAAAAAGCGACAGTGCAGTCGAATTTGTTGCGACAAACTTTCAATAAAATGTCATTATGTTAACTGATGTACTTGGATGACAGGCTCGGGAAATGATGGCCAACGAAAATTTATTTTCATAGTTATTTAACCACAATGTATCAATCACAATTGAATACAAAAATTTTCAAACTGCAAAGAAAAAGCTGTCTGGCCATCCACAAATTACGCTTTCCGAAGTGTACAAGATCATCGCATGATAGTGTACTATGGTGGAGAAATATAGCCAATTGCCACGAAAGTATTCGGAACATGACTGTACCAAGTTGTCATCCTGAAATTCATAGCCAATCTATATTAGCCATGTTATGTTTACACGTGTTGAGTTAAAAGTAGTTGTCATGGCGAACATGAAAATTTGCATATAAGCTCTGCCTATGAGTGAATAGGTCGTCTAACTATGAGGCGTCACCGTTGTCCACTACACATGCTATACCGTTCTCCTAAGGCTATGATCTGCAGGTATTGATGTCAAATGACTAGAAAATTCACTTCCTGGATAGAATCATGAAAATAAATCTTTCATTGTCTAGATATAAATAAAAATATCCTTTACCAAAAAAATTCTTCATTCATGCATGGGCTACCAGACATTGTCACTGGGCTACCAACTTCAGAAAATGGTAGCCCAATGGGACTACCAGGGAAAAAAAGTTATTTCGAGCCTGATTGGTGAGTGTATGGAAAACTTTGGGGAAGTATACGGAAGATAAACCCTAATCAAAAATATTTCCAATGTGAAATCTATTTTGAATAGCTGTGAAAGGTTCACAACATCCACTGACTGCAGCCTAGACTTAATGACATCACAATACTTCTTTTATGATACCTGAAGTGTAAACTATTAAACAAAGGAGTGATCCAGTATAATGTGATTGTTGTAATATTGCTTTTCCTACTGAACACAAACGGGACAGGCTCAGTAAATATTTTAAGACATCATCTTATCACCAAGGAAACAGCTTACCAAAAGAGAAACTAGTCTAGTGAACCACGCAATGGGAATTACTCAATCAGAGAATATGAAAGCATTATTGATTGGAGTAATATTTTTATCTGACAGAAAGATATATTAATGCTACAATTTAATTCCGTATGGAAATCTAATGTATAGCTCTGTTACTAGAAAAGCCTTATTAAATGATGGTCCTTTCCGATATGCACTTTGCAAATTAATTCATAGAAATGATTTCATTATGCAAAACCAGTGAAAATCCCCGTCCTTACTTGACTAAAGATGTTGCTATTATCAAATTTTCCATGAATTTTATGAAATAAAATGTCTGAAATTTTTGGAAGACGTATGGAAATGCATACGATGTTTACAAAGTAATGAATGTTTTTGCCACACAAGGAGCAATTATAATTTTTCAAAGGAGGATAGCTTTTTATTCGATATTGGAAAACAAACACACTGGTGATACATGAAATGTTCCTTTGCAGCTGATCAACATGCACATTTGTTTTATACAAACTTTAGAATAGCCTACATGCAGTTGATAAGCATGCATGGTTTTAGCATATATATTGTCTACATGCATTGCGAGACAGTCGACAGTCCCTTGTGCCTTCTTCACTGAAAATACCGACACAGCCACTGTGGAAAGTGCCATGAAATATGATTTTCAAATTGAGGCTTTACCCTTGGCTTTTACTTGGATTAACGCCATTTTGTAGCATTTGATTTGAGACTGTCAACTTCAAGGCCAGCTTCCAGGCCAGCATTATCCACTGAAGAGAACAAGATTTCTTCATCCAACAAAAGGCATCCTGAGTATAGTCTTGTCTGCTGGCACAAATTTTATCTCTCCACTTGAATATCGTACAAATCTGAACATGCAAATAACAGTGTATACATGTCTTTTCCAAATATTGTTTACAGATCAAAAGGCTATAGGGGTACTAGGTCATGATGTCAATGAAGCAACTGTATGTAGGAATCAGATTCTAAAGGTCTCTCATCTCAGATATTGACTGACTCTGATAGACACATATACATTCTATGTGTACTATCATGTTCCTATAACTCAGACAGTATTTCAAGTCATTATTCAAACATAATTCGCATGTGGTTCTTTTTCTAACTGTATCAATGTTAACCCTATCAGAATAACACTTTGGTTAATTGGTACATCCCTCCCTCTCACTTTCATGTTTTTAATGAAATGGGTGTACCCATGTACAGCGAAGAGGGGAGACACTTTTACTCTTACGCTGAAAACTTTTCTGCATATACTTCCTTCCTGATATCACTCAGCGTACACCTCTGATTAATCATCAAAGCATACAAATTCCTTCTCACCAAAATTGTCTCCTTTATCAAATATCACACATACTTTTTCAGCCCACATTTTAACCATTGTGGAGGCCACTTCATCATTCTGCACTTTAAGTAATTAAAAAAATTTACTCACTATTTTTATCAACTGAGTCTACTCCTAGTAACAAGAACAATTTTTTGGTAAAATTAAACTATTCTACACACGTAGAGCATTTAATGTGTTATGTATTATAAGAGATGTACATGTATCTAACACGTTTCTACTTATTCTATCGCAAAACTATTTGACAGCAAACCATCACAAAACTTCATTTTATCATCAGGAAAGTTTAATCTTGTTATTCGGGTCTGTAACACATGCACCGAAAACAGATTGACGACAGCAAAGCATCCATTGTAGACAGCATCATCACCCAGAATGTCCCCCACATGACCTCATATGACCGAACTTCTATAAGCAGAGATGATGTAATGAACAAGTCATAGTGCCACAGAATTTGAAACAGACATTTCAGATACTGTGTCTGGGTCAGTGATCTCCCCCAGCTGCAAAGGTTACTGATCCAGACATCATTGTGGTTGTGGGCTTTCATCCACTTTCATCGATTTGAAAGCACATTTTGCAAAATGACAATTTGTTTTTAAGGAGTGAGATCTGCAATTACATATAACTGACTGTCCTAGCATAACAACCCCCACTTGGATGCCCTGAGGGGTAGCAGTGAGATCTGCAATTACATATAACTGACTGTCCTAGCATAACAACCCCCACTTGGATGCCCTGAGGGGTAGCAGATGGCAATACTTATCTCTCATCTTCTTGTCCCAACAATCCATTTCTTACTCTTTGAAGGTATATGTATATCAAATGCGTATCTGTTAGCCTCACAATATGTCCTCTCTCTCAATCACTGATTTAAATGTACCCAGTAGGGCGGATTTTCTTGCATGAGAATAGCGGTATGTTATGGGATTTTCGAAAGCAGTATCAACAAAACCTTATTGAAAATTGTGTCAAGAATACACACAACTCCAGGCTGAAGTTTAGATGAAATCACGCCTAATATTCAACCAATTTGCAGTTCCATCTCCACACAACATGAAGTTCAATTTAATTGATTTAATAGATCATCTGTTCAATGTCCACTGCTACTCTGAACACAGTTGTTTTTTTTTAAATTAAATAAGGTCTTTACCTTGACTTTTTGATATTTTGTGCCTCAAAATTGTTAATATGTCTTTTTGGACAATATACAGGCAAGCTTGGTTAAATGAGAATTAACACGGAGATGATTTCCTCTCTTTTTTCATTCAATGGAAGTTTTTTTATTCATGTTTCCTTGCCAACAGTTTCAGATCACAATGTATATAGTAATAGTTACTGTCTGTGGAGAACAACTATGAGGGTCCCAATCATGGATACAACTTGGCAAGAGTAAGAAATATTTTGAATCCATATACCATTTCACAAATTCTGTTATCTAAATAGGGCATGAATCACTAGCTTTCAATTTTTGAAATTCTGTTTGTATTAAGTAAGAATGATTCATATTGTTTAATGAATTGAGAAAAGTAGAATAGTGACACACAAATGCATTGCTCTTGGTCTACGTGTGGTTTAACTAGGATACATGTGCCTGAATGAAGAAAAGTTTGATTATACTCTTTTGCAGTGCGTGAACACACAAAAAAATATCCAATGTCTGTAAAATCAACAGGGGCAGTTACCAACCATACTTAATATCCAACTCTTTCACATCATAACTGTTTTATATTCTGCTTTGTATGCACAGTATATCTTTCATCCATTGAGGTCGATGCATGTAAAATGTGACACCTGATGATCAAATAACATCCATTATCATCTGATTTGCATTGCAACAAGCAAATGGCTTCTTCCTCTCTATGAATTATATAAAAATACTGCTGTTTCAGGCTTATTTTACAAAAGTGACTTTCATAACTCCATGATCATGTCAACTCCACGTGAAGGTCGCACAAGCAACCCCTCAATTTGTATTCTTGTGTATTTGGTGGTATTCTTACAAACTCCCTCAGGTTCATTCCAAGAGCTTAAGTGTAAACATGTAGGCTTACATAGCATTTTAATTAATCAATGCAAGAATACTTACATAAATTGTAAAAACTATCAACTACTTCTCTAGTCTGCCATAAAGAAACAGCTTGAATTGAGTGTGTACCCTCTTCTAAGCTAACCTTGTTTTCAATACATGTCCTTGTCCATGACACCTTCAACATATCAATTCACACTCACATGAACTGAACTGTTATCAATTTCAGTAACTTCAAAAACAGAAACTGATGGTCTAATACCTTGGACATCAATTGAACTGAATGCATACCTGACCAAGCAGACTTTGTTTGTTTGAAATGCAAGTTTACTAACTACCAGACCAACAATCATATACCATGGTGTTTGTTGGTACATGTTAGTTGACAAAAAACTTCACACAGAATGCATCGCGGACTGGAGACATAAAGACTTTTCCAAACTCATCCATGAATGTCTTTGAAGCCTTTATCAGACTCATGGTTTATTGGTGTCCATGAAAGACAAGATGAAACAGTACGCAGTCAGCATTTCAGTATTGGCGCTTGTGGGTACGGTTGATATAATTGAGAATCGGCTGATCTCTGTACCTGAACCTTTTATTCACTACACTATTTCCTGATGACATATAACACCAATGAAAGGGTATTTGAAATCAAAGAGAATAATATGTTTTTCTCTTTGAAAACTTGAATTCTCAGTGTAATTGTATGACACAAAGGTGAATTTATGCTGATAGATACAAATCTATATGAAAATTCACAGAAATTTTGGCCTTGTTATTATCTATATATATTTATTTGATATTTTTCTACAGGTTCATGTGAACTTAATCACTGGATAACCACTGTCATTAATTACTTGCAGTCTTCCTTGTTATTGCTATTTCAACCACTATGCAAAATTGCCATGTTGCATTGTTGGCCTTAAAGTGTCTCAAGTTCATCCACAATGCAGTAGATGATCTCTATCGTTCAACATGTGCCAAAAGCAGTGTAACCTCTGAGCAAATATGATGCTTCACAAAGCAAAAAAATTGCCTGTGACGAAGATTTCACAGTATAAATGATGTACACTGAAAGTAACTTGATTTAGTTTTAGACGTGACAACAAAAGGTGAGCTATTGAACAAAGCTGGCTGCACAAATGGTTGTCAGTGAATGGTAAGATTTTAAATATCTATAGGGTATTGAGCCATGAGGAGGGTTAGTATTCACATGGCACTGGACCCAGCTTGACAATATGAAAACAGAATGGCAGGGAAAGAAATTAAATAATATCTAGCCTGTGAGGAGTTCTGTGTTCACTGTAAACTGTACTCTTGAAATCTTGTGACTTTGAAGCCATTGATTTCATATCAAAGGATGGTTGTTGTTGATCCTCACAGGCATAAATGAGAGGGCCACTGTCCATCAGTATTCCAGTAAAACTTGACCTCCGGATAGAGTACACAAATATGGTACTTTGATCTATATCACAATGGACATGCATGTACCCAAGGATGTTTCTTTGGTGTTGTCTCAATGTGGCATCCAGTTGTTTTCTACGACTTTGCAACTCCTGCTGAATGTTTAACAAGAAAATGGTCTGTGACAGCTTCTTATGGGTATCAAAATTGCCAAATATCTGTATTTTGGTAGAATAACCGAAAACTGGACAAAATAATGTTTTACATACATGTACCTATTATCTAACATGGAGGGTGGAATTTCATGAAGTGGTATGCCACTATAAATTAAATCATAGTCTCAAACCTCATTGTGGAAGAGCAACATGTCACAAATTTGTGACTATTTGATTTTGGTTAGAAAAGGTGGATTGCGTATCCTGCAGAAAACACTGAGTACAATCCATGTAAAGTTATAACTTGGCCAGGAATCAGAAACTTTACCGTAACTTCATCACATATAAAATGTTCACTCTGACGATCCAAAGCTACCCTCTGAGATATTTTTGCTAAATAAGCTATAGACAAGGTCAAATGTTTGTTGTATTTGCACATTTACTGTAGTTCCCATCACAGTTACTACGTGGTTGTGGGACTGTGGTCCCATGGAATTACAAAGCTTATCATCAGAGTGATGTGATGATGCCACATCATGCCATAATTTCCATCTGATACGGCATCATCATAACCATGTGTCCCTGTCCCCATAAATCCTTCAAGGCTACCATCATGTACCTTACACTACCCCATCAGGTGATCAATAAAATTTTAACTCTATCAATACCAAGTCGCCCAATAAGGGAATGGTTTCACAAATGATTGATCTGTCATGTGGCAACTGAATGATACTACACTGACATACCATGTGTTACAACGAAGAAATATGGTGCAGCTGCTGTGTTAGTGTGATTCAAAACCTGAGCATACCTTCTGCAATTATAAAATTAATACTGTAATTGGTAATGGACCATTTCAGATTGCAGCATAAGAGCTATTTCTTTTACATGTTAGTTAAGGGGAGAGAGGTTTTGAACTCAGCTTGATTTGAGAAATTCACTTTTATAATTTACATGTACTTTGGTGATCGCATTTTTTTCTTATATTCACATGTGTATGTTTAACAGGAAACTTCACATTTTGATGACTTTTTACATATTTTGAATACACACTTTTTCTAATTGTTTGTATTTTACTCAATTACAAACCTTTTACCGAAAATAACATTGTAATTTAAATTTTCCTTCAACTCATGCACAAAAAGTCACAATTGTTATTGCACTATGTTGATGGAATCAACACTCAATGGTATCAACACTGTCTACTTTTGAAGTTTCATTTAGGGGAGGACAAGGTTTCAATTTTAATGAAAAAAGTTTGTTAGTTGAAATTAGGTGACAATCTGCGAAGTTCAAAAAAAGCGATACTTCATCATCATGAGAGGCAATTACAATGCACTGTACCGTAAAGAAATAACTGATGATTTTCGTAACTTTGAAAATGGCCGTACCTTGTCAGTCCAATTCTAAATAATAAATCACACAGTCGCAACTGGCTGACAAGACTCCCTTATCTATCCACCTGTTCAAATTACTCATCTTTCTGATTCATGATCTAAGACTATTTATTTTAATAAAGACTGATGACAATAAGATCTACCACGGTAAACTAAACCAGACCTTTAATAATATTCTCAATATTACTGTATTAGCTCAATGAATGATTGAGCTAATACAGTTATCTGTTCATACACCTAATGTGGAAAACAATATGAATAAACTTTCACCTGGCACTTTGGGAGGTGGTAAGGGCTTGACTTACCAGTACACAGCTACTGTAATTAATTATGTAGAATTCAGTATGATGGAACTGTGCTATTATTGCAAGTATGAGTCACAGGAATTGATGATGGATACATGAAGGCCACTTACATGTAAATTGATTCTCCATGAAAGCATAATGTACACGCAGTTAATGAATGAAAAAATGTGACAGACAGAGACGATCAACTTGTCCTCCTACCCAACATTTGGATATTATAAGCTGAGGAGAATTTACATGCCATACCTGTCAATGTATTTATACTTAACTGTAAACATGCTACTATAGCGCTGATTGCAAATGGAGTCATTTTTTCTTCCGTTAATATGCATAAATAAATATTTGTCCACATTTTCCGCAAGAACGATGACAATAAAATTTGCCAGTGTTACAATGGGTACTAAAAGTCATACTAATTCATATTAATTTATGCCTCAGACTACAAACTGCAACAGCAGCCACGCATACACAACAATATTTATACGAATTTTAGGCAGAATTGTTCAAAGTCACATGCATATATATATATTTGTAGCAAACCTGAAATCGCGATCAACGCTATTGTGATGCATCAAATGGTAAAAATGTCTATGTATGGCTCAATTTACTGCTAATGGGCAAACCCCTAGCCTACACATTTATTCAAAAGGACAGCAGGGCAAAGTTTCACCAATTTGCAAGGTTTTGCCTGTGAAGGGTCAGTATGAGCAACAATTCTCCGTCAAATCATCTCGACAAGACCAGCGTAATATGTACCATACCCCAAGCTTTCCTTTAACTAGAGGGACAGTCCCTCATTTTATTTCGTGGAGTCATCAGTATAACAAATAGTAACATTTCATTTTAAATTGCATATTTGTTATAGGCATATATACTTTCTGTGGTGGGACACCTGTTACAGCATAGACAGTTGTATAACCGAACACTTTCTTAGACTGTAAAGTGTTGAGTTGCATAAAGAAGAAAAAGCTATAGAACAATTTTTTTGACAGTTAATGTGAAACTGAAAGTCAACAACACAACTTTGACACAATAATACAACGCTATATGAGTTGACTTCTGTAATTAAAAAGTCAATTTTGAGATTTTACAGAAACCTGCACCTGTGGAGGTAGACATGTGCATACACTGTGTTATGCCTCAGTGCCATCATTTGTTTACACTTGCTAACGAGTTGACAAAAGTGTGCTATTACAAAATCATTACTGCTGTCTGGCATCTGCCCCATCCGGGTATATATCTTGTTCACATTGGCAACCTAACTGAAATTTGGGCCGACGCAAAATAACTGTCCTTTTGGGATTAAATTTGGTCCGTGTCCACACTGTACCGGTACCAGAATTAGGGCCGACGTAACTTTACCTTCCTTTGTGACCTCTGACCTGTCAAAGTTCAAAATGGCGCATTTGAATATGGCACGCTGTTTCTACTGTTCATGATTTTCCTGTGTTTTACGCACAAGAAGGGCAAATATGACTACCACTCACCCTTTTAATCATCGGAGAGATCTTCACCATTTATTGGATGAGCATGTGTGTATATATAAGACGCGGCTGTGAGAAATACAGTGCACGCATTTTTGACATGCCTCTATGGTTATTACGTGCACTGTGGAATCGAATGACATGGTCTCGTTTGCGGAACAAAGGTTGTGGGAAAGTTCAGCGTACATGGGATGATATTAAAATGTAAAGGCTGGATTGAAAACTTTCGAAAGGTGTAAACTTTAGTTTCAAACGTCGTTTGTTTTGTGCGAATAGGGTGACTAGTTCAACTTCGATCCATAGCGGAGGCCTGGTCAACTGGGACCAGGGCCGACGTAACGTGTCCACACTGGCGATTTGCGTCGGACCAAATTTTGCGTCGGCCCTGAGTCGGCCCTGAACCCCCCCTTCTAACCGGGACCAAACTGAGTCGGCCCAGGGCCGACTCAGCGTGTCCACATTGGTTTTTACGTCGGCCCCGGCCCTGGTCGGGACCTGGGCCGACGCAAAGTCGTCAATCTGAACGTACCAATAATTATTGTGTCAACTTCTATTTTGCAGAGCATTTTTTTAAAAATCACGATTGACTGTTTTATATATATATATATATATATATATATATATATATATATATTATATATATATATATATATATATATATATATATATATATATATATATATAGCCAACACTTTGAATTGTAGTTTGTACCTCCTTAATTTGTTTTACCAGCAGCCCACCTTCACTCCTCGTAAGTGAACTACGGTGGACTGGAGGAACAGACCCACGTCATATATCAGTTGGATTGGAACATTTTTCACACTTTATTTATTACTTTGCAGTACGGCATTTACATGTAAATTTATTATACTTTGTTCGTCATAACATCACAACCGTGCGGAATTCTCGTCTCAAAGTGACCTTAATTTAACCTGCCTTTACAAAAGCGCATCATTGTATGTTATTCGCCATACACAGAAAGGTAATGCATTGCTTTGCAAGTAACTGATGGACCAGCTGCGAGCTAGAGCTGGGACCAGAAGTACTGCAGCAGTTCGTTCATGATCCGCATCCACATCCCCTGTATCCGAGAACGTGTACCATGAACACAAAACATGTGTTGCGGAATAATCACGCGACTTTGGGACGCAGGGGCGGTAGACAGATGCCTGTAGTTCGCAGCTATTCAAATTGCCTGATTTTTTTGTGTCATCATTATCAAGCTAGCTATGCAGACGACTGCATCAGTGCATGCCTCGTCACCCCTTTCAACGTGGAACTCACCGGTAGTACGAGAGTAAACCGTTGGACAGAACAAACCATCTCCGTTGATATCCTTTGATGTAGTTGGTCCACTTATACAGCCAACCTTTGAAGTTGTCCGGATTCGAATTTTTGGCGTCCGCCATCTTCATAGGTGATCTTCTAAAACCCTGTGCTGAATTTTTTCCAGAGAACCTAAGTCTCCTATAGCAGTCAATGAAACGGGAGATTGCTCGATAGGACGAAACCAAAATGGCCGACCTGTCACACTACATATCAAAAAATATAATATACCGCGATAACAAAAGTAGTTCTCCATTCAAAAATGACAACTCTTGCCAAATCTGTCTAAAGCTATTAGATATCATCGTAAGTGCTAGATGAAATCTATTTTGTTGGTTTTGATGTAATTTTTTTTGGAATTCATGATGCAAAACCAAGGCGGATGATTTTCCTATGGACGCGTGTCGTCCCCGTCGAACTTCTTTTCCAGATTTCGGAACATCCCAACATTCATTTCGCTGGAAATGGCGGCTGATTGAACTCTCGAAAGTCTGGGAAGTGAATCTATTTTCTGCAACCGTACGCTATTTCCGATGAGTACAGATAAATAAACCCTACTGTAAGTAACAAAGTGTCATACCCTTTACTTCATAATGTTTTTGAAGCTTTTGTATTTCTTTTGCAACATATATGTCGCTGTTTGTTTCAAGGCGATGTTTGGTTCCGACTTCCGGTTACTTACAGCGTTCGAGTTCAAGAATTTATAAAACTCAGAAACCTTGGAAAAAACATCCAGAAACATTTATGAATTAGTGTATATTCAGGTGGAAATAGTGCCAGGCAGCAAATAATTTGAAAAATTCCAGGCGACAGAAACTGTCTTACTCGTACATTTTACCAAAGCAACCAACATGATAATTGATATCATTCAGATTAGCGAAGATTTGAAACAACCATGAGCGCAGGGATCCGAGCACCAACCCAAACCTACAAGTATACGATTACTACGAAAAAAAGTAAGAGTGTGCTATCTTCAGAAGAAGAGGATCTCTATGAACTCTGCCAACTAGCTGGAATATCTTTGAGTCTAAAAATCTACAGGTTGGTAAATTGAAAGACATTTCACTTTTCTTCAAATTCAGCCTACAAATTGCCTGATGCTAAGCGTGTACTGACTTGTTGAAGTTGTTCACTGTTCATTCTAAATTGTGTGAAAAGTAAAGCTCTGTGTTGGTCTAATCAAACACTGGCAACAATGATAGAAAACCAAATAGCACTGTGGTAGTTTTCAGAATTTCAAGGGGTCAATTTCTTAAGCAAAACATTCTACTTATATTTTAAGGCTTTTTATTTCAGTTTGTTTATGTAACCATTTCATGAAACATTCTTTCAATTTACAAGATGCTTCGCAGAATGCTCCTGAATGAAATAGTTCCCAATTCAATATGTTGTGTAAGCTTTGTGCGCTACCAAAATGATTGGTCTAGCAAAGCGTCAGAGCCAAAATTGCTGAAGTGCCTTGACATGATGAAATTCGTCGACAACATAGATATCAAAAAAATGCACATACTTTCACAGTTTTCAGTTTTTAAATTGTAAAGTCAGTTCGCGAGTCATTTTTATCAGCAACATATCTCACTAAATGGTTATCCCGCCTGAAATATAAAGTAAGTTGACAACAAATTTGCATATGATATAAAACGATATTAAACCGTTTTACAGAATTTGCTTGGAGACCATGACATGATTAGGCTACATGATGTACGCCATTAAGGCCCATGATTGCTGTGTATTTTGTCTCTAATTTACAGAAATAGAATAAATTCGGATTGTTGAGTAAAAAAAAAAAGATTCAGTACTTTCGATAGGATATTATGACTCGATGTGCGGTGTTACTGCTCGCAAAGTGATTCTTTTTCACCCTGGAGTGCGGCGACGGAAGAACGTTATGGGACGCCACACTGTTGATTGACAATCTTGTGAGACGAAAGTTACAATTTGTGAACCACACACAGACCTTGTTCTTGATGAACCCCCCCCCCCCCCCCCCGTGGTATAAAATTGAAACAATATTCGGAAAGGACCAATCATTGCCCAAGTTTTAGAGAAGACAATCAACCCGAGGGATATGGGAGGGCTTTATTTTTAAAATATCATCCAATGATAGTTTTGATTTATTTTATAGACATCCTGCAGGAAAGTCATTCATTGATGCCAAGTCGCAACTTTGAACAAAGCGAGAGCCCGGGCCCGGGGATGTTTGAGTACGATCACCCGGCCTCGACAATATTTACCAAGAGACCGGCGTTGGCGTTCATAGATCATACCATGTAAAATTTCCTTACCATTAAATATCTCGCATTACTTTTTTTGCGGACATTTTGTAAATCACACATTTCCAATCGCGTAAATAATAAGCTTAGGCTCCATGCACTGAGAATAAACCAAGGGACGGACTACGTCACATCAGAACATTTTCACGTCCTTTCGTGTGATGATCGATCGACCTCCGCCGCCACTCCATCCCGGTGTCAGCCCCGGCCGGACTGGATGTGTTTAATCACGGCAATTTGACAGCAATACTTGAAAAGAAATACACTACATCCCTACTCATTGTAAAACTTTATCTTTCTGACATTAATTTCCAAACATCCTTTCACAAACTCCTGACTTCGCGCGATATGCACATATTACGTTTTCCCAGGCCAGGAGATACGACGCGCCATCATCGGCTTGTAACATATACATAGTTCATTGACCTCATTGTACGTCTGCTGGGCGAGCGACTGGGCGACGCGCGCGAAATCGAAATATCTTTTTAAAATTGGAAGTTTTGAATAGTTCATGTTGTTTGAAGGTTATAATCTTTAATAGCTCATGGCTCCTACATATTCCTATCTATTGATCTAATCTATACCTCTTTTACGAGTGTATCCCGTTTCGGTCACAGGTTCATGTTTGTCAGCACAGGCAAAACATGGTCGGGGGTGCGACTCCGGCTTGTCCTGAGTGTTCGTTTGATGTCGCTAATTCACATTAAATCACACCCATTCACAATTTTAAAGACGGGACGAGTAAACAAAGGTATGGCTGGAGTAAATTAACATGTTTCAGGACATTATACGCGTAAAGATACTTGAAATTAGCGGTTTTCGTTTGTTCTGAATTTGTTCCGTTAGAACATAGGGTAAGCGACGGGGGTCACGTATAGCGGTCGGGCGCACTTTCAAACAAAAAGTCGTTCGCGAGCCCCCCACCGAAGACGGGATATTATAATTATTAATCGCAAATACGGAGATAATTTAAGCAAACAAATTAAACCAGGTGAATGTCAGAATAATCCGCAAGAAACTTAGCAAAATGTACCTCATTAAATGCGATTGTGTTTGTTTATATTTGCCTTTATTATAATTTCTCGCGCGGGGGCACCGTCAATTGTTAGGGTAAACGAGAGTACACGGGATTTTGCGAGAGATTTTGAAAAATCGCATTTTTTATCAAAATTATGAATTTTTATCAACATATTTCTGTACCGCCATGTTCCTGAATGAGAAGAAAACGTGTGGCCACAAAACAGGGTCTCTTTATGATCTGTGCTTGGAGAACGGGATGAAAAAAAGATCCGGGCGTAAATAGGTCAACCTGAATTCTTTTTACTATATAGTAGTAATAAGTACTGCTGACTTTCTCTTCCCGTAGGATCATTCTTGACATGATCAGGATGAACATTGGACCACATGCCATTCTGCAGGTCATCAAAAGCATGTGTAAAAGTTCTCGCTATGCCAGTCAAAATGCAACTCAAGTCACATACCGCGGTCAAATAGAACCCAACGTGCACTTGAACCCTGTCGTTGGTGGTAGTAGTAGGAGTCACAGCAGATCTAGGATGGCACCTCATTCATAGGAGTATACTGACACCGAGCAGCACCTATTACTTGAAGCAACTTCATATGCTGAACAATTTGTCAGTATGTTGCCAAGCATTGAGGCAAAACCCCAGGAAGTTGTACTAAAATTGTGGTGTCCACACTGATTGTGGCAACAAGGCAATTCTGACTCACCAAGCACCAGGGTCTTGTATGCCAAGTATTTTCATGTAAACTAATTGACGTACACGAGATGCATACAATTTTGAAACCTTATAAGAGTTTAATTGCTTTAGTTTGCTGCAGTGCTACTGGAACCACAGGACTTGAAAATGAAAGGTTTCTAGAATTCAAACAAAGGTATAACCTTTGTAATTGTGACCATCATGTACTTAGAAGAAATGCTGACCTTGTAGTTACATCTAGAAATTGTTAAGGCATTTGTTGAAGAGATTGTTAAAGCATGCATCATGTGTATTAATTCTGTTCTGATTCTGTTCTGGAGGAACAACTTCATGTTGTGTTTGAGATGTGTCGAAATGAGTCATGTTGTGAATCAAAGGCTCTGCTTGTGATTACAGAATTGCAAACAGCAGCTGTTACTAAGATTGCAAAAATATGTTTTCTGCTGGCAACGATCATGCGGCAAAATAGAGTGATGCATGAACTTCTGTTCAAATTCATATCTTCAATATACGATTCAGCCCTTTTATTTGGCCACTGACTTGAGAAACTTTTCTTTGAATCAACAAAATTTTGCAAATTATTTGCACTGGTGTAGGGATGATGCAAAGAAACCTCAAGAAATTTCCCAATTGACTCAAAGGGTAAAGAAATTTAGAAGCAAGAGGTCACACATATTTTCTTAAAATATTTGACCCTATAAGATTTGTTCAACAGTGTTTTGATAGTGTTTTTGTGTCCCTTTTTTTTTTCTTGGAACTCGTGAAAGAAATGTATTTTAAAAAGTGCAACTCAAAAGTGCCAGATAGAAATTTTAAGTCTCATGTCACTCTTTCATTATGATCCAATTTGTTTGTGTGCATGCAATAAATGGTGCACAATGTTTAGACTTAAATTTACATGTGCTGTAAAACCTTGTTCTGAGAGACAACATGTAAAAAGTTTGAAAGGAACTGTAATTATTTATTTTTTGTGTGAAGTTTTTACTATTAGTGAACACTGATTGTAATGCAATTGTACCGTTATGATCAGAAAAGCCAATGACAAAATAGGCAGTGTTTTTTGAAGGGTTTGACAAAGTGTTCAGGCCAAGTAATGTCTGTACTTCCATCAAAAGAACTTTACTTAAAAAAAGAACGGAACAACACATTGTTACCCTTTAAGGCATTGTTCAGTGATTAGTCTATGGTTTGAGGGTTTTTAGAACTCTAATGATTGATGAAAGGGTTAAAACTTATCATTCATTTGGTTTGTTTTTATAATTGTTTTATCAAGTGAATGGCTCACTTGCGGATTATGCATTTTTTAATTCTTCAAATATTTCAAAGCTTACGTTTCCCTGCAAGTATTAAATGTTTTATTTGTACAGGCCCTGTCCTTTACTTGTATATAAGCTTACCATACATCACTGTCCTTCTGCCACGAAATAACCCGCCGACATGTTTTATACCAGTGACAAGCTGTATTCATCACTTTATCATTAGTCATTGAAATATTTTGTGATTCTCTTTCTTAAAGTCTATGTATGCAAGAAGACTTTATCCACTGCAGTGATGTATAACATAAACAGAGATAGGTGTGAATGTCAAGATGGACATTTTTCAATCTAGCTATGTTTCAGTTCAGTTTCTAAACTGTTTAACGTAATTCCGCATACCATAAGTTGGTAAAATATCAGACGAAATGTACTTTTGTATGCATTTAACAGCTCCTTTCTAACAGGCATAAACCAAACAGGCCACCCCTGTTCATGCTTAGAAAACATGTACCATTGGGGAAGATTTTATTTAAAAGATGAAACTTTTGCACACTGTTGAATGGCAAAATATCATCTATGTCCTGACATTCCCAGTAACTATGCAATCTTTTCTCAATTGAGTGATATTGAGGCCATTGCAGATGAAAGTATCTGATTATTAAGCAGTAAACCAAAATATTCAAATTTGAATATGAGGGCTTTTTGATATATTTTTGTTGCAGTGTTATTTCTTAGTGCCACTTCTGACAACTTACACAACTTTACCGTAAACATATCCATTCTTTGCAAGTCCCACTGCCATGACCCAGACTTCCCCTGCTTACCAATTGTGTTCATGACCTGAAGTAAGATCAGCAGTCACGAAAAACAAGTTTCTTTGTTCTCATTAAGCTGTAAAATTTCTGAAATTAATTATTTTCATAACTTTTCATAACTTATGATCCAAAAGCATCACCAGTGACAATGTTTTCTGCAGTATAGTGTTCATTTACAGTTGTATTGTTACCACTTAGAATCTATATGCAAAGGATCGACACACCTGATAAAACAAATGTGACAGAATTATATGGTATTAACCGCTCATGCCCTGCCAATCATCGGCTCTATACAGAACAATAACAGCACCCTTCCCTTTCTATCCATCAAACCTTTTCACATGCACATGTGGTGGACAGTAAGAAAACTTGTGCATTTCCAGAGCATTTTTAATTGAAATATTATTATTGAAATTTGTTTTCAAATCTGAAATTATACATTGATTTTTGTGTGTGATAACCCGGTTAAAGATTGACAAGGCAACCCAGCTGGTTTTAACAGAAAGTGTTACTGTTATATCATATCTTTTACTAAGAATTTGGGACAAGTAACAGCTTTTCCATGCTTCATGAGTATATTCCATGATATTTGCTGTTAGCTACTAAGATATTGTTCCATAAAATTTTTCAAAAACCTCCACGGCATTTGCATCAATTTACACGCTGCGGAGAATGTTGTGAAAGTTTTTTAAAAGCAATCTGTAAATAAATGAGCAACGAAATATTTTTATAAGGAATACACTGTGTATGTGTCATTTGTTGTCAGAATGCTTTCTTTGTACGCTAATCCTTTCAAAACGACCTACAATTTGACTGCACAATATGTTACAGATCATCTATCAAGCGAACTAAAAGCCTCCGCAACATATGGTATCTAATTTTAAATATGGAAAATTAAATGTTAATTATCCAAGTTTGGCCACATCCCATATATTTTGTAAACAATATCAAGTAGAGTGAGAAGTGTAAGTATTTGTCATCTCTATAAAGTATTTCTGTTCTTTAAAGTCATATATTGTATATTAAAAATTAGTTTAGATGCAGACAATGTGAAATGTGTATTTCTATACCTACATTTAACATATAATTTACAATAGGGGGGGGGGGGGGTGTGATTGGATTTAAATAAACATTCAATTTTTCAACAAAATTAGAGCTTGCTCATCAAGATGAATGAAATTTTATGTACCATGTCTGAGTGCCAAAAGGACATCTTGTCAAGCTCCAGGTATGTCCCCGTTATCAGATTTAAAATTTCAAATCGTTTGACATCACAAGTTCAACTGTGTATTTACCGCCCATGTACAAAGGAAGAACTGACAGTCCAATGTCCAATGTACTTTTTGGTGTCAAATAAATGTACATATATTATCATGGACCCTAGAAGAAGACTATGATACACTATGCCTATCAAATGCTGAATGACCAAAATCAGAATTATAGTGTTGATGTTAGTTTGCTCCAAAACCTATCAAGCAAATTGAAAAATTATTTTTCCTTATTTGCTGTTGAAGCAATGATATATTTAAATTGACATAAAATGTATACCTGGATGGATTGTGTTCGAAGTTTTTCTCTCTTTTCAATGAAAATCAATGGTTAGTTCCAGAAACTTACTCTGACAGTGATGGCCATGCAAAAAAATTGGATATCATTTTGTTATAGAACGAGCTGACCTTTAACAATAACTTACATCTATATCAAGAAGCTAACATACACATTCTTCACTTGATCCTCAAACAATTCACCCTCCCCCGATAAAGAAAGTTCAAATTTGTCTGTTGTAAAGTACTTTGACACTGACGTTTAGGTGTTCTTTATAGGTGCAATTGTTTCATGTACGTGACTTGATGACTTATCCCACACAAATCTATTGTACCAGATACATGCACCAAATTCCAGAATGGCAGGATGTTACAGCCAAACAATGGTCACTTATCAAGCAAATCTCTTATACATGGCTACCTACAACAGAGATAAGATACCAGATATCCTCTTTTATATTACTGCTTAAGATAAAAGACCTTAATCTCAAGTATTGGTGCCCTTACATGTTACCTTTGGACATGGTGAAATAAAGGGATTAAAACTTTAATAATAGCATATGACTGATGCATCAAAAAGTCTTTTTTTCCCTTTTAATATTTGTTTTGCCATTATATTTGGTAATCTTAATCTTAGAGACTCAAGGAGTCCCCCCCCCCCCCAGTAGCACCAGACAAACAAAATTGTACCTTGCCCCATCAGCGCTGCCCTCTACATTAACCCTTTCACCCCCAGTTCCCTGTGTACAGGTCCAACTTTACCATAGAAAACAATGGATTTGGGACAAACCATGGTGGTGAAAGGGTTAAAGGTGTCATGTACCTTTACCTTCTAGCGCCCTCTAGGGTCACATTCCACTTTCAATTCATTCCATTTTGAATTCATTCCACTTTCAATTTTCCAGCTTTAGCGAAGGTCACATGAAGACATTGGCTACATGGACAGAGGTATGGTGATCAAATCACACCTCATGAAGTAACGTATGACCTTTAGTCTCAGTCAATATTTCATTCATCCCTTTCAGTCTTCTGAATACATATATCGGTAGTTGGAGTGGCAATTAATGACGACATTCACCCTGTCCAAATTACTCAATCAACCACAACATTACAAGGTTTTCTTTCTCACAGTAAATTCTTCATTTTCAATCAAACGTTCTCATCTTGTATGAAAACAATATCTTAGAGCGGCGCCTATCACTTTTAACTGTGTGAGCAACTATGATTAGAGTGATGATGGTGATGATGATGATGATGATGCTGTGACAATTACTGATCATCTTCTATCAACTCCTCAATTTACAGAATAAATGTAGAATGTACTGAGTAAATGGTATGAGTCAACATCACATTTACGTGGAATGTTGAATGTCTCACAATTTGTGCTTCTGTAATTGTATTTTGAAACTTTCATGGCTTTTGCTTCTTTTACCATCAGACATTAATTCCCAGGCCATATATAGTACAGTACACAGCACAGTGCTGCTTCTACTGTCTCTCACAGATACCTATTAATGCTGAGATTAAAAGAGGGTTCAAAAGATGGCAAAAACCGTACACTGTGGGTCTGCTAACCATCAGGATGCTGTTACATGTATTAGCATTGGACAGTACAGCTTGATTGTGCAGGACGTACGATACCTTTCAAAACAACTGGGGATTCAAAAATGTATGGCAACATCTTATGTTTTGCTGAGGTTCACAATTAAAGTTCTGCTACTTGTAACTTTCACATATTTAAATTTTTTTCCAAGTATTTTTGTGAAAAAGTTTCTTGATGTCAAAATGTGTTCAACTTGTCAAACCCAGCTTATGTGGTGTGTGTAATGTCTGGTGTCATTGTTGATGGCTTATTAAAGCCCCAATAGCTGCGAATGTGTAATAAACCGATCTCAAAATATCCCGTTTTCAAAGAGTTTTGTGTGAATAAGACCCATTAAAGAATGAACAAGTGTATAAAATTGTCATAAGTGTCGAAATTGGCATGTAAATTCGAAGGTTTCAATGTCATTTTAGATTTCCTGCCATTTTCAAAAACTAATCATATGACAGAGAAAATAAAGATTACAAAAGCAAAATGTTGGCCATTCAGTATTGTGCATTCAAGTAAATGGCATCATTCTGTTTCTGGAATGATCATGATGTGTATGTGCAGGAAATACTGTGTTTTTGTACATTTCCATGGGGCATCATTTTATGAGTGTGGCATCCGTTTATTATTCAGCCTGTCAAAACGTGTAGCCATGGTCCAAATCAGTGAGCAGTGATACTTCTATACACGTCCTTCAGTTAGCACATTTACACAAACCAACTTTGGTTTAAAAATAAATTCGTGAAAATAATGCAAAATTACGTAGCTATTGGGGCTTAAAATCAAGGCTAGAGTTCATTTGACAATAATAATGCATATTATGATTATTACCTTGTGTTTGCAAAGCTAAATACTGTATTATAGCATGCTTTGGGAAGCAGATTACAGCGCTGTAAGACAATGAACTTCTTTGCTAAAATGAAAACATAAATAATATCAAAAGCTGCAGCCATTGTATGTATATGTACAATGCTAGCTGGTTAGAGTACCATGGCAACAATTTGTTGCCTCTAAATACCACTATACAACATAAGCCACGGTGAACCATGATGGTGGAATTTTGGTAACATTTTTACTTCAGTTACATACACTACACTTGACACCAAAAACCACGGACTGTAAATTGATCAGATCAACATTGTCTCATGCTGCAATCTACAATTGACGTGAACAGAATTCAGAATTATTTCAACCATTAATAAGACAAATGATACACCAGTGAAACACAGGGATGTGAAATTGAAATATTTTAATTAGATACTCTATATTAACAATGACGGATTTTAAAAGCTGTTAATACAGTGGAGGGTCACTGACAGCCCCTTGTAATAGTGTAACAGCAACTGTATAAATTCTATGTTTGCCAAAGTATGTTTTAGTGTAAGGAATAAAAAGCATTTTTTTATATTATATTGCAAATTTCATCTACAATTTCCTGATTTCACACAAAATGATTATGCAGAAAGCATACATATAACACTCAGTTCTTGAAATATCTCTACTGAATCAGATATATGTAAGAGAGTGCAGCCAATTAAATGTGAGAATTCTCACTTAATCTTCAGGTTTGGTTGTACCTTCCATTCTCAATACTGCCAACAATGGCAAGAAACGGAAACAATGTTTTTAAGGCCGTTGGCATACTCTACAGCAGGAGGTACAGATAACATGTCAATTTCTCTCTTTTGTTTCCTCTGATAATTTTCGTTTTTTATGTACCTTTTCATTCATTTATATGTCAAACTTTGCGTCATGACACAATTTATCAAGTTTGTGGCAGCCTGTATTGGGAAAAAATACTTGCATACTAAGGTCAGAGGTCAATATCATCATCCACACTGTCAAATGCTACATAGCCCATTCCAATATTTGGCACTTGCTGGTTGTGGATTTGTGGGAAAACTCCTGGAATATGCCTCTGAAGATGGTCATTCATTCCTTCTATGTCAATTGCACCAGGGTCATTATTATTGTCCACAAGTTCACTGGCCGCCATCATGAGATTCCTGGGAACTTGCCATGCATTGTTCTGGGAAACCCTCCCGGCAAAGTTCACGGCACTCTCATGGCTCACAACTCCGTCTGGAATACTCTCAATGCCATCAATGGGCATACTACCGGAGTCATTGCAAATGTCCATTCCTTGGGATATCACCTCAATGTCATCCGCATGGTCTGTCCGGACACCATTCCGTGGGGAAAAGACATCAGCGTGACTACTAGGGAAGTTTTCTCCGGCACTTGGAGAGCAGATACCAGAGTCTGGTCTGTCTGTCTCCATTCTGGCACTACCTTTATCACTGGAAGAGTTGTCCTTGTTATCCTCTGATGCACCAGTACCACTATCCGGCCACACAGAACTGAGATCTCCTCCGTCAACAATTGTTGGTGGAGTCCATAACATTAGGGCAGTACATGGCTTGTTCCTGAAGAGAGCAGGGAAAGAGAAATATCTGTTACATATATTGAACAAAAAAACTACATAATATCATAAAATTAAACCACACACATCGATACAAATTCAATATCCATACTGCAAGCTACCGATTCTGCTGAACAAATTGGAACAGTTGTTGTCACCTGAAAATCACAGAATTGTGGCCTGTGATGTAGAGAACTGGCATGTCACAGCGATGTTGCCTTTTTTGAACTCTTTGAACCTTGATTCTCTGGACTAAAACCATGATGTCATCTACCCCTGTCTACAAATGGTACGATTCAGAATTCTCCATCAAATGTCATCAAACTTTGAAGTCCGAACATGGATTGATAAAGCTGATATATTGTCATTTTTCACATCCATCATACATTAATGTTGCCTATTGTCCGTAAAAGGGACAGATTCTGTCAAATTTCTGTAAAGCTGGCACTAGAATCAGAGATACTTTACAAACGTCACACGAAACTGATCTGGTGGTCATGTCATCAGTTTCGGCATCAGATCTTAACCATCTCTGGAGATATTTCATGGTATAAAAGGAAAACCCTGTCATGTGTCTGTAAATTCACATAAATTATGATCATCACACTACCTTACATGTGAAAATACTAGTCCATTAGTGTTCTCACTATATTGAATCATATATTGTTTTAACTTCCCTTCCACTCCACTTTGTGGTCACAAAACTAAATTACTCATCCAGCTATGATAAAGTTGGCCACCTCTGGAACAGTTAAGACTTGATTTTAAAATTGTTGCTTGACTCATCAGTATCAGGACCAGTTTCACATGACTTTTGAAAGTGATTCTAATTCTGATGTAAACTTTTCTGACAATCTTTACATACTTTCAAGTCCGTCCAGATCTACTTGAATATATGCTGACATTAGTGCTAGTAGTAGCATCAGAATTAGAATCAGCTTCAGGTGAATGTTGTTTATGAGTCTGTTTCTGATTTTGACACCAACTTTTCAACCACCCTGACTGACCAATCTGAACACAATCTTTACTAGCTCTACAGTTATATTCAGATGACGTTTGCCATGATGGACAACCCTTTCATTCTATATAAATGGGTTGATTCCATAATAGATACTTCTCCTACCAAGTTTATATGTAACCATGAGATCAAGGTGGTTATAATCAGAGTGGCACAAAGGTGACTTCACCTGCTACAACATACAATGCCAAGTAAGTGAAATACTGCACTTTACTGACTCGGCAGATGGGGAAGTGATAGGTCTGACAAGATAAATGGTTACATTAAAATAAAAACACATTTCACTCACATTGTCTTTGTGATACTTTCTGGCAAAACTGGCTGTTGGTTTTTGAGGTAGTTCTTCAACTCGGGTGTAATTTCGACGGTAACTTCTTTAGAGGTAGGACCAATCTCATCATCGCTCTCATCCTCTGATGAATCTTGTAATCTAGTGTGAAAAAAATCACAAAAAACACATTACCAACAACACAGAATATACCTTTCTTGTTGTTTCAAATTCCATCTAATGCTCAATTTCCTCATTAATTATATTCATTTACGCAAAGTGTATTAATGAGCATTGTTCCAGTATGCAAATCAACTTATGAGTCGCTATCAATGGAGAATATTCATTGGCCTAAAATTTGAGCATTATGTATCAAATTCAGCAACAATCATTGGTTTTTCAAATGTGAATACATTTACTTGACAATACAGAAATGTCCACTGTGTGTGAAATTGAGTTTTGTTGAGCTCTGTATTTCGAGTTGACACTTTTAGGTCAGCAGGTGGACTTCAGAGTATGCTTGCAATGCAATTTGAATTGTAGCAATCTTCATTTGCAAAGTATCGGCAAGTACAGAATTACTTTTGAATAAAATGGCAGATAAACTGTTATCACATGATACATGGGGTGTACAACAATACCACATTACTAAGAACAAAGGAAACAAACTGATTTGGTTGTGACACATGACAATTCTTGATTCTTGATGCAAACGTTGACAAACAGCTACAAAAGTAAGATATTCTGGCAAAAAATGTGCTGTAATACGAAACTGAAAATCTGAAGAAAGGACAGAAATCATAGCAATGAACAAGCATGAAAAGTGAATATATAAGGAAAGGCTCATGTTGAAATATTTAAATGAAAATAGACTATACTCTACCTGTCTTCTATTTCTTGAAATGTAGGATTTGCTTTCATCAGAGGATTGAATCTAAACTGACTGCTGTAGCAATGGTCATTGCTGATGGACAGCTGACCAAGCCTGGCCGCCATTTTGTCTTCAGTCAAGAACTGTTTGGAATGCGGCTCATTGCTGTCATAGATGGAAGTTTATTGAGAGAATTTCAGTTAGAACCCAACAGTTGGTGTAAAGTGTTACTGTGAACTTGCTAATGTCATTGTCTTTATACCTCCAATGGGTTAAAGTTCACAATTACTAGGCTGACCTTGCACATCAAAACTATCTTCCACTAAAGCCATTTGATTTAATATGTGTTCAATGCTTATCCATATATTGAATATGGATTTTAATTTTTAAACATCAAAATTACATATATTGTGGACCGAACATTGGAATAACCACTTGCCTGATGTCAGGAGGGTAAGTAGCCTCTTGCCGTGAGGCTAACAAATTCACATGTTTAGTCTATAAGATTTTATAATTACATGCCTTTCAACCTAAAAGGCAAATTTTTTAAATATGCTTTTTCCATTAATATCAGTTGTTATGGAAAGCAGATGCACAGCAGATAGAAAAGCAAGAACCGATAAATTACATTGCTTTGCAAGTGTTGGTAGTTAAACGTTTACACTGGGTATAATCTATACATTTAAACGACAATAGTTGCATTCAGAAACTGACACCATCATGCCATACCTGTGCAGGATTGTGCCAATAAATGTGGTATGAGCAACCTGAAATTCACTATTGCACATGAGAACACTACAGTCACGTAACTGTTGTCCACACAATTGCTGAAGTACACTCAGTCCTCATTTTCAAAGTCATCGTTGAATGTTACCCTCTCCAATATTTTACATGACTTTTGTTTTATGTATCATTT
The DNA here is from genome assembly GCF_041260155.1 of Ptychodera flava. Taxonomy (NCBI): domain Eukaryota; kingdom Metazoa; phylum Hemichordata; class Enteropneusta; family Ptychoderidae; genus Ptychodera; species Ptychodera flava. The sequence continues at coordinate 5,930,039 of NC_091939.1, forward strand.
TCCTGGATGTTCAAACAGAAATCTCATTTGACCATACATATATCACCGTGTGTTTGACTTGATTTTTCGTTAATTTAAATTTGGTATCTGCTGGGAAAAAACTCAAAAATTTTATCAACTTACTCATCCTCTAAGGGTGATCTGTGTCGTTTTCCTGGAGATTTCCTTTTCCTGTTTTCTGAGACTGGCAAATCCCTTGCACTGCGACTGGAAGAGAAATGGAAAAGTTCAGTCAGAAAACAAAATTCATCGGATAATGTTGTGGTCATTACATCACATTAGCACAAGCTTAGTGCTATTGAAAATCTTTGTTGAAATTTATTTTGAAAGTAAATGAGAACACACAATATTCACTTTGGAATGTTAAAAGCTGACATGTGTGGGTTGAATTGGGCAACTGAGAAATAGGGTGGCTATGATGGGGGAACCAACTTGTTAAACATAAATGTTTTCAACGATTATTACCAGGTTAATGTGAAGCACCATCTGAAGTTTAATCTGATAGGCAATATACCTATATCATCTATGCACCTGGTATACATCTTTTTGAAGACGGGTTTTTGTAAATAAAGTGACCAATCAGAGAAAACTGTTTGAAGCTACTGAGCTATAGCCTACACTGTTATCTTTAGGAAAATGTAGGTGAAATATGAACGATATGGACTACCAGTAATCATGACATTCAATTAGATCACTATCCAAAACAGCCAGAGTTTGTTTTTCTTCTTCACAATGCTACACAAAATTCTCGCTGCAATGATTCCAGTTGTTGAAATAAAGAGTCTAGTGGGTATTTGACACTGTAAACTGCTCTCATTAAACGTTGGCTTTACTCGAGAACAGTTTGGCCCATTTTAAAACGGTATGATTTGGGGTATGATTTTGTCTGATTTGAGTAGGAGACTTGTTTCTCAAATGGCGCAAATATACACATATTTATGTTTGAGGCTGATCTATCCACAGATGTAGGACCAGCTCCATGGTCAACTACTCTGTCTCTGCTGCCAAGGTAAACATACAATACCTGTGCATCATCTGCAGCAGGGGATGATTAAACGTTGCCATCTTGAGTCCACTGCACTCTCTCTCTTGCTGCCTACAGTTAAGTGTGGTATTCTCCAGAATCCGGTTATCACTTGCTTGAAATATCAGAATCCTCAAAACGCAATTCCTCTTCTTTTCACATCAAAATGTAAAACACTTTGTCAATATGTCTCTTGATATTCTTCACATTGATTGCACCTGCAGAGCTGAGAAATTGAAAAAAAGTGACTAACTGGAACATGGAACATTTATCTTGAAAACCACACAGTCTACATTGCAAATCCTTCACACTGATTTTGTAAAAAGGTCCTGGACAATCAGTGCCAAAATCACTTTGTCCAAAACCATCTCCTCCAAGTATCACTCAATCAACGGAGCCACTCCATGAAAAGGGATTGCCCCTGAGGGCAAGTTCATCTCAAACCCTCCTCTGGTGCAAGTTTGAAAACGTTTTTGCAAATTTTTTTCCAAACTGAATTACACCCCCTGAAAATGCAATGACAGTTTGATAGTTGGAAGGAGCACAGCTTTTTCAAAAATCTGTATGAGATGTATGTTACATTTTGTATGCCATAAGTTCTTTGAGTTGACATATTGCCCACATGTGTTTGGTCTAAGGTACATATTTCAGAAAATGTTTGCAGACTGTTTACGGCCACATCAAAGACGGATCAGTTTCAGTGTTACATTTGTGCTAAACTATTGCTGTCTACACAAATTGGTTCTGACCGTGAATCACCTTTGGTGTCCATGAAAGAAATTAGAAACTGCATACCACTGAGGTATTGAGTATCGGGAATGTGTTGTCAGTTGGTTAAACCATTGGGGCAGTGCACAGAAAGATCCTCAATGATTGGGGTAGTGCACAGGAGTCACAACTATAATCAAAGTGGATGAAGTGACTTTCTGCTATTTGCCTTGCTTGCCTCTCGATTTGCACCTGAAGACTCACAAACAAGTTTTTTCAGTCTTTGAGAACAATGCCGGTACTGATAAGCAGAATTCAGAATTGTTCAAGTCTTCCTAAGCAAGATAAGCCTAATAACATAAGCTGACTTGTCATTTGTCATTGTACCATCGCTGATGGATAACACTAAAACTTGGACCGATGTTTGCCGCCATGGTACAATCTGGAGCGACATAATCAACATATGTTTGAAAAGCTAATTATATGCACTTCATGTAACACAAAAGAAGATAGTTGGCAGTGAATAAGAGGCCTATGGAAACCGTCGTTGAAATTACATGGTACATTACATCTGAAATGTTGAAATTCTAATGACTAAACAATTATCAGTAGATTGCAAGGCTTCCTGTGCTCTTGTGACATACTTTGTCCATGGTCAATTTTAAGGGTTAATTTCACTTGTCCTCACTCAGAAGTCACTGTGCTGTGCTGCCAAGGGCAAGGTTTGAAATGCACGTGGCAGTGTACATGAAGGGATCAAACTGATGAAAGGGAAAAGATGAACAATGAGTGATTGAAGAGAATTAGCCCGGTTGTGATTCCTTATGAATGCAACCTCTACATTTCAACACACATCCCCTAGGAAACCCTTGAGGTACAGTACTGCACCTAAATATTGAGCAAAAGCACAATGGTGAAAACAGACGAGGCATAATACCCCGCAAGCCATACACACTGGATGTATCAGAGCTAACTTCGTTTAAACTGTACAATACAATTACTAATAGTACAGTATAGATCCCCTCTGGGCTCAAGGTCGCACATCATAAAGATCCGAGCTGAAAACTACACAGGAAAGCACTCGTTTGGAAAGAAAACAATTTTTCTATCAAGCGAAAAAATAAACACAAGATGCTTAGGAGGTATTGCACTGACTAAAACGCAAAAGGATTTTTCACATGTTGACAGGATTTTACGTGCATTTTCCTCCAGTTTCATGTGTTTCTTTTTGTTTGGCCTTGGACTGTCCTTCGGCCTTCGTGATTGATTCATCCATGTGTTGTCAACTGTCTCGGTGGTTTCTTAAATGAAAGATCGTACTTACATTCGTTATTCACTGTTTTCTTCACAAATATCGTTGGGCCATCTCGAAATTCCTGTCCATTTAGTGAAAATACACGCTCTCTCTTGTTTCTTCGCTTCGGTCTCTCCTGGTTTCTCTCAGTGACCTTACAAACGCTTCCGGAAAGGTCACCGTTGAGAGCGGGCTAACGGTCGAGAATTTTCGCTCTCTGGAAAGATGAAGAGTATTCTTGCGTGCATTATAAAGTTACGTGATGAAGATGCGCCGGCGAAAGAAATTTTACGGGATTGAAAGTTCAGCGAAATAATAGGTTTGATTTTTGACGTGTTTGACCAAAGTTGTAGAGAATTTTGTTTTATTCCCGACGCATATTTTAGTATTCCTGAACTTTAGAAAGGAAATTTTCATTACCCTGCGTCATCATCATGCAAACGACATCATGACTTATTCATCATTTCATGCCCATAAATTTGCGTGGCCAGAAAACATCCGTAGCAGCATTCGAGCCAAGAAATTCGATACCCGCCGATCGCAGGTTGGTCTTTTCGGTATTGGGAGGCGTCTCAACATTTTAACTGACAGGGCTATTAATATTGTATTATTTTTATTGAATGGTATGCGTGTATTCTGTATCAGTCTCTCAATGACGTCGATCGAGAGTGCAGGCTGTTTTATTAAAAAGCTGAGGGAACTAGTCGCCTGAGTCAAGTTGTCCGAGGCAGACCGTTCTGTTGGGAGCAACGCGAGCGGGAGTTACCATTGCATCTGCGCAGATATTGGAAAAGGTACTTTCTTTCAATCGATCGCGCGACAGCAGCCGACAATATGAATATACTTACTGCAACAAAAGAAGGAGCCTCCTTTTACCAGACGACAACTAGCGTGGAAAGGTCATCGTCAAGCAATGGTGGCCATTCGATCACGATTACCGAACGCAAGGTTTCAAAGCTGAAGAAAATGTCGTCTGCTGACATCGACATGGACACCAGGGCGGAAATACAGCGAGAAGCCGAGATACAAGTGAAGACAGTGCACGAAAAGGTTGAAGAATTGGTAACCGCACTGAAACAGGAGGACGTGAACATAGTTATCGATGCAACCAAGGAATTATTCAAGCAAGTCGACAGTGCCTGGGTTACACCAATATACGGCCGTGATATGGCTCATGATTTGTGTAATACCCTACGAATTGAAGGAGGGCTCGATATATTGCTAAAAAATTGCAGATCGGAAAATAGAGCTCTGAAAAATAATTCTGCCCAGCTCTTGGAGCAGGTTTTGATCAGGGAAAACCGTGATCATGTTGCGAAAGTCGGGCTTGAACCAGTTGTTCAGCTTGCATGTTCACGCCAGGAATTATTGCTAATGCAAATTGGGACAGGAATCTTGGAAAGTATGTTCAAACATAGCGAGGATACATGCTCCAAGGTTATAGATCTGGGAGGTTTGCAAGCTGTTCTGTATTCCTGTAGGCTGAGTGATAATACTGTTCTAAGACACTGTGCATCAGCACTGGCCAATTGTGCTATGTATGGCGGGCCAGTAAACCAACTCAGAATGATCGAGCACCATGCCCCAGAATGGTTATTCCCTCTAGCATTCAGTAAAGATGACAACATCAAATATTATGCATGTCTTGCTATCGCCCTACTTGCCGCCAACAAAGATGTAGAAAAAGCAGTCGTCAGCTCGGGAACTCTGGATCTTATTGAACCCTTCATCAATTCACATGACCCGGTTGAATTTGCAAAGAGCAATAAAGACCATGCCCAGGGGAGAACTGAGGACTGGCTGAAGAGACTGGTCCCCCTGTTGACATGCGAGCGAAAAGAAGCCCAGAGCTTGGCCGCTTTCCACTTTGCCATGGAAGCAGGCATAAAGAAAGGACAGGGGAAAATACAGGTAAAATTACCATCAGCTAAAATTTCAACAAAGTACATACTTAATAATATGTCATAGGCATTAAAATGTTAGCTCAAACAATAGTTCATCTTCCTTAAAGGGGCAGTAGCTGTAACTTTTGACAATTTTTTTCACTATTTTTTTCTTAATCATCATCATCATGTCAACAGAAATGTCTTGTTCTATTCCCCAAAGCATGTTAAAACATCCACTGTTTAAGTTTTCAAAATACGCCTTCTTGTTTATATTTGAATTCAAGTCTGGAGCACAATTGACTTGTCAGCAATAGCAGTGCAGTTTACATATGTTTACATATACAGGCGAAACAAGTGTATCTTGATAGAGTTTTGGAAGTGGAACTAGAATCTGTTGTTGACAATAAACACAAGAATTGTCGAAAAAAAATCATCAAAAGTTAAAGCTACTGGCCCTTTAAAAATAAAAAACTAATTAATACATGACCTACATCACGGACCTGTCCATTTTCAGAATAATTTCCAATCCGCTAAAAGAATTCATGACCAGTATTGCTGACTTTTCCAGAAAATTGAAATAATCTTGAATAAAAAAAATGTTGCTGCCCGTCATTTGATGGGATGTGTAATTTGATAATCTGAAGATGACATGTGGTCCCTGGGGGACAGGATTGAATGTAGACATAGCACAGGGGTCATTCACTCGTTTGTGGTGATGTCATACAATAGCAGGCTGGTCAACCAAATGGAATTAATAAGTTTGAGGTTTTCATGCTAGCATAATATGCCAGAATGTGCCAACCCAAGAAGTGAGTCATCGAAAGTCACTGTACCAGGAATAAAAATTGCCCAAGTTTATTAGTCACTAACCAAGACTATCAGTTTAAAGAAGCAAACCATATGAGTTTCAGCTGGTAGCATAGTCTGGCCTGAATGAAAGCTTTGTACTCGATTATGTAGCTCCTTCATGATAATACCAGACGTTGGCCTCCTTTGCCCTTTGTAGTGGTGATCATTTAGTTTCTAGTTAGGTTCTACAAGACTTCAGTGAAACAATCTGCATGGTTGGCTAGTTTATTTGATAATCCATTTAACGTAGGATTACATGTGTGATCACCTGTGCAATGCATCATTACACACATATACAATCATATATTAACATTAACGCTGGGATTCTTAGAATATATAAGTGTGAGTTTGAATTTTCTATAAAAAAATTTTTTGTTTGTGGTTTTGATTTGGAATTGAATTCGTAAAGACAGATAAGGAAGAGAATGTTATAAACTCAGTGTGAAGAAAAACCTCGTTCAGAGATCCTTCTAAGGTAAAGAAAAAAACAAATAAATGAAGACATAAATATCTGAAAATTTGATATACCATAGGTGTTAGGAAATCCCTCAATCCCTCATGCTCGTAGGGAATTCATAAGAAGAGTAATTAATACTTTATTCTCAGACTGAATGTATGTTAACAAAGCAGAAAACAAATGTAGTCATAAGGTTAAAAGATGAATTCCCAACACTGCCAGTGTTTGTAATTATGATTTATGAGTGGAAGTGGTGACTGCATCCTAATGTGAGTGAGATGTTCAGCACCTGATGACACGACCAGTCTGATCAGCTTCCACAGGATGGCATTCTTCAACCTCAATCACTTTATGCATTGTGCTTTGGCCCCTTTTTTTATGAAGATGAACCTTACTCATGTGCATAGAAATGGGTTTTTACAATGTTGGAATTGCATTTCACTGACAGATCTATCAGCCTGCTCAGCAAGCAAGCCCTAAAATCACTACACTGGCCTCATCTTCCGCTGGCCCATCAGTCAAGTTTTTTTTAAACCTTAAAATGTCAATATGGCGTAATCAAGTTTAACTAGATGCTCTGGGCAAGCATATCCTGATGACTAAAAGTTATAGCAGTGCAATGCGGTTTGGCTCCCCCATTTACCGTGATAACCAAATTCATTTACTCTGTTAAGTTAGTCGCATAAAAAGTTGACCACATTCTTGTCATGGAAATTGCTAGCCCGACAGCTCAGGCTTGATGGTTAGCTCAACCTGTCTGATCATTTGACATACTGACATATCAATTATGGTGTATTTATGGTAAAAAATATGTTACAAAGTGTCGCTGACTCTTAGAACAGTGATATTAGAATCCATAGTCGTAAATTTACTATCAAAATTTCAAATTTGTCGTATGACTTGCAGTATACCAAAGCCCTAATGGGCAGGTACCTCAATCAAGGCAAGTTAAAGTGGTAGTTTTTTGGGCATCATGTTTTCCACAGAGGTTATTAAGATAATGAGCTTGGGTTGTAACATATCAATAACAGGTATTGTCACAAATAACAAGACTTGTCCATTTCTGTTATCTTAATTAATCTTTTATTTAGAAGCCCATTAACGCTAATTGTAATGTAACAGTTAGAGGATGCATTGTCAAAGATTGATCAGTTGTTCCCCAAGAATTGATAACGCCAGACAGAAAGTGAGGTTAGTGCACTTGTTCCCATGGCAATAATCACTCTCATCCATAACAGCTAGTGTGGTTGTAAAAGCAGCCATTTTGATGATGCTTTTAGTCCATCTGAATTTTATACACTTAAAGTAATGTGAGAATGGAAAATATTTTAATCTCATGTCTGATCTTGTTGATTCCAAGGCAGTCACACAATAATGAGAATAACAGCTGCAATAGCTCCGGGTATTCTTTTTGCAGGAAAAACAAAAATTGCTGGGTGCCAGTCGGGCGACATTACTCTCAGCAAGGATTAAGCTCCGGCATTAGTACAGTGACATTTGCTTTAGTGTGCAAAGTGTGAGGCGCATACAAAGACAAGGCATCAAATGCCAGGAGCCATTTTGGACAAAACTCTGAACAGTCAGGAAAAGTATAGATGATGAATTGAACATGACTGAAAGATGTCTGGATTCAGAATGCAAATGAGTCTTGTCACCTGAATACTAATATCTTAAACATTGCGTTGAAAGGCAAATATCTAGGTCGTAAGAATTTAACCTCGATATGGTATGCCTGAAGACTAAATTGACATTTATTTTGCTTTGATTTTGATTCTATCTCATGACATTTTGGTTAAACACTAAATATACTGAACTTTTGTAGCAAGTAATTTACAACAAAGAAAATTTGCCAAAATTCAGAATTTAGGTGGAAAATCAACTCTTTTATTTCATGCTTCAGATGGTGAGTTCTTCAGTGATAAAAATCTGTCAAATGACATTCATCTTTTGGTGAAAACTGTTTTTTTCAGTGTCAACAAATCTCAGTAAATTATGCATGACAGTGATATCAAGTTATATCCTGCAGTGTTTTTTAGGCGTTGCTGTTTTTCCCTGCGTCTGGTGTACAGGCGACAGAGTTGTCTGGCTGATATGACAAATAAATTATTCATTGCCTTTGTGTATGTAATCCTCGTGGTGTTGTCGCAGACGTCAGTTGACGTTATGTCTTCCCTATATGTGCCAAGTTGACTGTAATCAGCCAGTGTCAGGGAGTTTTGAGACTTAATCACTTAATAGTACCGATTTGAAACTGCCACCGTCACAAATTGTAAGAGAGAAAATCATTGCTGCTGACCACAACTGTGCAGGCAGTGATTTCAGGTCTGTTCAGTAAAACCTGTATATTGTGTCTGTGGTGACTGCTCTCAAATCAAACTGACTTAACTCCAGTAAACATTCACAATTTGCTTTTCAATGACTGAAACTAAAAGGATGGTATGCTGTATTTGTGTGACACTGGAAAGTCTGATTGTAACGTCCAATGGTAACGTACATGATAATTGATCTTAATTTGCCAGTTACACAGCAGATAAAATGTCTAACTTTAATAATTAGGATTAGATGTAATCTTACATAATACCATAAAATATTTATATCGTAAAACAATATCGCTTGTACAGCCAGTGAAATTTCAATGTATCAGTACTGATATTGTGAATTTCTTACAAGTATTTATAAATCTGTCAGCACTATTTGATAACGTTGGAAAAGTTATCACCTTGAAAAAAAGATGAAATGAGTACAATTTATAACAATCAATGTATATGAGGATAGGCTAGGCTTGATTAAAGATTTACAAAAAATACACTGATGGTGTTTAGCCTAGAGGGAACAGCGCGTCCTTATGTTGCATAATCTCCCTTAAAACAATTTGAAGGATTTTCTTCAATCACCAAAAGAAAATCTCATTAGTGTGTAGTAGCTCTCTGTAGAAAACTCAAAGCTCCATTGAATGAATTCTATCCAATCATGGTAACTATTTAGTTTCCCTTGAAGGATTATAACCTGAAGTCATGTCAGTACCAATTTTGTGGCTGAATTCCCCAAAGCACAATAACGAGCACTCAGTCGAAGCGATACTACCGGTCATATTTCTCTGTTCTACACCAGTTTAATTATATTTCCTTTGTTTCGCTTATATATATGACATAGGTTGACCCAAATATTCTAAATTACCCATTTAATTGAATGTGCTGGTCAAAATTTGATGTGAATTAAACTGATAATTTCCTGATATGATACCTATGATATGTTACTGGTAGATGAGACTGACCTTTCCAAAGTATATAGAAACCTAACATGAATTCATTTTGAGTAATATACAAAGTCAATATTTACCTTCATAATGATTCCACATAATTTTTTGCCAGAATTTGGGAGCAGTTGAAGTTATTTTGCTTGAATATTCAAGTGAGTTGTTTCAGATCTATTAGGATTTACAGTAACTTCTAAGGGTACATGTTTTTCCAAAAGAAATTGAGTCAGTCTTGGTAACTTTCCAATCTGATAAACAAACATGTTGTTCAAACAGCCAGCGTATGTTTGAACAGTTTTCCAATTTTACATCGTGTTCCAAAAATATTATGACTAGCATATTTTTTTATTTCTGCAACAAAACAATTAGTCATGATCTGGAAATAGTAACTGGAGTTTAAACAGTCTAATTATTGCCGTGACAAAGAAATTATATCCCTACACCCATAACACATGCTAAATGCTCACTGAAGGTAATTGACAGTAATGTCTGAAATTTTCTATTTTCAGTGGACTTGAAGCTCTCATTATAAAGCTAGTACATGCATTAGTAAAGTGCAGTGTGTTTTGAAATTTTCTCCCCTGCATCACTGCAAATGATTGCAGACAGTGAGACGGAGATTGTAATCTGAATGAATTCATAACACACTGTGTGATTGCCCTGTAAATAATGTATCATCTGACCCCTTGTTGATAGTCTGAAGAGTCATACCAGCTTTTACCTTCTCTTTCAAGCCATCGCTAAAATATATCATTTTTACCAAGCCATTAGCGAAAATCATTGCGCAGTCTCTATCTTAATTTACGTGAATCTTATTCAAACTTCAACCTCAACTGTTTGTGTTTTGTTAATGATTTTCAAATAAAATATTCTAATTTTTCCAATAAATTCTGGACAAAATGCAACTTAACTTTTGCGGTAGCTAGGGTATTATTGAGTTTGGCAATGCAAGTCATCATGATAATGTTGTGTCTTGCATAGACCACAATATAAAAATACCTGAATACATAATGTTTATCATATATGGTATACCCAGAGCCATTTGGCAAAAATCAGTGCGGTATTTAAAATATCAGTGTTCTATACTAATATCCAACATGTTTAAAGGAGAAAACTAAAAACCTAAGGTAGCAGGCCAACTTCTGTCTGTATTAATCTTGTTCATTCCTGAATCAAGACAATTTTTCAGGAGGGACCAGAGATCCAGAACACACCATATTTAATCAAAATACAAAACATGTACTCTGAGTTGAAATAATTGTTTTACTGTACGCAGGGCTCCACCTCATCTTGTAGTGGAAAGATATTTTGTTATTTTTAATTTCCATGTTTGTAATATTTCCAGGGACTTGGAAAATAAGTCAGCTGTAGGAATCACACACGTCTACAAATTCAGGTTTCCAAATTATTGTTTTATATGATCAGCATTGGGAATTCTCAGTACCAAGAGTTTTTAGGTCAGACTCCTATGCAGAAGTATGTTGATGTATGTTTGTAAAATATATTTGTCAAGCATGGAATGGGGTATATAATAATAATAATAATATTTTATTGCTTGCTTGTAAATATAGGATTTACATCACATTTGTGGCAATAAAAGTGTGATACAAAAATAAGTTAAAATTTCTTCAATAAAGATAAAGTATTACAGTATAGTAATAGTAGCTAATAATAAATATAACTAGGTATTTCTTTGTTTATATAAGTAAAAATATAATCAGCAAGTTGTTCATTAAAAGATAACTCTTGTTTTGTTAGTAGAGAAATAAGCTGATTTTCAGTATCGTCGTTTGGGAAATTGATTTTACTGAAAATATATAAGCCTCAGATTCTTTCCACAATAGGTCTATTGAGTCATTTTAATGTGTAAGTATGCGTATTAGGGCCACTCCGGAAAGCATGGTTCCATACTTATTCAACTTGAGTGAGTATACAACGCAAGTGAAACCAGTAGCCAGGCTACTAATTCATGGGGCGTTACATGAATTCCTGAAACTGTTGAAAGTAAAGCTATCGAGATCTGGAATCTAAAATTTGAATTGACCAGGGTTTTGCTGCACACACACACACACCCACTGAGTGAATGGGCTGTTTCCCATTAATACTTCTTGACTGAAAAACCTTGAAGCAGTTGCATGTGTGCCTATAAATATGAAATAAAGATGGATTTACCATGCATTGTCCTTCAGTATGGCCTTACAATATATTTCAGTATATCCAGTGCATTGTCATTTCAGGGTCATACATACAACATCATAACAAATGTATTCAGGCCACCATGCAGGCATATGGCTCGCTAACATTGAATTGCTTTTATAATCTCAACTGTTAACACTTCAAAACAGCTGTGCTCTGCATAGAGTATTAAAATATTACATAAATCTGTATGAATGCATGTCTTTTTAAATTTTGAGTGAATTGCAACATAATGGTTATGTTACAAATTTTTATGGTGGAACTGCATTCAAAGAACATATTATGATTTTTTTTCTAATTCAGTGTTAGTCTTTACAAGTCATTGTCCAGAACATTGAGGTGCTTTCTCTGTCTTTGCAAGCGTTTAGAGTAAAGATCTATACTAACAATGGATCATTTTGTTTCCATTGGAACAGTCCCATATTTTGTTTCCATGGCAACCATCTCATGAAACCATACACTTCACAGACATTCACTGAATAATAATTAAAAAAGAAACATTAAGTCTCTGACCTCAAAATACTGTCATCTTTTTTCAGAATAATTTATAGCATTTGTCGATTATTTTTCTGGTAGATACACTGTTTTGAATACAACATTTGATAGCTTGTGGTTACTAAGCAAATTACTAGAGGTAGAAGTCTGGCTAATTTCATTACGTTTTATTCATGAATATTTTTTCAATGTGATGTTTATATCTGAACAGATGTCTTAACACAAAATTTCTAGAAAAGTGTTAAAAAGTGAACTTTACAGATGAAATGGATAGGTCCATGATCTTGCTGGCCTTTTGTATGAGTAATCTATCTAAGTTCTAAAATAGTAAAATGTATTCTTGTCTGGAATTGTGCTTTATTTGCAAGCTGTTGAAATTGATGCTGCCTGTACTGTTTTCCCATAAAGCACTCTGGGATTGTCATATCAATGCATTTTAATGAAAAATTAGGCCTGCACAATTTATTGATTAACAAATCCATTTACTTAAATTCTTAAATATTTGACATCATTGATTCGTATTATGACTAACAGCATTTCTGGGAACAAGTACATGTATTGGATTATAGAGTCAGGTTTCAGAGTTCACCTTTGACCTAGTGACCTCTCAAATTTGTGCTAATACTGTCATTTTCATGCCAATAAAATGAAAATATTCCAGTGTTGTGTTCTCAATCCATTGAGAAGCAAAAAAATGCCTTTGGTAAACTGCAAAAGCCTTGCAATTATATATATCCGTCAGAGCTCAAGCAGATCATGGTCGATTTTGACAACCAGTGATTATCACAGAATAGTTTCTTAAGATGGCAGTGGAATGAATAATTATTATACTAACCAATAACATGTTTTGTTATCAGTAAAATGTTTCAATCAATATGATGAATATCATAACAAAAAATTCATATATATTGCCATACAATTTCCCTACCACAGAAAATGTTTTTTACGAATTCATATTAAAGAGAAAACGATAAACAGCAATTCAAGAACTAAGTGTGCTTTCCACAAATAAAAATTGTGTTCAGTGATAGAATCATAATGAACCTGTCCATACTGAATAATTTATCGAAGTATGGTGTAGCAGACATCCATCACCAGTCAACCATTTGATAGAGATGCCATCTGATTTATCATCATGCTAATACTTTCATCTTGCTGCAATACTGAAACCATTTCAGACTGATTTAGGATTCAGCTTCACAATCCATTTGCTGAATCCAAGGCTGGGTGGATTTTGCCAAGGTGCCGGCTCTCACTCCTCTGCCTCTGACAGGAAATACCATATGACGTTGTTTGTACTGTGGAAATAATATGTTGAGGATTTAAACTCGGTACTCAGTACCAGCTCAATGTATCGATACATTCAAGATCTTGTCTCACACGCAATTTTAGTGTTTTCAATAATGCTTACTGAATATCTAGTCAATGTACAGGCAGCTTGGTTTAGTTTTCAATATTAAAACCTAGGAATTAATTATTTTCTGTTAAATACCCGGTATAAATTTGAACATAATTTTTATGCAAAATTTTCCTTAACAACAGCTCTGTACCAATAAGGAATAATTTTTTACATACATTTTGTATGTTGTTATTAAATCAATTATTCAGAGATGGTTACATTGAAAACTGGTTGTGTCATTGAAAATTGAATTGAAGTTTTGTGTATCTCATTATTACATTAACATATTTCAATGACGACTGTAATATTTTCAAGGTGGTATCAGGTTCTCTGGCTCCATTGTTTTTGAAATTCAATCTTTCTGTTTTCAATTTGAATGCAAACTTCCTGAGGACTTTGTACGGTACCCCAGAGAGTTACCGGTACATATGAGTAGTTCTATAGTATGTCATTGATTTCAGGTTATTTACCCTAAGAGTCCCACAGTCAATTTTTGTTGCCTTTATAAAATATATGTATGGCAGAACAATTTTTTGCAGATCCAGGCAATTTTTTACAGATTTTCCCCAAAATTTTGATCCAAAACTGTAGCCAATGAAACGTTATGATTGTTGGGTCCAAAAATTACAGAAAGTCATAAAAAATTGGTAAAATGTTGCACTAAAATTTTGGGTCGGGAAATTACAACACTCAAACGGTGAAATGATGTTTCAGATTAGTAATTCAGATGTAAGTCCTGTATGTTTTGAGTTCTCAGACGATGATGATGATGACACAGTACGCGTCAACTGAGCATAAATTATGCAATTTCTTGTCGCTTGAGGCAACAATACACCAGACAGCTGGACACCAGACATAATAAATGAAAAATTATTGAGTTTCACATATTTAGAATGTAAATAAGAAGTGAGAGTGAATTTGTCCATGATGAGCTCAGTATATTTGTTTGACAACTTCATTAATATTACATTTAAGTTGCTTTTGCTATTTGATCTTGGTCAAATTTGAAAATATTCACATGTAGACAAACACTTAATGATCAAATATACATGAACTCCTCCTATTCGTGCCTTCAAGGTCCTTACTGATAGAAAATATTTTCAAAATGCATTAGATTGTTCATTGGAAATTAATAAGTAGTAACAATAAAGGGGAAGTTTATCGCAAAACTGATCATGCTTTTTTGTTGATTTTTAATTGAAATTTCATTATTTTCCTCCTGCCAAGGAATTGTATGACATAGGTGCTATTGAACCATTGCAATTCCTTGCCAGCAGTAACAACAACATAGCTTCAAGACTGGCCATCCAAGCTCTGACCATAATCGGCGAACACGTCCCGGAGAAGCTCGGTGAAAACATACAGAACTGGGAGGTGAGGCACGTGGCCATCTGGCTGAAAGGAATCGGGTTTGATGCCTTCATAGATACCTTCACTGAACACCGAGTGGATGGCGATCTCTTGCTGACTATATCTGAAGATGAACTGTCAAACGACATTGGAATAATGAGCAAACTCCTGAGACGGAGGTTGGTAAATTTGATTTGTTTTCCTGCAAATCTAGATTGATTATCTACGGCTGCCAATAAAGCTCACTGTTGTAAGGTATGCACATCAGTGAGGATGCTGTGGTAAGATGCGCTAACTTTACAGTCCTGATCCAAAAATCTCAAAGTGCACTGGTACTTTAAGAGGTTTTGTCTTTCTAATTTCAGATATTCAACACATCACAGATCACAAATGTATCCCTTATCCTGCCAAGTTCATAAAGTATGTCACCATCAGATCATAGCATTTCCAGTATGTTGCATTTTAACTTAAGATTTGAACATTTGAAGGTCCCAGAAAACAAAGAGACTAGCTGCAAGCAAGATTTTTACTGACTTAAACCACCATACACATGATACCATATATGATGCCACGTAGGTGAAAATACATATAGGATAAATTACAATAATTTCACAGCATTATATACAAACTTTTGTTTAAAATGAGTGGAATGTTACAAAATGTCACGAACGGAGGCTGTTTTATCAAAACGTTAGTCGGATAATATTCATTTCATGTGAAAAGTTAAAAGTAAAACCTTGCAGAAATAGTCTGAGCCGTTGGTTGTGCTTGTCAGAAGCGAGCTCTGTCCCTCCGGCTTGTAGGTTAATATAATCTTATCAGGTGAAAGATGATATAATTTTTCATTCTCATACATCAATTATTCAGTTTATTCCATTATTATATCACAGACACTCGAAGGGTTTTCCAATCGTTGCATACTATAGTCGATAATTCATTGTGTTTATACAGAGAGTTGACAAGATAATGTAGATAGATATATTCTGTACAAAGAGCATATTGAACCAAGTTAAATCATCAGATATACATAACGCTAGTTCTAAGTTTGTACACCTGAACAAATGCAAGCATGACTACATGAAATGAACATAGAAACATACCCCCTAGTATAATGCTGCAATGTAATACGGCCCACCTTGACTTAAGTATTTTTTCAGTGCTGCTTGAAGTAGACTGAAAATTTTAGATAATCTATGAAAGAAAATACTGTATGCTGAAACACAAAGCTACTTCTATGACCAGAAAATGTCCATACCATAGTAATCAGTTTGTGGAACATGCCACAACTGCACTGTGATAATACTAACAGTGTTCATTACAAATGAAAGGAAATCTGCAGAAAACTTCATGTACATACCGAAAATTTCAAAAACTCAAAAATATGCTATAACTCAAAAATATCCTATAAAACAAAGTAAATAAGTACATAAAATAACACTACAAAATTTGAACACTACAAAATTTTGCTGTCTGTCGGTAATGTACGTTAGGATGCAATGTTTTTGTTTTCTTGGCATGTGTCAAACTGTCTATTTGGAATCATGCAAAGGACTAGTAAAGTGAAATTCTAGCATCATGACGTTATATTTGTAAAAATAAACCATTGACATCATCTCTTGTACTTTTGAAATGTCATACTCAGCTGTAAGCTATTTCTGCCCCAGTTTGAAAGTATGCACAGAGTGACCTGATGACGCCATGTATGGGCAGTGTGAATATTCACCTCTCTTTTAAAGGTTGGGGGTTAAAATCTAAGAATTTTGTCACAGTCATCATTAATTACTCAGTTGACTAGCACCCATTCCTTCCTATCTATTCATCCTGACTCAACAAAACACAATCTTTTATCATTATTGTTGCTTCTGTGAGAAAGCAGTTGAGTTTGTCATTACACATCACTGTACCGGTACCGCAAAATATGCTGAATATTTAGTGGGAAAGAAGGCCATATCTATATCCATGCTTTGTGATGCGTGTTACCATTTAGTATAGCATAGTCAATAATTACTACATTCAGTATTCAAGCCTTGCAAGGTTATCGCTATGGTAACCATGATGAATTACAAACACACAATTCAGTGTTTAAGTCAAAAATGGCTGCTGTAGATGAAATTAATGCCAAACTAGAAATAGAAGTAAGTACTCAATGTCAGAAATATTTCTTCGGAAATTAAGAATTTTTCAAAGTTAATCATGTCAATGATAAGTAAATATGCTCAGATTAGCAATCATCAGCGAGACATCATTATCAAGAAAATAATCAAGTTTATACGTAGTATCAATACTCTTGACAAAACTCTAATTTTATCATCTCTGTTAAATGCTGCCCTTTCAGAAGGCCCAGGATGTCAGTTGATATGGTTGCCTGGCAACAGTGTGGCACATTGTGGTTGCCAGGCAAGAGGATATTAAGATTTACTATGTAGCAGCTTAAAGAGTTTGAAAGAAGAATCATTTTCACCTTTAACATGCGCATTCATAGCTGCAAGAAAGATTAGAAAGGACATACTCTTCTGACACACACACAAAAATCGAGTATTAACTGAAATATGATATTTCTTCTTGTCTTGGTTACAGTATTTTCATTCTAAATGATGAGATCATTTCTGGTGTTTCAAACACTGATAATGAAATGATGTCACCCAAGGTCTTCTCATCCTGTTTGTCATTTGTTTAACAGTCATCATTAAATATTCAATTTTAGCTGATGGTGTATCTTCCTCAAGGTATTGAATTTCAAGTAAAATCTAGCATAGCTACATCTCAATTTTGTATACAGTATAGACATTGAATATTTCCATAACCTTACAATAAATATAGTTCTGCAGTAAAAATAGATGGATTCAAATAAAAATCGGTGACAAATGCTATTACCGGTAGCTATGTCAATAATACACATTACATGGGGGTACTTATGCAATCACTATACATGTGTCCTGCATACCGGTACACAAAAATATTCTTGATGTGAAAAGATTATCAGGCAGTCGCCATCAAGCAATCACCACTGGCCATTTGTTTGAAAAGGGAAACATTAATGACAGCAGTCAAAAAGTTCAACACATTTACTTACCATATCTACAAATTTTCACTTCCTGTTTTTTTTTCCTATTTCATATGGAAGAGATAAAGAAATCCAGGTCGTAAAATAAAAAGGGTCGATTATTTTAGTTTTTTGTTCCTGGTAATTTTGTCTCTAAAAGGGGAAAAAATTTAATGTATGCATAATTATACTTTTTTATGCTGTGTTCATTAATTTATATACGTACATAAATATATACATGTAGTCCTCAAAATTTAAAAATTTGAGGAAGAATTAATATCTAGCTTAATGTGAATTAGAATGCAATACAGTGGCTATGCTGAAAATGGAGAATTTTAGCAGAACAGGCTGCATACCGGCAGTGCAGACTGTGTTGTACAGTACTGACTCATATGGTCAATAAAAACTGTACTTTTTATGCATCCACAAAGTAAAATAAACAGCTGTAGTTAAGGACAGTATTCATTGCATCTATTTGTTTGAATGTCGGCAATATGGTGATTCTAAATATATAATTCCAACCTCCAATACAACCATCATGGGTGTCCAGTTACCATACGTAGATCCATGTCTTCAGATAGCAAAGTGCTCAAGCATGTACAGCACGAGTCTGGATAAGTAAATAGTAAAGTGACATAGATTGATTTTATATTCAAGTATTTTCGTATCTGACAAATACTTTTAGTTGAATCGAAGATCTTGTTACGCAGCCATGCATACACCAAAGAGATATACAAGCCTAAATTTTCCATACTCAGTCAAGTCTGTGGTTAGCATACTGCATTTTATGTTCTGTCTTGATGCCTATGAACAATGGGTGCAACTGGTACGCACAGAAAAGTCGGAGGCAGAGTGGCATGCTGGTAAAAAAAAAATTAAGCAATTGGAAAGTATGCTGTAATAACAAAAAATTAAGGTGTATGGTAATAATCGCTTATTTTTTGTGGTTTTTGATCAAAGCATCTGTATATAACGTCTCGAGATACAAAACTTGTATCTTGAAAATGTCCTAGATGAATTTGATCATTGTGCTTTCATTCCATTTTTATCTTTTGTATGTCGAGTTCAAGTGTCATGAAATGTGAAAATACATCATGGCAAAAAGCGCTGAGAGCATCTTGTTTTATTTAAAGATGGGTAAATGATGATAGATATAGTTTCACATGAAGGATTGTAACCTGGTTTTAACCCACAAGGCTCAGGGTTCAGTGATGCTTAGGAAAGTTGATACATCAGTAATAAATCTGAGGAAATCTATATAAAGCATAGTTTGAACTCAGCTATCCTTTCATATCAAGAGTGACACCATTCAAAAGATGGCTTATCACTGAATAATTTATAAATCCTTCAACTTTCCACTTTTCACCGATTCCCATCAAAAGAAATTTTGATCAATTATATTATATTTGATCAATTGTATTATTGTCCCGGTTTCCTGGTCTGTACTGATATCTACTCTGTTGAAATAAATCTGATATTTTTCTTGAAGATAGCAAAACTGAAAATAAAATTTTGACATCATTATGCAACAACAACCATAAGTCATCAGAATGCTATGTACCTTACATCCAGTGTTGAAAGACGTGAATTGCGTCAGTTTGTTCACAAAGGTCAACCTTTTATCTTCAGTGTCATACTTTACATGTCGATGTCTGTAGTATATTTCCACATTAAACTTCTGGAACTGGCCATTGCGTTATTGATTTTTTTTTTCATTGAAACTTGCTCATCCTGCATTTGCTGTGGCTTCACAGTCACATCCAGTCATGAATTGTGAAGTTATGAAACAAAAATGTCATGAAAAATGTGTTTACATTAATTTCAAGTGATTTCAAAGTTCATCTAGACTGTAAAAATTTGTAACGTTTTGTGAAAATTTATATGCTAAATGTAATTTAATATTTTTTATTTTGGCTATTAACATTCTGTACACATACTGCCCAATTGCAAGGCCGGGAACTTCTCTAATAATAGCTATTCTTGGCATATCAAAATATGTTGTGAAGGTATTGAACACTTGCCAAGAATTTGGATCCCCAAGCATCTGATCTTTATGCAAGGGCAGCCAGTGTTGGCAGAATCAAGTTGCAGAAATACCGTCACATTTCAAGGCATGTAACAGTGAGGTTATATTAGATGGCACGTGTAGGGTAATTCTGCGCCTTTGAAATGGAGAATTCCTGAACTCTCATGGCGGCAATAATAACATCAAATATACATTTTCTGAGAAGAGTTTTGGATACGGTACTTCATTATTGCTGCTCACAAATGGAGAGGGAATTAAATCGTTTGAAATGCATTTCTGCAGAAATATCAGTTTGAAGGTTTTGTAATAATCTGTTGTGGTACAATGTATTTGTAAATAATGTTTTTAGGGATATCAACATATATATACATTTATGCCAAAATCTAATTATTCGGATTGAGACGTTCTAATGAAGAAACTCGTAAAAAACATTTTCCCTTGAGAAAGCCCGACAGCTGAGAAGGCTATTTCTGTTCTTGATGCCTACAGATTTATGAGAGAACTAAGCCGACTGAAATGCCGGGCCAACTGGCCGGATTACAAGGACATCTCAAACTGGCTGAAGAATGTCGGCAAAGAGTACAATCAGTACACCTACAACCTGGTGCATTGTGGGATAGACATGGACATGCTGAGTCTTGTGACGGATGAACACTTGAGGGAAGACGCAAGCGTCTCCAATGGCGTTCACAGAACAAGAATACTAAATGCCGCCAAACCAGGTAGGTAGGAGGCAGCTTACAGGAAATTGTCTGGGCAGAGGTTTCCGAGGGTTTTCTGTGAAGCCAATTAAGCTCAGCAGACTATTCCAAAAATCTGGTATGCCTGTGTAGTGACATATGTCAGTTGCTTTTATTCATGGTTCATGCTTAAATTTACGAGAAGAAGGATGCATGTATTATTTCATCGCCTGGAAACACAGTCACTGGATGTAATTTGGACCTTCATCATATCCTGATAATATTTTTTTAATCTTTGTATATAGTGAAACAGACTAAAATCTCCCTTACTTTGTAATCGTATTGGTAACAGCAAAGTGAAAATTGAAATAAAAGACTTTGTGGTCAGATATCCAGATGGGCTCAAAAGTACACACACTCACAGCAGAATGGATAACTGTACTACTTTCCCCAAACTTTTCAATTCCAGAACCTTTCCAAAGTTTTGACGTACGCTTTATCCCTCTCCCCTCCCCCTCTCAAAAAAAAAAAACCAAACAAATTTACGCTGATACTTCAGAGAAAGCTTATGCCAAAATTTTAGAGAGATACTAAACTGAAAACTTATTTGTATCATAAAAGAAATCATAGCATGCACTTTTTGGAAAGATGCCATGATTAATGAATAGCTAGGTGTGCTCACCTGGATATTATTAAGCTATTACTATCTGCCACTGCCTGGTTATTGATTCACAATGATTGGTTAAAAGGACCATATTCTTTATTAGATTAATATGTAATGGAGTTGTCACAGTTTATGAAAAAGTTTACTTGAAAACAGACTAATTTGACATTCCAAAGTGAATAAGTGCTGTTCTCAACATACTGTGCCAGGTTACACATTAATAATAATAATAATAAAGAAGATTTATAATGTACCCATTCTTTATTTATTGTGTATATCTTGTCAACCATTCAGACTATAGATGTTGTGTTCATGATTATGTCATAACTTTGATGTGTTCAAACAGTTTTTATTGATCCATTGAGGGAACTGCCTCTTGAAATGTAACGAAGCAAGCCTGTTTTTCAATTTCATATCAGACTTGTACATCCCTGAGACAGCCAGACATGTTAAATGAAAACAAGTGAGGAACAAAATAATGTTTTGAAAATAATGAATCCCAGTGGTTTTTAAACATTTAATTTTACATAGACATTAATTGAAATGAATTTTCATTTTATACGATATATATAATTCAATTCTACAGTATGTTTAGCGCTTGAAATTGGATTGCAACAAAATGAAGTAAATTATTATACAATTGGTGCTTTTTCATATTGGTACAGGGCATTCTGAAGGTATTCTTGCTGTATTTCAATAAAAGCTATGTACTGTTCTGGTAATGGTGTTTCCTATATTTCTTTCCTCATTGCAAATTCACTTATAATACTGATTTAAAGAAAAATCACTGGTGTACTTAGACTATGGGATGAATCTTATCATAGTACAATTGTGTGGCAACAACATTTAATTTTAGGGAAAATTCAGTTGCATGGAACAGGTGCGGTAAATTTGGTGTGTCTCTATTCCTTTGTTTTTACAGATGACTATGACAAATTATTTGACAGTCCCACAAAGTCACTGAGTAGAAATACAAGTCACACTCAGTTGGATAGTCCAAATAAACTTATTGATGTCTTTATAAGTTACAGAAGATCTACTGGTTCACAATTAGCAAGGTGAGATTAAATTTGATACTTTATTGTTATGTCTTGGAGTGGGTTTTACTCATTGCATCTGGATAACAACAACAATTCTTTCAAAAAGGAAGTTCACCAAGGCTGATTTTTAGCTCACATTTGGTTTTACCAATGTGAGTTTATCGTATAGGCTGAAGTCGATGGCGTCTGTATGTATGTGTGTATGTATGTATGTATGTATGTATGTATGTATGTATGTATGTATGTATGTATGTACGTACAGTATGTCCGTCAACATCAAAAACACGCAAACCGCTGCACGTTTCAGCTTGGTATTTGGTGTGTGGATGCATCCTGGGCTATAGATGGGATTTTGTTCAAATGAAGTCTGCATTGCCAAAATTATGCAAATGAGCTTACAAAATGTGAAAATGGTTAAGAATTAATAACTCAAGAACCGCTTTTTTGATTGCTTTGAAAATTTGTGTGCAAGTACCTTAGGTTAACCTTATACAGTTTTATGAATATTGTGAAGATATCCTTAATTTTGTATTTTTGCTGAATTTTTTGTGATTTTTCTCATTTTCAGTAAAAATTCTTCTTCTCTGAAACCGCCGGCCCAATCGCTCTCAAATTTGGGTTGTCTCTTTGCAAGGGTGTTACTCTTCTAATTTGTTGAAATTATGACAAAATTGGGAAAATTACTATTTTTGTGCAATTTTGTCATTTTTGGTCAAAAAATCTTAGACAGTGTTTCCTTTTTAAAACCCCTGGACAGACAGCTTTCATATTTCGTACACAGACGTACAGCGATGACAATAGTTAGATATGTGGAAATTGTCCTGAAATATAAAAAATTGTATTTTTAAGACAATATTGTCATTTTTGGTCAAGAAAACTTTATCTCAACATTACTTGTTTGATAGCTTTGTAATTTGGTATAAAGTCCCTTGTTTGATAGCTTTGTAATTTGGTATAAAGTCCCGAAAGATGTTATTAGATAAATTTTCTGCTCAAAGTGTTGGGAAACCCCAAAATTTGTATATTTTAGGTACTTTTCTCAGTTTGTGACCTTAAATGACCTATACTAACCCAGGGTATGTTGTGAGACAATTTTGAAGGCTGTGAACATAATTTTGTCATATTTGATACCAATTTGTAGGAAAATTTGATCCAGAAAACAAAGCTGAGGTGATTTTTTTCATTTTGGACCAATTTTTGCAACTTTTCTATGTAAGACATAGAAACTGATGAGAAATTTGGATCCAGGATAATTCCAGATGTTGTAATCACCACCCACAGTGGAAGGCATTTCACTATCTGTAACTAACTTAGTGCTGTTTACATTAGAATGATAACACCTCATGCATTATTAAGGTAGTGACTGGGGTTCCTTTGTAAATTTTAGCGATTTTGTGATTATTTCATATTCTGAACCCCTGAAATATGATCTTTTTATTAGAGAAAACTGTGAGGTAACATTGTACTGGAAAATGTCTTAAATTTTAGTGAAAACACGGCCTTCTAACCACTGCGCGAGTTATTATTTTCTTTTTGTTTTAACGGTCCGGATTACTGTCAGCGTTATCGTTATACCTTGAGGAGATTATGTAAATTTTTACGCACCATGTTGCGCATGCGCGCACTTCTTCATAAGAGACGCTATCCAACATGACTGATGACTGCCGGCAGTATAAGCAGTGTAGAAAACGCAAACGGGGGCCGAAGAAGCAAAATGGAAAGCTGATGGACGCGATGTTGTGTGTTAGCCGCTACAGCTAACACACAGCATCGTACACAGGGCTAGCGAGAGAGTTGCCGACATCGACTGTTATTTACGAAAAGTGAATAAAAGACTGGCATTTTTGGAAGCGATCGAGTAGCTGAGGTAGGCAGGGATACGACTTGGGCCCAAGAACGCTGAATTTCGACAGTAATTTGGCTTTTTACGTCAAGTCCCAAAATGGATTTGAAGTCACCGACCCTACGTACGGGTCTTTGCAGGGTTGTGGTGAGCGAGGCGATTAGCTGTAGCGGAACACATAGCATCGTACGCCGGGCTATAGATTACACTGCCGTCCAAAGAGAATCTATTTAATCTTCACTGGAAAATATGGTTCTATAACAGCAGCCCATATCTTGGACTTAGTTTGTCCATGGATGTAGGAAGCATGGTTTGTCCAATTTGTCAATGCGACACTGTTATGTCGGTCTAGAGCACAGCAACGTACGCGAAACGTCGCTTCACGATCGTTGCCTGTCAATTTCTATCTGTGGTCAAGAGAGTGTCGATGGGTGTCGCGATATGTCGCCGTTTCAATTTTACAATGAGTGAATCTGTCGAGTATCGCCTCAGTCGTTTATTTTAACAGGTCAACTCGACCCCGCGTCAACTCAACCCCGGTCAACTCGACCCCGTACCCAAGACAACTCGACCCCGAACCCAAGACAACTCGACCCCGAACCCAAGTCAACTGCATGGACCTGATATATAACTTGCCCTGTCAGTTTAAGTATTTACCTGGCACTGGTCAGTTTCACTTGAAGTTGACGTTTTGGACGTGATGTGAACGCAAATCAAAAACCAAAGCGTTCGTTGTACACACTTATGGAAATATATTTGTGTTCTATTGTTTTCATGCATATAAACGTCGTTGCGTCTGTGAAAGGACGTACTTCTACCTCTATGGCCTGTCGGTAACCCGTCAATTCTGGCTGAATGCGTTGTCGTATAGTCAAATAGTTGTCGTACAAGCGTGGGATAGAGTACGTACGTTAATGAAGATTCGTACATACAGAGAGACAGAATAACTCTCAAAATAGGTGGAAAATAATCGCACATGATACAGAGTTAGTGTTGCTCAAGGTTCGGGGTCGAGTTGACCGGGGTCGAGTTGACTCGGGGTCGAGTTGACTGGGGTCGAGTCGGTTTGGGGTCGAGTTTTCCAGAAACCGTTTATTTTAAGTCATGAAGAATCGCTTTTACGTGTAACTGAAGTTGATTTTGGTTTCATACCCGAGGCCATAATAGTACATGTCACAGTGGAAAGCGAAATAGCGCACGAAAACCCGGTCATTTTTTATGGTGAGCAAAAGGACTGCAGCAGATCACATGTGAAAACCACAAAAACAAGTGCGACTTTCCCGCATTCCTTGAACTTCTCAACTACAGAATTTTTTAGAGCATCGAGAGTTGTCGTCTCATCTCCGAAGCAAGCAAGCAAGCAAGTGACGCCGGGAAGTGACGTCTTGTACTATAGGCACAAAAATCGGCACTAAAATGAACTGGGCAACCATTTCACACTTGGTACGTGCATAAATTACGATGACCGGAAGTCGAGCGCTTGCGAGAGCGAGCGCGCATCGTCGGCAGAACGCAGACCTGTAAACCATTCCGGCTGTATGATTTTTTTAAACTTTTCTCGTCTTGTAACCAGACTCTAACCGTTACCAAACAGTGTACAGTTAATATAATTATAAGCTAGATACGTATTTGACAAACAGATTATGCCCTGAATTATCTTTCTAGTGTTTATCGTGTAAATAGTACCCACCGCTTACGCTGACCAGCCTCACGTTTCTACGCACAATTTTCATCATTTTTAGGCGAACTAATGTTAGGACTTGTCAGAAATTCTCTAACCTGATGCCCAATATTTAACCTAGACCCAGATCGAATAATTTTTTTGAAACGCACAAAAATCCGACTTTTTTCGGCGATTTTGTGTGAAAAATGGGACGTTTACACAAATCGTCGATTTTCTCAGTTCCGATTTTTGCTATGTATGCGCACCTTCAAATGAGTGTAAGTCGGCGACGCGTGGGCGGATCTCCCCGATTCTTCGCATGCTAACACTTCATGAATAGACCTGAAAAACCGTGTCTTAGATTTTTGATAAACCCCCCTGAAGTGACGATAACTTGACAAACGTGAACAAAAGCCGATAATTTATGCGAAAATCCGACAGTTCACACTTCGAAGGCTCACTGTGCAGAAACAAAAGCGAATTTCAAAAATCCAAAACACGGTTTTTCCCCCTGTATATCCAGCTGTCTAGTGCCGTTAACAGATCACTTAGGGGTGCTGCCAATTCTTACTTATACTCTTTTAAGTGAAAAAATTCAAAATCACATGTTTTTGACTTAAACAAACATACCAATGCATGTTTTGACAACTAAACAAATTTTTACCTTCTTCAAATATAGACATATTAGAAAATGTACCACATGTTGGGTGTGAGACCCTGTTTTCTATGTGAAACTTTTGATTGAAAATATGTGTAAACGAAACTGAGTCACTACCTTAAAAATCTCCAAGGTTGTAAATGTACTTCCTGTCATTTTGTCTTATGTAATACCAAGGGGTGGAACATTTGATATGCAGGAGGGGTAGGGTTTAGAAGATCAATGATGTAGCATTACTTTTTTACCAGATCCCTTGTGCATTTTTTGCCCACTCCCACCTTTTCTTTTTATCAAGCCTTCTCTGTTTTTTGTTGTTGACATTTGCTTATGTATTTAGGATCTGCTTCTCCCATTGTTATAGAAGTTGATATGCATGTTCCTAAAGATGACCTCCAGTACCTAAGTTGGAGACCGTATTTGCTTTTGTCATTCTTGTTTTTCCTGGTTTAAATATTTCTCGAATGGACCAATTCAAACCAAATGTGAGCACATAGTGTCATTGACGGTATTTTTAGATATTTGCTAGCTTTGGGGTCACTTATTCCGGAAAAGCCTTTTAGGGCTTCAACAACTTGATGTATTTTGGATCATGGGAAAAAGTGCCAAGCTTGGCGCTTTCATCACGTGATATGGCAGGGACCATCTTCTGATGGGTATGGCATTGTCATTTGCATTTATACCAGGCTGTACGTATTTGCATAACTATTGTTTATGTTATGAAGATTACAAACTTTTGGATTATTTTTGCTGTCATCTGAGAGAGCTGATTTGAACTATTGATAAAAACTTGATGGAAATGACCTATAATAGCTGTGTACTACTAGTATTTAAAACAAAAATGATCTTTCACACTCTTTGTTTTTCACTTAAAGGTATACAATCACAGAGGAAAAAGTTTAGCAATATAGAATTTCAAAGTTTTGTATTTTATTGGAAAAGGATGTAACAAAGAAAAGGTACTATATGTGACAGTATTTTAGTTAAAAAGAATAGCAACATGTATATACCAGTCTATAAAATTTTTTTTTCATTTTAACACTGGCAAGTGATGTAGGTTATATTAGTCGTCATGTGTGCTATACATATATATGAATGCTGTACATAATCTTTCTTTCATGTAGACTGTTGATCAGTATCGGCGGAAACAGGTTATAAAAATGAGAATAGTAATAATGATGTAATGGAAACTTAGAAGCAAACAGCACCTCCTCTATCTGATGACATCTGAAACCTCAGATGACTTTTCAAAAAAACACACAACAGTCTCCAGAAGGCACTTAAGAGCTGAGATTGGTAATACTTGCACAACATTGTGACCTCTCCATGACCTGATCATGGTCCCCTGGTGCCATGCTATAAATTCTGTCTTCGAATTTCCATAAATAACTACATGAGGGTGCTTGACTGCTTCTTAGGATTTCATTTAGTGTACGTATGTTATCACATGAAGAAAGACAATAATATGTGCTGTTGCTACGACAGTGACAAGTAATGGACACAAATAGCCTATCACAAGAAATGTTAGTAACCTAGGGGGTCTATTATATGGTCAAAGATAGAGTACATAGTGGGCCATATATAGGGAAACTCTCTTAAAGTTTGATAAAATGCATGCATGTTTCAAAAATGTTGAATCTCATCTCACTAAACAAAGAATGCATGTGTTTTGAAATATTGTCGACATTACCAGTCAGCTCTTTTATGAGTATAAATATGAAGCATTATTTTCAGGTATTCTTACATCATTTTGCACAGATACTCAGCAATTTTCATAACAGTATAAGACAACGGTTATTAGCATGATTGAAATTGAAGCCAAGTGTGTCCAGCTCCATGTATCATCTGTTATGTCAACTTAATCATGATAATCCATGATTACGTTTGCTAATTTCTTTTTCTATTTCATACAGTTTACTTAAAGTTCACCTACAGCTAAGGGGCTTTAGAGTGTTTATAGATGTAGAGAAGTTGGAAGCCGGTAAATTTGACAACAACCTTCTCAACAGTGTCAAAAATGCCAAGAATTTTGTGCTTGTACTCTCCCCTAATGCACTGGACAGGTGTATCAATGACATGGATCACAAAGATTGGGTTCATAGGGTAGGTATTCAAAATAACTACATTTTACCAAAAATGGACACAGGCATGTTTCATTGTTCATGGAATGAACAATGACAAGTGTACAGTAACTTTATGAACAATAACTGTATTTCATGGCATATTTCACAGAAATATTTCATCATTCGTTTTTTTTATCACCATCATATTTATGTGTCAGTTAATACAATTTTCCAGTGTAGATTCTCCTAACAGGCCATTTCAGGGTATGCAATTTTCTTTTGCCACTACAATGTGTACCCTCAGAGTCAACAAGAAACCATAGCAGAGCAACTTAGGCTATACATTGCCTGCTGTACTCTGTTGGTCTCACTGTAGGCTTGACTGTGAGAGAATCCAGTGTGGCTTGATGCTGTACAGTTGTTGATCATCTCACTTAACATTTTCTCCTTTTAAGGTAGAACGCACCTCTGGGACAGATATTCAGACGCCAATTTCTACAATTCTTTTCTGATCTATCACTTGTGGGGGCTCATTTTAAAGCTCTTTGAGAAGGAAACTCTCATCATCTTAATTTTTTGAAAACCCAAAATTTAATTTTACCACATAGTCTAGAGTTACAATGGTGGCCATTTTGAATTTTTAATATCACAAAATGTTTAGTAATATGTATTGCTAGTTCCAAACTTTGCATGGTGACCCCTGATTTTCATTGCTGATTTGGTAAGAGAATGGTTGAAAGTTTCATTCAGGAAAGTTTGAGCAAACACTCAAGTCTTTCACTTTCGAGTCACATATACTACATCATATTAGCCCCAACTTTCATGTGACCTTCAAAGAATGTATCCTGAAATGTTCGTGGTACTGGTAAACAAACAGTAATTACCAGGGATTTTGTGGACAGTGATTTCCAGCTGTTGCACTGATAGTAGAACTTAAAATAAAACAAATGGAAAAATGAGAAATGTTTCATCAATGTTGTGTAACCTGACTGTCGTGCATTCAAGACTAACTTTTACAGTTGCAGTAATTGACATTTTTGTGTACTCGAAGCAAACACTTTGAGGCTGCCTGCAAGAAAATAGTGTCAAATAGCCAAGTGAAGTTATTTTAAAAGCAAAGATGTGTGTTATCTGTGCATGTAATGTTATGTGGACAAGTATTGGATAATTGATAAGCCTACCAATACACAATGTGTGTGTTTTAATAATAATGCTTCTTTTTATCTCAGTTTTTCTGATGAATTTCTTTTTTGTTTGATTTTTTTGATATTGTCTATTTCTCTTTCTCACTTTTATCCAGGAGATAGTAGCAGCTATAGAAACAAAATGTAACATAGTACCAGTCACATGGGATTTCAAATGGCCAACTGCAGACGATCTTCCGGAGGATATGAGACAGGTGTTGTTCTTCAACGGTGTCAAGTGAGTGTATTTAATCAGCCAGGGAGGCTGAGCCAGGGTTTACAGATGCACAATGTTACTGTAAAATAACCCCTGTGCAACATTTTGAAGCCAGTGTTATTTCAGCCTCAGTCCTTCCAGTGGGGATCGTGTTTCAACACACATCAATGGTCAATGTTTGACCTTGCAATTGTGCTTGGAACTCTGGGAAATTTAGGGAAAACAAACAAAGATGACATCTTCAGAGAATTAAAGTCAAAAGAATTTCAGTGCTGGAGATCAAACGTTTATCACAGGTACTCTTGTAAACTTAGCTAGGGAGTCTAGAAGTATTCAGAAAACTAGTAAGTGTATGGTGTAGCATACATGTAGCTCTGCATATCTTGCTTCTTATGAACTCCCTAGGATAGTGTCAACCAGCACGGTAGCAAACCTTCAGAGCATACCAGCTCAATATCAGAAACACTCATCAAACATGGCATTCTATTGTGATTACATAAAAAGCCATTAGCTTTTTCCTCAGTTTGGCCTTTCCATGTGACACGTGCAAGATCAAATATTGACAGTTGTTTTAAAAAATGTTTTGAATCGTATCACAAAATTGAGGAGAATGTTATTTGAAGCATAAGTGAATGTCAATTAATTTTTGCAAAAGACTGAACAGCTTACAGTGGATGTTGGTAAAGCAGTATTGTTGTCAGCAGTGGTTCTATTTGAACTCCGTACTTGATAAAATTGGACGGCATAATCTCTACTGTCATTTCAGGAAGTCATAGAAAATTTGCTGTCCATGGAATTGATGAATAACCAATAACTTTATAAAACTACTACGCCATTTATTTGCTCAGAATTGAAGACCCGTCTATGAACCAGTACACATACTTGTGGTTTTAGAGGCAATTATTTTTGAAATTTCAATTGGAAAGAATTCAGCATCGTATGACATTTGATATCAGAGTTCTGTTCAGAATGCATCATAAACCACGCAGCCTCTGCTGTCTTCAAAACATAATTTTAAATAGGAGTGAGAGAATTATTACCAGGTTGCTTTGGGATTTCAGAGAACATTTCCTTTCCGTATTTTGACACTGCTAATTTTTCAGGTCAGAAATAAGACCTGTGTTAGAACAAATGCTCATACCAATGGCAAAAATTACACTGGATTTTCAGGAAGCTTCTTTAACCCTTTGGGTACCAATTAAAGTCGATTTTTGTTACCTTTATAGAATATAACACCAACGATTTCTTTCAAATCTAGACAATTTTTCTCAGATTTTTCCCAAAGTTTTGGTCAAAAACTGAAATCGATGAAAAGTTATGTCCATCTGGTGCAAAACTATAAAAAAAATTACTGAAAAATTCATAAAAATTGGTAAAATCTTGCCCTGATATTTTAGCGGGAAAAATGCAATGCTCAAAGGGTTAAATTTTGAATGGAAAGAATTCATCACTATGACATTAGATACGTACTGGTTCTGTTCAAACTGCAATATAAACAATGCTGTGTTATCTTGCAAACAGATTTGATTTTGATTATCCAGTTGAAAAATAAGTGCCACATCTGTCTCAATAATAAACATTGAGGTCACGCAATACTCTAAAAAAAAAAGATTACACTGCAGTATTTGCAGTTGGCTGCTTTGCAAATACCTTGGTGTATACTTGAATATTGGATTGCAGTACACATCAGTAGTCAGTGATTCTCTCCAACACTCATGAGGATTGAATCTCTACTGAAGAAGGCCATGATTGAAACAAATCCTCTGGGCTTTAATACTCTGAACCCTGCCCTCCCTCTGTTGAATTAGATCATGGAATAATCCATTTGTTTTATATTTTGACATACATTATACTAAAAAAACTGAGATATGTGTTCGGTCAGTTAATTGATGTGTACAGTTTCGACACAAAAGTAAATATAATGTGATATTGTTATATATCTATTCTTGTTCACACATCCAATGAAATATGTTCCTATTTTCAAGCTAAAAATAAATTGGTTATTATATTACATTCATTTCAACATAAATACAGACTCTCAAGGGTTACTGATCCCTTTGGTCTTGGTGCCTCTTCTTATTTTCATTCCATAAATAATAATCATTGCTTCTGAAGCTTGCTGCAGGTTAAAATACTCAATCATGTTTACAAAAATCTTTTGGACACCAGCATCAAACACAGACTTGAAAATCTATAATGGATCCCCAACCCATTACTCATTGCTAGCAACATTGCTAGTGTACTCGTAGAGACCACATCACAAATCCAAATTAGAATGAAGAAGTCAGTTTCTCAAAAAGACATAACATGTAGGTGTGAAGGTGATGCGCTGTAACGCTTGCCAAAAACAAGACAGTGCACTTTTTGGTAAATTTGTTTCATGCTGTATATCAGAGAAGATATTGGGAATGAAATAGATGGGGATATCATGAGATAATCTGTGATGTACATGGAGAAAGTCATATTTCATGTTCAAGTTTAATTAATTCATATTAATTGCTTTCTATCACAGATGGATCCATGATTACCAGGAGGCATGCGTGGACAAACTGGAAAGATTTCTGCGAGGTCAAGAAAATATACCGAATGCAGATGGCAGTTACTTCAGAGATGGAATGACACAAGGAATAAACAGAGGCATGCTTAGCTCTTGAGAAAATGCATGGAACACAAAAAAGAAAGAACAACAAAAGAGACAAAAAAATACTGTACATATAATATTGATGTAGTAAAACCAGCCATGCCTGTGCATTGTGAGTCTTTTAAGACTGCTGCATTGTCATGCAGAACTTTGTAGCTGTAGAATATCATTACAATATACTGGTGAGTGATGTCAGATGCAAACATCCAAGGACAAGCGTGAAAAAAGTGGATGAATATTTCAAAAAGTTCAATTATATCGTTTGCAGAGCCATTGTGTTGTACAAATGCAGTATATCTGAAACAGTTTTGTGCACGCTGATGGAGCAACACAGGGGAATTACAACTTAAAACGATACCCAGCAAACTCTGAAATAGTTACGGTTATTGCCATGGAAAACAAACAAATGACATTTCTCTGAAATAGTGCAGGAGTTTGCACTCTGAAAGTTTCTTTGCATATTTGTAACCTGGTATCCTGTGAATCATGAGATGTTGAATTCAAGCTTGGAAGTTCTATCCTGTCAAGTGACATTTCATGCAGATTAGGTCCAACTGTCAAATATCAGCAGATTCAGAATAGAATTGTGTACCAGTCATTACAGAGATATACACACACAACAGCTACTCAGACACTGGAATGTAGGATGACAAGCCAGCTACTTAACAAGCTGTAACTGGATCCTGAATTTTACAGCAAATCACTCCTAGATACTGCGGAGTGAAAATCTCCATGGCATCGAGATTCACCAATGTTATGCAAGCTTTTCTCATGTGTGTATACATCCAGCACTTAGTTCAGTGATGGTACCATGTTGTTTAAATAATCATTGGATTTGGAATTCATATGTAATGACTCAAAAAGCTGTTTACAGTGAAGAAGAAAAACAGGGAACTGGAATTCCAAATCTCATTTAAACTTGCATGAAAGGTGTCAATTGACAGGCTGTAAATTTTCCTGCTTGATCTGATTCAGATGTGAAAATTCAGAAAGACATGTTGCTCACCAGACATTCCTTGAATGTCGGGGTTTATCAGAGGAAGACAAAGCAACGGACCCACTGGTTACAAAATTTAATAAATATTGGGGATGTAGTTATGGCCACAGACGGATTTTGTTCAGTTGTACGCACAGTCTGATCTGCTGTTTACTGGTGCATTTGGTTGATAATAGCACATGAAGAAAAATGACCACTTACAATCAAAGGCTGTATTCATCACAAGCAAAGTGATGTTTGAACTATCGCTTTTAGAACACGATAAGGTTATACCAAATAATCTGCGGAAATGGGGGTGACAGGGTGACAAAAGGGGGGCAAGGATAGAAGAGGCAATGTGTATACTGTAGAGTACATAATATGGATTTCAATCATCTTGTGAGCTGTGTTTTCTTTGGTATAGTCCACTAATGTCAAAGGATGGTTGCAATATAGTACTGTGTTCATCATCAGAATTTTGTGACAGTTCATGTCGTACAGCAATTAATGGCGTTATTTTTATTTCACTGGTATATTTGTCAGCATGATGATAGCCTATCATGCATCATCTCTACTGCTACACGCAATATTTTTTCTTTCAGCAAACCAATAGATACTACATCCCTCAAGTCTTTAGGATGACCTTTGACCTCCTGACATGAAAGTAACCGCTTTCACATTTATGATGAACAAGTTTTGCTGGGTTTTTTCCTTCGCATTTTTAATAAAAGCTCTAGATTTGATATATTTATTGTTGGTTAGTTTAAGATTGTGCTTGCTAAACATAGTTTTCTTTTATGTGCCCTTTTTTACTAGTAAGTAGATGTATATTTTATAGATTTACACTATTAATATTTGTTGTTCATAATAGGAGATAGGTTATACTTTATTAATTTTATCTGGCTCAGTGATTTAAGTCGTTCCATTGTGTAATAATTTTGTATTTTTTGCCTATACCCTGTTTTAATTGCTTCATGTTTTAACATTAAGAAGTTTTATAGTATGATAGATAGAGCTGGCTTTATATTAGTGAACATTTTCTTTAACAGAAAAAAATCAAATGTTTTATTCTAGTGAATGTTTTGGTGTTTGTTTGTAGAGAAAGCTTTTGAACAGAAATTCTCCTACCCATGGAAATACATTCAGAATCCTTCGTGATATGACTTTTCAACAAGAATTGTCATAGCCGCTTTTTCCAGCTGTTTCATTGGTAGCGGCTTGGGGGTGTTGCATTGTTTTCTGATCTTCCTCCTATCATTACAATCTGTTTTAGTCAAGATTTGTCAGCACTCAGGACATTATGAACTCACTTGATAAGTTCATGTTTATTGACATTTGTATTTATTGTTGTTGCCAACAAAAAAGAAACATTCGGCACTGAAAGAAGTGAAAATAAACGATAAATCTATTGGTCAGTAAGTAAGAAAATCTTTATGGTGAGACAAATAGAATTTTTTGTAATGGTGTATGGTTTGAACAGGCCTCAAATGACATTCGAAACATTTCATCAGCTACAAATGACTTTTTATCAGCGTTAGGAAGCTATTTACCCTTTCTGGCAAAATCAGTGACTCCACGAACAAGCTAATTTTGCATTCTCAAGCCAAGACACTATGTTGTTTCTGGTACAACAAATTCCAGGGGTAAAATTTCATGACAAGATACCGGTACATACATGCATTGTACTTATACTCACAAATAATTAGTCTGTAAAATATGTTTTTGAATGTATTGAAGTTGTTAAATTTGCCGACAACTATGTATACTAGAGATCAAGATACATCAGGAAATAATTTCATTTTAAGAGACATCAGTCAGCCTCAGCAAGATATATTTAGATATGTAGTGCTCTCTAATAATTGTTTCCTTATTTGAATTTTGACATTTTTTCTGTAGACATAAAATATCTTCAGTTGCCAATGTTAAACAATGTTTAGAGGTATAAGTAAGATTATAATGTTTATGTTGTTTGTATTTTGCCTTGCAATATTGGTATCTCTCTTAATCATAGTACTTGATCCACCATTTGAAAATTGACAGATCACTCTGAAACTAAATAGTATGGGAATGAAGGCTTTGACACTGACCATAATTCTTATCTATTGGTTGTGTAGGACAAGGGAAAAAGCCAAAAATTTGCTGAGCAAAGCTGATCTGAGTCTGTTAATGAATGTTAATGTTCAGTGTGAAGTGTACCATACAAACATACAGCAAAATGAAAATTATGTTTCAAAACTTTGCCATCAACAAGACATAATGCTAATATTAACTGGAAATGTGTATATTCAGTCACAGTCTCACTGTTGATTCAGTCTGTAAACTGGTGGTAATACATGCATGTTGTTGTAAGGGATATGTACTTTTTGGCCAGTACCAATAACTTAATGTCACTGTGAGGTGGCCTATGGTACACTGTAGATCAATGAAAATATTTGCATTTATTCATGCTGATTTTTTGCAATCATATTTTATTGTGTATTGAATCATAATCCGTATTTTCAGAAAGCAATTTACATTCTTGTACACTCACATTTGTACACTTAAAAATACCTACAGTTCAGTTGGGTACTGATAATATCGGATACCTGTACCAAAGAATTACTTCATCTTGTTTACTCTGGTCAGTTTTTGAATTTTCTGTGTAGTTTCATTTGACAATGTTCACTCCAAAATAAAAATGCCTTTATTTTTATTTTGGAGTATCTGCAGTAACTTTACATTTCTTGAATTTGCAATGTTATATTTATAATAATGGTATTTGAATGTTCTTAAAATGATGCTTTTTGAATGCACCTGCTGTGCAAACATGCGCTTAACTCACTTCATGAAGCCCACGTGTTGCTGCATCACAGCAGCTTTGCAAAGCATGGAGTCAAGCACTTTGTACCAGTTTGATTTGAACTGCCTCTGATTGTAGCTTTCATGACTTGGTTTCTTTGCTTTTCAGTGAATCTTCAGGAGGTTCTGTAACATTTCAAAGTATGATAAAGGTGACAGTGTTGTTACCCGCACAGTATCAAAAAGAGATGAACCAGCCAAAAATAAACTACATCAAAGCCAGTGCATTCAGCTAGCAAAACCTCTTCTTGAAGCCATCCTCATCCTTACAGTACTACTGCATGTCATTGACACAGAACATTATTATTTCTGTTAAAGCCTGTTTCATGAAGAGTGTAGGAGTCTAAATTTATTAGTTTCATACCTATTGTATTGTTTCATTTCCTTTACTGATTCATATAACTCTGATTTCAATCTCTACAAAATCACGGTAACATCTACTGTTACATTGCAGATGGGGCAATGGTTAAATTTCCCAGTCATACGTTGCCATCGTTTTATGGGAAATTGTAACGCTCTTTTCCAAATTTGTGATAGGTGTTGTTGACAACACATTAGAGCCTTTTTTTGTCATAAAGCATGAAGACAATATGTAAGTAATGTGCTCATAAGCTATGATAGACATCAAACACAAGGGAAAACATTCTCAGAGAAAAAAAAGAAACAACACCAAAAGATGGTAACTTTGCCTGTATGACATCATGAACTCTGAAAAAATATCATGGCTGCAAGATTTGTTATTTTTATCATTTTATTACCTTCTTTTTTTGAGAATATTGCTAGTGTAGTTAAGATCTTACTGTCGGAACTCAATTTCTGTTCAAGTGTTTAAATTTGAATGTATTCAAGGGCATTTTCTGCAATGTTATAAAAAATAATCGGCATATCAAGCTTTAAAATCAGCAAGTACTTTCATCAGATGTGATTATTAAGCTTTAATATTTTATTAATACTATTTAACATTTTCTCTACTTATTTCAATTTTGCATATTTTTGGCTCTTAATTAAGACAGGAATTAAGATTTTTTCCTTTCAATTTGTCAATCTTTTATTTCCAGCTGTCAGTGAACAAATTGATGTGAGCTTTTCACTTGACCATACCATATCTCCATTATAATTTGATGTATAAAAAAGGCAAAGTTTGAGCACCGGCCTTTTCAGCGCCATGTAGTACGTGTATTATTAGGCCCGACACACTATTGTTAAACAACTGGGTTAAACCAATATGAGTTGTCAAAAGGTAAGGCTGTTTAAAAGCAGTGCTTAAATGATGTAGGTTTACATCACACATTACCACAACTGAATCAGATTCACATTCGGACACAAATACATCACCCCAAAGTCTTTTTCACTGTTCTCACCAAATTGTAATTATAATATAGGGTTATTCACAAAATATGGCCCTGTATAGACGAGGGCTCAGAGAGTGACGTATTAGACGAGCCGGAGGCGAGTCCAATACGTCACTCACTGAACCTGAGTCCATACAGGGCCGTATTTTATGTATAACCCTATTATTATACACCTCCCTCCATTAATCGTCCGTATAAACTAATTCTATGGTAAATTTTGAGGGATGCGGCACGCGCGATATGAGTGGAACACGCGCGATTGTTGAAATATAAATTGCTACAAACCCCTGAAAATTTGCGCGTCGCACGTCTCCCGTATTCGGGACTCCGCGTACTATACGAAATACGGAAAGTTATTGGACGGTCAAACTCCCATAGGTTACGGCAGTAGGTGTATAATAATATGATGTACTGTTGGTCCATTCACTTTCATTTGATGAATTTGCGATCCTTTCTGTGTATTTAGTGAAATCTGGCATAACAAATGTGTCTCAATGATAAATATGACCTGATAGCAAAGTTAATATTTTCTTGCATTTGCATGAAAATCTTGTAACAACATTTGTTGGTTAATCTCCGTCAACAGTCACTGTCACACTGTAACTTCTGAATAATTGGTGAGTTTGAAAATCAAATGCAGAACTCCTTAAAGGCTGGCCACATTTCACTGTTCAATAAAATATATGCAAACATGTCGTATTCTGAAATACTCATTGACGTGACAAATTTCAAAACGTACAAAGCATGCCAGAATGCTTGCAGTAATTACAGGAAAGTTAAACATAACCATATCAATGGTGGTTGGTTTTCGTGCTGTAAACCATAGAGTAAGGTTCGTACACTTGTCAAAGTCTCATTTCAATTTTATTGTACTATTCTGTACGATGTCAAATGATGCCTTAAAATTCTGATGTGCAATTGGTATGGATGGGTTTGGAATGTCTACATTAAAAGATGTTTGCAAATCATTTGTGTTATCGGTATTTGTGGTTGTTTTGTGAGTGTATATATCACAAGTGTGTGCGAAGCCTGTATTCGTACTTCTGAAACAGAAACAAAGTTTTAAACGGTGCAGCATCTTTCCTCAAGGAGACTTCGCACTATTCTGTTTTGTAATCAAGTATAAGGGGGTCACCTTGAAAATGTTTAGATGAGAGAAACATTACCTAACATAACCAATATTTGAAATGTATAGTCAGTGCTATATTCCCTGTGTTAACTCAAATGAGAACTATTAGATCTTGATTTTCACAAAGCAAAGTGATGAAACCTGAAATCAAAATAACTCACACACACACACACACGCAGCAGACCAGCAAAGCACTGTATCAATTTGTAAATCTGAATAACTAACTGCAGTTGCATCTGCATGCCAATAACTGAAAGGCCATTTTTTACTTTGATTTTGAGGTTCAAATTTTTGATGTTTATGACATCACCAAAATGATGTTCTAGGTGAATCTTACTATTTACCCCAGTCAATTTTACCGAGAAATATTATTCATGGGACAGTCAATATTTTAAAGGCCTACAATATTTTCATGATTGTTGTTTGAAAAGCACAAATAATGTCTTGGGGGTCCATCCTAGAATGTGGCTGCCAATCTGTACAGCTTCATGTGAAATGGGAACATTATATGCTTATTCAGTGAAACAAGGTTAATTGTACAGTATACAGTAATATCAATGACCCTTCTGTACACGCTGGTCAGTAGTGCAATAAGCCAGAAGGCAGCTATTAGTTCTGATGGGAGCATCGTCACGTAAAATTTGACTTTGCTTGATCATTTTTCATGTGACTCCTTTGTCATTGTAAGCTTGAGATAGCAGCACTGACAGAGCTTCTGAATAGCTAAATAAATTAAGAGCCAGTTGGGGTCAATAGCCGGATGATATCTTGTTGAAGAAAACTTGGCTTCAATGCACCGACTTTTGCATGACTTTGTAGAAGTTGCAGACAAACATTAAATCCAGTGTTCAAAAAGATGTCTATTCTCTCAAATTTCAGACCAAAGTGTGTGCTATGTCACAGTCGCATATACACTCCTCTATCACAAAAAAATTCACTGTAATATTGCATAAATTAAGTTTAACATCCTGAATGTTTATGAGTGCATGGGTCATGACTGCAATGAAGTCAATTTTTGATGGACCCTGATGTTCCTGAAAAAAAAGAGAGATGCATTTTCTGCCAAACTAGGAGAGAGCAAAGGGCTATTGGAAACTTGTAGTAGGACTGTCATTAATTTGCATTGGTCTTTTTTGTCTCCCAATGTAGATGCATAGGTTAAGAGAATTTAGGGACTGGTCAGTTTCTTCAGCCTGGGGGGGGCCGGTGGATTCATGGGGGGGGGGTTCACCCTGTTTTTGACTTTGGTGATAGGGGGGGTCACCATGTTTTTGAAATGCCCAATAGGGGGGGTCAGTGTGTTTTTGAATTTTGACACAGGCTCATCATTGCCTAAAATGCTAGTGTCAGCCACAAAATTCATCATTCAGTTGTATTTTTCGGCGCGCCCTTCGGGCGCGTAACTTTAATAATCAGTCATATTTTTCAGCACGCCCAACTTTAACATATCAAGCATACATACATCAGAGATATCTGTATGTTCAATATTTTTCAGCGTGCTCTTCAAGCTCATTACTTTAATATATAACATCTTTCAGCATGCCCTTCAGGTGCATGACTTTAATATACAAGGCATATATATCAGAGATATCAGGATGTTTCATATTTTTGGCGCGCCCTTCGGGCGCCATACTTTCAGAGATATCTTGATGTTTGCTAAGTGAAAGTGTACCATTATGAAATCTGCATTTCATATGAAAAGGATGACAAATTCCTGATACTTTTCTGTTCTCTCTGTGAGAATTCAGTATGAGAAAGCAACATGCACAAATATTTCACAATATATATTTGATACAGTGACTTATTTTAGAGATAGAAAAATGACAAGATATCTTTCCTTCTCATTGATGCAATTATTTTCCTTTGTTTCATAGGTTTTCTGTAGAAAGATGCTTTTTATGAACAAAATAACAGTTAAAAAAGGCAGTTTTTGTCATTATTAGCTGTGCTTTTATGGTTTCAATGTTACACAAGAAAAGGTCCTCTCAGACACTGTACACATCAGATTTGGCTAAAAAAGCTCTCTATGGCTCCTCAGTAGATTTAATTGGATGGTTGGCAAGTCTTAACACCCATCAAAGTTTTTGATTCACTGCTTTTTCCTCTTTGATATTAATGATTGACATCCATTTCTGTACAACAGTTCAGGACATCTGGTTAAGCAGAGAAAGTGTGAAATACATTCACAGCTCATTCAAAATACAGCTCATTCAAAATGTACTGTATTTAAACTTTAAGATTGACACTTTGAAATTCCTATCTTACAACTGACATGTCAACAATTTCACTAAAACATAGAATGACTATTTAAAATATAAATATATGTAAAATGTAAAATATATATATATATATATATATATATATATATATATATAATTTATGTCCATCTTTTGTTTTACCTTTGTCGCGCCCAGGGGGGGGGGGGGTCACCCGTTTTAGAAATTTGGAATAGGGGGGGGTCACCCTGTTTTCAAAATTTGGAATAGGGGGGGTCAGCCACTTTTTGACGTCGGCAAAAAATAATCCACCGCCCCCCCCCCCCCCCCCCCCCCCCAGGCCGAAGAAACTGACCAGTCCCTTAGTTTATTCAATCTCAGGTCAAGAAGCAACGTACGTAGTACATTTTTCCCCGTATTTAGATGTTGGCGTAAAGGAGAATTAACACACTTTTGTTTTAAGCATAGAAGCAATCCAAAATTATATTATTATAGTTTCTTGAGTGGTCACCCCTATATTGGTACAATTTCTGATACTAGTAATTGGCAAACTAGTTTTTGACAACATGTTTGTTCTGCAACATTAATATGGTGTCAGTGTTCACAAATGTAGCCTGACACTATACTGCCCTCAACGTTGCATAGTTCATGTGACGTCACTGCTTTACAATCCAAGTGGCTGCTAATTGCCTGCTGTTCAAATGCTAGCGAAATGTACTGCCCTCTAGGATGTCTCTTGTAAATCTGTAAATTGGTAATCAGCATTATCAAATAACATGCCATGGGTAAAAATATTCTCTTGGCCTCGAGAGACAGTCTGCATCAACTAACTTGGCGTAAAAAGTCTAAGAAATATTATATTTATGACATAAATATTAAATATGCATAAAATAGTTTTGGTATGAAATCAAGATTGAGCTTCTTGCAACTGTGCAATTCTCAGAAGTATTTGCTAACTGGGTACTGATCATTCTTGCAAATGCCATTGACCGTGTCCAATATACTGAATTAGATGCACTATAGACTGGTGTTCCCAAAGGCCAACTGGAAATTAATAGTCAAAAATATGATATTTATTTCATAATTATTAAAAATAATAAATTGTAATTATGAAATATTGATATCACATAAACAAGTTCGTATTTCATTCAGGTTGTGCTTCCTTTATGAGGAGAAAAACCCCGGATGAAATATGAACTTGATTATGTGATATCAATATTTCATGATTACGATTTATTATTTTTAATAATTATGAAAAAATATCATATTTTAGACTATTAATTTCCAGTTGGCCTGTGTGTTCCCAGAGTTCATGAACCTCATGGTAAATTAGACGAAAGTAAGTAAATTCTTTGTGTCCATGCAAAATTCTGAAAAATAGGAGAGTACTCAATTAAAAAAACCAAAAAAGAATTATATAACGCAAAATCAATTTGCCTTTACTTGATGGTTCTGTTATGCAACGTGCACATTCCTTTTACTATATATGCTTCTGGAGAGTACTGTTTTATGTCACCACATGGTTCAAACTTCTGTAACCTCCACAAATGTAATAATCTCCACAAATGTAATATCAACCGCAATTGTAATAAAATCAACAACAACAAATGTAATAGAATAGTCAACCATTAATGTAACAACCCACAACCACAAATGTAATAAACAAATTAACCATAAATGGAATAAAACTCAACCATAAATGTAATAAACTTGAACTTGCATATGTGATCATTTGTTTATCAATGCCCTGAGTAAATAATAGCTTTAATAAGACTAGTGTAATGTTATTGCATACTTTCCTGAAACTAGGTTTCCTTTCCGAAACACAGAATAGAATACTTTGAGAACGCTATCAGAAAACGGCGAGGTACTGATCAAACCATTAGATAATGGAAGCGGAACAGCATCTCTAGACACTGATAATTACATATAGCGTCAAAATAACTTGTCAACCAGTGATACCACACAAAGTTTATGACAGATGACTCAGAACAAATAACAGAGAAATATAAAACCTTATAACAGAAACTTACGACACAAAACATATTGACGAGAACATATATTTCAATCTAGTAAAAAACAATACGAACACTACCTTGAACACAGTAGAACAAAATTAGACATCCTGGCATCCCTAGTGAAGGAACAAACTTCAAGTGGGACAACATAGGAATACAGACAATCTATCGATTATTCCACACAATTTATCCACTGAAGACGAATTTGAGGCGATCGATTAAGAAAGTATGGCAATTTTTGAAAAAACGGCGTTAAAGGATCGTAGTGTTATACAGACTTCCCCACTCTACTGACGTTCAGATTACGGCTGTGTCTTGCCATGGCCAATCAGTTCTGTACACAAAACAGGGAAAAATAAAATACACTTTCAAATATGCAAACACACTAAACGCAAACAATTAAGAAATGAATAATGTGTGGAGTTGCTTTCCTTATTACATAGATCAATATTTAAGGGCTATATTCCTCAATTGCAACGGCAAAATATATTTATTACATTCATGGTTGACAACTATTACATTTATGGGTGTTTTTTTTATTACATTAATTTTGTGGTTACCATTTATTACATTTGTGGTTGGCGTTTTCATTACATTTATGGTTACCATTTATTACAATTGTGGTTGGTGTTTTTATTACATTTATGGTTGATTTTTGTTACATTTATGGACGATATTATATTTATGGGTGCATTTTATTACAATTGTGGTTGCTATTACATTTGTGGAGATTATTACATTTGTGGAGGTTACAACTTCAATCATTTGATCTCACTGCTATAAGAAAGTATTTTTTTACAATGTAGAAGTCATGGCTTGATTTTGTGACGGAATATCACCAACGATGGTTAATTTAGCAAATACAAGTTTAGGGTTTTTTCTAAAAAACTACACACATGCAGACACAAGACAAAGAATTTACCTTCCTTGGGCTTATCAGAGACATAAATATCTTGACAAAGGAACTTGCCTTACTCACATGTATCAATTGTTGATTGTCATTCTAATAGATCAGTCAGTAATATCATGCACACACTGCGACTATTTTAGTCCTCACCACTCATAATCTTGTCCTATGCAAAACATATCAGATTTTTTAAGCATGCATTGCTTCATGATCCTCTACTTTGTCTGTTTAACATTTTCCTACAGTATACCATGCAATATGAAAGACCAGATTTTCCTGTTAAATGACGAACTTGCCAAGCAGACAGATATTCAGATTCTGTTTTACAAATCTTTTCTGATCTACTGCTTGTGGGAGCTCATTAATTTGAAGCTCTTGGCGTATGTAGCGTTTTCACTACATGTACCTTATTTTTGTGAAAATCAAAAATTTCAATTTTTACTTGTCGAGTTATA
This sequence comes from Ptychodera flava, assembly GCF_041260155.1. NCBI lineage: Eukaryota > Metazoa > Hemichordata > Enteropneusta > Ptychoderidae > Ptychodera > Ptychodera flava. The sequence continues at coordinate 5,974,563 of NC_091939.1, forward strand.
AGTAGGATGGCAGCCGTTTTGAATTTCAACTATCAGAAAGTATTAGGCGATTTGTTTCTCAGTTGTCAAAATTTGTTAAGCGGCCCATGATTGTAATTCTTGCTTTGGAGAGATTGGTTGAAAGTTTCATGAAAGACATGTCGTTTAAGTAAAAGTTTCAATCTTTCAATTTCAACACATGCACTACCTTAAAGATTGCTAGAAGTTTGACTTAGCATCGAATATAACCAATGTTGCAGTGACACGTTGAGTTGGCAACGGTCTGCACTGCCTGGGATCAACCTTGAACTCAGAATATGTACATGACACTCATAACAAATACACAGCAGACACATCAAATTTTCATAAACAAAGTCTGATTTTTTTTTAATCCCAAAGTTGTGAACAAGTGTTACAATTCTAGCTCTATACATACATTATTCTAATATCTTATGCGAGCCTGCTATTGTAAACTATGGTAAACCCCCACGTGGCATCACTGAGTTGCATTATGGGTACAGCATGCAAAGAATTGTGGGGGAAAATATATAATTATTGCTCACAGACATTTTTTCTTGGTGTATAATTCTGCAATCTTGTCCTGGCTCCAAAAATTTGCACATTTCTTACTTAGCAAAATTTGATGAAATTTACATAATGAATGCACCAAATCTAATATATGTAAAATACACCGTCTTGTGTTTTAACTTTAGACCAATATCATTTTATGAGAATAATGCAGACTTCTGTTCTGCTTTTGTTGACTTGACTGACAAAAAACCCTCTTCTTGTAAAGTTTGTAAAGATACCCTTTTCCTGTACAACATAGCATGAAATTGCATGTTTACATTAACCAGTAAATTTTTAGGCTTTAGCTACAAAATGAAGACATTGTTAAGTGCTGCGACTGAACATTCCTTGTTAAGTTATTACAGATAACACATGTACATATACTATGAAAGTTCCAGAAATAACAGAAGAGATAAACCAAAGTTGACAGCATGTGTAAGCCACTTGAAAAAAAAATTTATTGATCCTAACGAGTATTTCATTGTATTTTTATACTTTCACCTTTTTTTTTCAAATCAGACATAAACCTTGTGGCAAAATTTGCTTTGTCAAAATAGTAATATGTGACCTGAATAAAATGTGGCTGTTGAATTATTTTTTAAAATGTAAAACTTCTGTTATAGTGCATCTCCTAGGTAACCACTACAAAGTAAATATGATTTGCATTTTTTGTTATAATTCTTAATTTTGCGGACACAAAGAAATCTTGCAGTTCACAATAGTGACTTTAAGGAAAGTAGCTGTAACTCTTGATACTATTGTCAGTTTCTGTTCGAGAAAACAGGAACACTTTCTTCTTCTTTTGCCTAAAGTATATTAAAACACAAGTTACTAGCCTTTGTAATACAAATTATTGCGTATAGTACACAATCTTATTGTACCAGTCATCAACAATAACATTGGATGTACAGGCTGTATCGAACCCTAGTAACTTTTACATAATTTTGTCAGAAGAACAAAAATTGAATTTTTTCAAACAGAACAAAAAGTACCAGAAAATACATCAAAGTTACAGCTGATTAAAGGGCCAGTAATGCTAACTTTTGATGATTTTTGTCATTATTTTTATTTTGTACGTCAATTGTAAAATCTTATTCTACTCTGCAAAAGATTTTGAAACACAGACTGTTTACTTTGTCACCATGGCATCTATTTGTGTAAGATGCACTCTCATTGTTTACATTTGAATTCTAGTCCGGACCAGAATTCATTTGTCAACAATAACAATGCATTATACACCTGTACAGGTCGAGTTGACAAGCGGAATACTTTGTATCTCAACATACTTTGGGGAGTAGAACAGGAAATTACGATTAACATTAAACACCGAAATTGGGAAAAAATCATCAAAAATTAGCACTACTGGCCCTTTAACAGTAACTGCAATTACTGTATATTATTACATTGTAGTGTGGGCTTCATGTACAGTGTACCTGAAACAGGTCATTCCACGGAGTTTATGTCAGAATCATGGAAATAGGGTATGCCTCTTTTCTGTTTGTTATCTTACTTGAACTTCAAAAGTTTTCAAAAATTTTCATATTTGAAACAAAAAATGAAAACACAAATTAAGTAAACTCACTGACACGAGTGACAATGTAAACTTACCTACAGGTGTAGCTTTATTCTAAATGCAAAGTGCAAAAAATTTCAAGTGCACATATACACAAGCAGCTGGAGCCAGCACACTCCTCATATTTACCCCCTATTCCAAGCCCAATGGACTGACCCATCCTACAGAGCAGCATTGGGCAATACTATAGCATTTAATGAAACGGGGGAAATCTAACAAGCTTTGTAAATTCATAGGAAATGCTCTAAAACGATGTTCTCTACTTCTTGAAAGACGTAATGCATATCAAAGTAAATTTGGAAGATCTATGACATTATCTCAAAGGTAACTGAGTACCACCTGCAGCTAAGTGGAACAATCTAAACAGTACAGACATTCTATGATTTAGTTGGACTGCAATACTATTAGTAGGGGTGATTTCTTTTGTTGCGTGAAAATACATAGCATCTAGATCTAGCAGATAGTGTGAAATCTCTTCCCATGAACAGCAATATCAAAGTTGTCTTTACACTAGAAATATATTTCTGTATTTCGTATATTTCAGCACAGTTTTGACTATGATCGGGAGAAGAATTATTCAAACGTCAGACTTTACAAATATTACATATGATCTGTAAAGGTAAACCTTGTTATACGCATACAGCATCTTGTACTGAAGCTTTCATAGAAGCTCACAAATTAAAAATTACAGAAAAAAACTCATCCATAATAATCTAATGAAATGCACTGGACAAATATGACAGAGAATAATTGCTGCCATTCAGAAAAATTTCATACAGAGGATTTCATTGGTTTATTGATCAAGAGATGCAATCTGATTGGTTAGTTTGGTCACATGTCTATATGCTAATGTAGCTTATAAGAGAAATCATTATCATGCTTGACAGTGTAACAGAGCTTATGTCCAGTCAAATTCGTTATCCGTTTCCTCTGGCCAATTTTCAACAACATTTTTTCTTTTTTCCTTTGTCAGAAGCAACTTTTACAGTGCTTTTATCAGGTTCTGGTCTAAACTGTCTTTTCTTCGCCTCAATGACCAATTTCGTTATTGCACTAAAAATCTGAAAATGAGAGAGTAACTGAGTTAATTTTCAAATTTTTTGTCTTTCTCCAAATAAAGGGCTTTTTACATCCTGTAATTTCTCATTGCCATTTTCTTTTTGCTCGTGATCAATAAAACCATTCTGTAATGGGGCAAACTGCCATTATCATAGAGAAAAATATATAGTCTTTGGTTAAATGTTGCTTTTGTGGATGGAAAAAAGTTAAATATCTTAAATTGGGTAGAATTCATACAGAGAAATGTAGACCACCTACACTGAAGGGAATATGGTATGAATTAGCATAATGTGAAAAAGAAAGCACAACTGCAGCTTACTATGTGAATTACAAAATCTGAAAACGTCATGAAAGTAACAGTTTGTTCAAGTTCAATGTCAGCAACAGTACATATGTGCATTACAGAAAATAGCAAACTACAATTATGATATCTGCACAGCAAAGAAAATGAGATTAATATTTAATGTACAGGATTCTTTGAATTTGGTACAAAGACATGACTGTTTATTTTTGTTATGCTCATTGCATTGACACGATGCGACGATGGTTGACTTTGACATCATTCAATTGGATGTCTATGAACTTGGTACAAAGAGATGACAGTTGTCGTCGTTATAGTTACAGCAATGACATGATGTCATGATGTTGACCTTGGTATCATATGTCAATGACTCTTTCAATTTTACCATTAGACAAATACTTCTATGATGTCATAGAATTACTGCATAATCAATATCGTAATATCATGGTTGATAATTTGGCAGTCTATGAGCTCATACAATTGCAGTATGGTAATATTGTCATGGTCATGTCATGGTTGATTTCTTGACAATCTGTGATATCATCACATATATCAAAGTGCAGTAATGTAACATTACAGTATAATCAATATTAATCCAATCAATGATTTCACACCATCACAACATTGTAATGTCTGTCAAAGATGTTTAAAACAGAAACTTGTGATGTCACATCAGATATGGGATGTATGTGATCTTACGCCAGGTATGACTTGTGATGGTAGCACTCATAAAGTTATGATTCTATAAGATTACCCCACGACACAACAGCTTTTCACACAGCAGGGAAAACCTCATTGTGGTTTCCAAATCTGGCCCTGTGACACGCTGATTGAACAGGTTGGTTGAAGCCTCTACAGCCATCTACCATGTCATTAATCCCACAATGCCACACTACAACCTTGTGATCACCCACATACCATGGAGCTGTGATCAACGCCCCGGTGTCATGTCATAGTCATGTGACTAACACTATGTTGTCATCCCACAACCATATGACCCATTCTATCATATCATGACACAATCATGTGAACAGTCAGTCCCACTGTGTCATGACAGTGCCTTTGATCAATCCTACAGTGCAATGCTGTGTGACCCATCCTTTGCTGTCATGTTACACATTCCATGTGATTGATCACACGATCTGAAGTTAGCTACGGCTTGCCATGGAATCTCATGACATTAAATATCATCTTTGTAATTCAAACAGTGGAGTATAATTATTGAATATACATGTGTTGACATGTGACATCTAGTGACAACATAGTGAAACTGTGTCAATTATTCCCAAAACCAAAGTGCTTGATTTGTAATACAAGAGTTGGCTATATTTTGAAAAATGAAATTCCCCAAAAACAAAAGAATCCACTGAGACTGAACACTTGTGGGTAACGTTCTTAGAAAGAGCTCAATGTATATGTTTGGTATGAGAATGTGGACCAGATGCAGTGCCATCAACGGCACTGTGAAGAAATTTTATGAAACGACACACCACTGTATAGCTTTCTGATGGTGTGAAATATACAGATGCGATAAAGGCTGTGACTAAAATAGTTACGCAATACCCTTAAAAGAAAAACAAAATTATCTTAGATGCGTAAAAAATAAACAATCACTGTGTCATTGTCACTATTACAATGGCAACAAATGAAAAATGGTTGCATATAATACCCTGCCAGCTACAAGCATACTGTAAAAAGTTCCCTACAGCATCTTTATGTACAGACATCTGTGATTGGTTAAGTCATGGTCACATGTAGGTCAGCTGATTGCTACAACTACAAATCAGGCTTGATCCAGAAGTCAGTCTCATTCTGGATGTGACAATATGAAATTAAACCGACCCTGAAAAGTACAGGACAATGAGTGACGACTTTTTCCGACATGGAACGTGAGTAAAAGTCCAAACTTGAAGTTGCCAAATTACGACAAAAAATATGTCATGATATTTAAATTTCATTGTTTTGCTTTTCAATCTTTTTCTCTTTTAAATATATACATGGAATATTATTGTAGCAATTTTCTGAACCAAGTGATAATGACAGTAACACAAGAAACTATTGTATACTATTGTTCATTTCATGTTATGATTATGAACATCCCGAGCATTTGGATTTTTTACGTTTGGAGCTATCAATTTTGATACGATCGTTCTGTTTGCTCAAAAGTTCTGCGTTCCTTTTCTTCTGTTGAAGGACCAGCTGTGTGATTGCATTGAACATCTGAAAAAGTGAAAGAGCGTGATAACAATGTGGTCATTTATTTCCTTACAGAAGTGTGTGTGTGAGTTTTGGGACTGCTGAAAGTTATTGAATGACATGAACTAGCAATGAACGAAAATGTACAACATAGTCTGTGTCGTTGACTCACAGACAGATGAAAAAAGCAAATGTTCAGGAAAATAACAGCAACATTGGATTTAGTTTTAAGTACATCACATATAAAATTACCATAGTGTTACAGTGATAAAATTTATGCGTGAATGAATGAAGCCACAAACTAGTAACCAAAGATTAAAGAAAAAGCAAGAAGTATGTAATTTTTTGTTCTATGTGATGTTTGAAAATTCATTCATCATTTATGGTAACTAAATTTGCATGAGCAGGAATAATGTTTTACAAATATGGTTGCCAGAGAAAGCAATACAATCACAAGGAAATTAAAGGTTCATACACATAGAGTACGACACGACACAACGTTAGTAACTTTACCACAGATGTGTATAATGAACACGACAGTGTTTGTACAAAAACACACATATAGAAGGGATTTAAGGCAGAGGTAGATATGATGGGAAGTGTTCAAATGCTGAATTACAGGAAAAGAGAGAACGTTATAGCGGTGTGCATTGCAAAACAAAACAAGGGGGGATGACAGGACAACGCTGGAAGGGAAAAAGGACTTTGCCGTGTTTTGGATAAAATGCGTCATTCCAGTGTTTACAGAGGACAGTACACTATAAGGTAACCTACAAGACAAGGGGAGAAATCACCGGGTGTTAACAGATTACAATGTGTAAAATCTACAGCTACGCAGACAGAAAACACCTGTGCAAAGACAGAACAAGTGTGCATTAGAGAACTGAAAGAACAAACAAATAAACATGGAGATAAAGCAAATGCAAACCTAGCGGTGTGCTATATTGGGTGGCAACCTTTCAATAATTATGTACAGGAATTTGAACTTACTTCTTCTACGTTTATGTTTTCTTTCGCACTTGTTTCAAATAACTGAACACCCATCTGTTCCGCAAATTTCTTGGCATCATCTGACTCTACCACTTTCTTGTCTGGACAGTCATTCTTATTGCCAACTGAAAAGATGATACATACAGAGAGAGAGAGAGGCAGAGAGAGACAATATTTGTACTTTACAGTTTAGATGTACACACACTGATATACCAGGATTGCAGTTATAATGAATTACGTTACTGGTAAATGACACTACATAGGCTGAATTTGTTGAAGACGAGTGCTTCAGTCTGTGTCCAAGATATGTTTTATTTTTAAATCAGCTACAATCGCTTTGAGGTTCACAATTGACTACTGATACCTAGAGGGCGTTCTTTCAAATCGAAAAGTTCATGGCATCCTATCTTTCCAGTGACAGCCATGCAATATGCACACTTGCATTCACGTCTGTGTTTATATCAGTACATGTATTACTGTTCTATAAAATTATCCCTTTCACTGACAGTCTTTTTCATTGTATTTTGTTCAAGAATCTTGAATTCTATGTAATGATAACTATAGGAACTCCCATCACCTACATCGGAACCTGCATACCTTTCTAATCAGGACAACTGTGTATTACAGACTGTTGCTGCAAAATGAGGAAATTCTAGTAGGCAGGTTTCACTCAACTCTAGTGATTATTTTTCACACATTAGCAGAAAAAGGATCATTAAGACGACATTGCCAGGAAGCTTGTACTCACCCAATATCCTTGCGACATTGTCACAGTTCTGGTCGATTTCGTGTAACCACCTCTTGACATTGACAAAGGAGTCTGCACTTGTGACATCATAAACTACAATCACACCATGTGTGCCACGATAGTACCTGAAAGACACACAACAACACAGGTTAATCCTCTTTCTCCTAAGTTGTATTTATTTTCCATGGTTTGTCTATGGAGCCTGGTAGAGAGAGGATTAATGTGTATATCCAAGGCCATCGACGGCACATAACAGCAATTATACACCGACTGCAGGTAACCCAGAGTTCATTCAGCAAGACCTTGTAATTTTACAAAGAGAAAACCTAGGCAAGATTAGGCTGTGTCAGTTTAGAGTTTATGTAAGATAATAGTCCTTTTTCTCCAAGATATTTAATTCTTTCACTGCCATGGTTTGGCCAAAACCGTTTGTTTATCAAGGTGATATTGTTCACCTGTTTAAGAGGTTAAAGTTCACAAAATTTTACGAGGCTTTCTTTACTTGAAAGTAATCCTCAATTCTTGGTCCACTTCCTGATCAAAGTATCCTCTAAAGTTTCATGGACATGACAAGTCAACTGTCCAATGCCCATCAACAGTCTGAATATGGATGTACCTTTTTGAAGTGTCAAATTTCATTCATTAATTATCGGCAGCCCTTTTAAAAATAATTTCTTACATCTTTTGAGAGGTAGGGAAATCAAAGGAGACTTTCCACAATATTCAATTTGGTTCTGATGATTGGTTGCACACAGAAGCAAGGAGAATCACAGTGGTATGAACTAACATACTCTATCCCTGCTTCATGTACTGGTACTACCACACTCCTCTTTGATTGACAAAAGATCTACGACATGACTTGACATGAATAACTGTCTGATACGACAATACTGCTCTTTAATCTAAACCAACCACATCTACCTTGTAATGAACTTGTCAAGTTTGTGGCGGGAGAAAACTGGTACCCTGTAAACAAAGCTGACCTACATATTTTGTTTACGTAAACACATGTATATCATGGTCTAGCTTACAGTGTTCAGACATGTGTCTTGCTACTGACTACTACCGACAGGCAGAGAGTATGATTTTGTTTGCATTTTGTGAATGGGAAAGTTACAGCCCCCATAAAGGTCTCACTCTCAGGGTCACCACAGGTCAACGGAATAACACAGCTCAAACATCCTCTCAAAGAGAAGTGAAAGGAATTAGGACAGTTAATATCCATGGAAAAGGAGATGTTTTGGATGTCTTGAAGGAATTAACATGCTACCTATACATAACACATATATATCTTAATGCTGGCCTGTGTGCTAGGGTTTTATAGTTCTTCAGAAACGACTACCCGGTATACATGTATGTCAATGGCAAACTGACTGGCTGGGCCATTACAAACCTAAATTATAACAAATTCCATCTTCTTCTATATCGTATTCTATGGGACCTTCAACAACCACCAAGCATTTCTAGAACACATTTGTTAAACATTTTTAGATGATAACTTTAAGTCAAACCCTGTAAATTTGTTCAGTTGACAAAATTATAACTACAAAAATATCTGTCAGAAAAGTAAACTTAGATAGGATGATTTAAGCATAGTGCAATTAAGGGTCAAATTTTTAGACTCCAAAAATCTTGCAGTTCTTTGCTGACATAAGTTTGTGTGGCCCTGTTTTGAAATCTGTTGAGAAAGTTCAGTTTTACCATCTTCTTTTCTGTGAAAGTCAAACATCCTCTTGCTTATCATAGAGTTTAACACTGAGAATGGAGGCCATTTTCAAATATTGATATATTTGAGATAATTTGCTTCAACAATTCAAACATCTGTGGTAAGCTCTGATTTTTATTCACGATGAAAGAGGACAGTTTGAATTATCACAGGGCAAAATGTGAGCAAGAGTTAGACACTCATTTTCAAACTTTTTTACTGCCTTGACCTATGCTGTACCACTTTCAGATGTCAGTGAGTATGTTACACAAATCGATAAAACTTGGTATGTAAGGGAGGCACGAGTCAAAAGAAATGGCAAGGAGGGGTGAATATATCTATCCACATGGGAAGAGAGCAGACATGGTCAGATGAAGAACATGTGTGCTAGATTTTGCAGATTGCTAAATATAGCACTGCTCCACTTTCACTTACGTGGTGGTTATGGTACGGAATCTCTCCTGCCCAGCTGTATCCCATATCTGAAGCTTCACTTTCTCACCGTTCACATCGATGGTTCTAATCTTGAAGTCGACACCAATTGTTGTTATGTACGTACCTGTTTGTTGAAACATGTAAACAACAATAAGAATGTTACAGTATTGATATACAGCTTGCGTATATCCATCTCTAGAATATTACATGTACTATGGGTATTGAAAAACGACAGAATGCTTGAAGGGATAATGTCAGAAATGCTACAGTGGGGAGATTGTTACATTTGTGGAATTGCAACACTTGATAGACAGGCATATTTGGCAAATTGCAACATCTGGGAGATTGCTATTTGTGTATTCAAAGTCAATATGGAAGTTTGAATAAATGAATTGGTAAATGGACCAATGGCCCTCCATAACTCATGAGAATACCAAAAAAATATGAAGAACACAGGAGCAAATCATCTGCTGATTCAAAATCTGCATGTTTGGAGTCACTTTTATGGAAAATGAATTGAAATAATTGTGGCTTCAGTGCAAGAAGGCCATAACAAACATTTTTGGTTGAAATGATTCTTCCTCTGAAGAGAACCTAAAGTGACTTATTACATCGGCCGAAATTCAACAGAGCAAAATCTTTGTATAAAACCAATATTCAATATTTATTGGAAAATGTTTGACAACCACATTACCACTACAGTTACTAAAACATTGAGTTTATCTGGCGGACCTGTCAAATACTGAAATTTGCAGATACAACCTCACTGCACTGATGGAATATTGTGTCCCCCGCATGGTCCCCCTGGATATGTTGACTTGAGACACAGGTAAACTGGACCACCGTATTCTTAAGTCTTGCTGAAAGATGTTTAAACGCTAACTATTCAAATATACTATTGCACAGCTGGATTCCTGGTAATGTGCAGAGGCTAAGAAAGTCGTTTCTGAGACCATCATTATTTCAGTACCGTAAGGTGTCTGGAACTAAAGCTATTCTCTATCTGATTGGCTGTTCTGAAATAATTCAATAAGAACAGTAAGTTCCCGCCAACCAATTAGCTTATAATAAACCAATTGGCTTAAAGCTTCCGAGAAGCTGCATATTAGTGCTACTCAACATGTATGAATTGTTCACTTGCAATAACTTTATCGACATGCTTATTTGCGGGCTGCATTACATAAACCAAGCTAACATTCAGGGTTAGGGTGACTGCATGTACTAGTAGATGACTTTGACTGAACATCTCCGATGTCATCATATAAGTCATCTTGAACACCACCAGTAATACGTCTGGCCACCTATTTACAAATTTTTGATCAATATTCCATTTTCAAGCGGTTGGGTTAGCTTGTCTCACAGAAACTTCCAACAATATTGCATCCAATTGTAGTGACATATTGCGGTGACACACTGCTGTGACACTTTGTGGTGATATATTCACTTCATTGATACCAACAATCATCCAAAAGCTAACAGCCTGAAAACTTCCCCTTTTCTATTCTTTGCAAACTGCCTGTATAGATTTGAAGTTTGATTCTACATTTCACATTTGTCTTTGCTTATAAAACTGAAGTTACTGTCTGTGGTTCTTTTAGAATCAGGAAGTAATAACAAACATATCAGCCTGTTGTGAAATCAAAGACAATGAAGAATGAATTATGACAGCACTACTGCCCACATACAAATTCTTTTCTGTGTACTTACAGATGGAATATGCCTATTAAGAGGACATGGAAATAAGTGGACAAGTCATCGCTGTTGACACAGTCCCCACTTGCACCATTAATTGATATGCACATGTACACTACAATAAAATGTCTGCGTGCCAAGTTTGAATGAAATCTGTTCAGGGATAGTTGAGTTATGGTTCAAAAACATGAAAAAATGGCAACAAAATGGCTGCCTGGATTGGATCGTATCGCAAAATAAATTGATGTGCATACCGGTATGTATGCCACAACTTTATCCTTGCATACAGTTTGAAAAAAATCGGCTCAGGGGTGACAGAGAAAACAGCTGCTGATGGATGGAACAGACAGAACGGACAAGACGGACAGACGAGACCCAATCTATAAGTCTCCGCTGGACTGTCTCAGCGAGGACTAAAAATTACAGTGTAAGGCTAAACAACAGGTAAATAGATCAAAGTAGTATATCCTGAAAATTTTATCACATAATAGCTTTTAGTGAATACATGATTAAACATTGAAAGACAGCAAGATTTCAAAAGCAACTCATTTGACAATGTGTTTTTCCACCCACAGGAGGTCATGCACTAGACTCTCTCACAGCCCCTCGCCTCTTCACCTCTGACCATAATACCGCCCTCAGAAGATGAGCCGAGCGAAGCTCGGCTCAGCGAGCCGGCGAAGCCGGCGAGGTTCCGCTACGCTATACACGGCTGGCTCAGTGAGCGCGCTTGTTAGAAATACCGTTGAGGGCGCATAACTGCGTAGCGAACGAAGGGGCTGTGAGAGAGTCCAGTCATGCACCTAATTTTTGTCCACACCGTGCCGTATTCTGTTATCATTTCAATATCAGGTACATGAAGCATTGCATCAGAGTTCAAAGGTGTGTGGTCTGCATCCTTTACATAGGAACATATCCACAAGTTATGTCCATTTCCATGATACTGTGTTTCAGTAACAACTGATACTGATACCAGACTCCTTGCCCAAGTCACTTACATGCAACCAAATCACTGACACACTTTGCAACTCAATATTTTACACCTTTCGCCATCATGGTTTGGCCAAAACCGAAATGTTTTCAATGGAGATTGCGGAACTTTTTATACAGCATTGGGGGTGAACAGGTTGAATGAAGAAAAAAACAAGTAACTGCCAATAGTCTAACACATCTTCATGCTCTCATGTATACAGTTTGTCGTTAATAATAATATAGTAATTATCAAATAATTGGTCTAGAATTTTTCATTGAATCAATCATCCCACAGGCAGGAGCCTAATTACATGTTATGATGGCAATCTTTTCTCCTGGGGAAGGGTGAAGCAGTGACCAAGTACCTTGTACAAGGGCACAACATCAACTCTGGAACTCCCAACTCAATATCCCACAATCCTGAGTTCGCTACCCTGGTCATACACCTGGGTCTCAACCCTACCATGATCCTGTTTGCAAGTGTTGTACCCAAGGTCACAGTTCAATGATACCTCTGTTTTACAGATAGTTTCTTTATTATCAAGAGTTTGCTGAATATGCAAATTCATCATAACTTATACAAATTTAAGTTGTGCAAACAAACAAACAATTGTTGATATGAACGATTAGCATTTTTCTTTCTTTTTTATGAAAGAGAAAAATTTAGGAAAAATTAGGAGAGCTTTTGCAAACTTGATATGTTTGCACCTTATAAAATTGGAGACACCAACTCAGAATTCATTGACACATTCCAACTGAAGGCTCGCTCTGTCTGTACAAAATGAATGGGGAATATGATATTATGTAATTAGCATAAACCCAGATCAGGAAATTTTATCCATATATCTACAGTGCATTGTACTTGGCAGACCATCTAGAGGTCAGATCCGGGAATTCAACTTTATGCCGGAAGGTCTGTCAGATGAATAAATGTCACACCCCATCATGTAAATTGGAACATGGAAGGACCAAAAGTGCAGAGTACAATCTGCACAAACTATTTTTAGATTATAAACTTTAGGATATTATGAAACTGAAAACACCACAGCAAATCTTTTAGAATTCACATATTTTTGTGCAGTGTAAACTTTAAGTCATTGAAAAAAGATCTATGAGTATAACTTTTAACTTCCGTGGAGCTTATAAGTGTCAAATGTTCCACAATAGGATCTTTAACGTCAGACATTTTGATACCAAGGTTATTTATGGGTGTGACTTTTCGTAATAGCAGTAATATGAGTAACCCTATCCAGGACATTGTTTTCTATTGGCCAATCCAAAGTCCACTTCCTATTTGCAACACAGAAATTACAAATATGTGTCACATCAACCATAAAAAGATACTCAAATTCTCATTTCTATACATATTAGTTCTGCAAATCTGTTTCTAAGGATTCTTCATTTTGTCCTGTCAAATTAATATGGTCACATGTATCCTTGGAGTAAGGTTTGACACCATGGAATGTTTTCAATGTTTCACACGACTATTGACAAGCCAGAGGTCTGCAAATTCATAGTTTGTGGAACGGATTCACCAGATTTCTTTTTGCTGAAACCGGCGGATTGGCAACCTACTCAACCGGTATATACTAAGTGTAATTCCATGGAATAGGAAGCACACAGGACAGTCCGTCTACAATTGCCAAACGACCTCATTCTCCCTATATACAGGTCTGCAAATATAAACTACCCAATGGTTACACTAACCCCATGCAGCATATCAGTATGCACATATCTACGAAGGAAAACTTTGATAATTTATGATTACTTTTAGTCATAAACAAGTGCTCTTTTATAGTCGGTACTGAAAGACATATCTTGGTTATAAAAACTCATAAAGATGGAAACTAAAATTAGATTTTGAAATTCCAAATGGCTGTCATAAACTGGTCAATGGCCATCATTTCCTCACCAGATTGAAACAGTATCAACAGAAGTTTCAAAATAAAGCAAAAAAAAAATCTCCAATTACTTTCATTGTGATAAACTGTCTCAGACCTGAACTGAACTCTCAACCATAGGTCAGTGTTTACGCAAACTTCCCTGGCATGACATGATCTTAATAACATATTGGACATGTTGAAAGGGAAATCTTTGAATGAAATCAAGTCACCTTCGTGACCCTTCCACTCTGTAATATGACTGAGTAACCTTCATAATACTAGTAGATTTAAGTTTTTTATTTAAAGTTTGAAAAAACATACCTGTAAATGTGTTGTCTGCAAACCGCAGTAAAAGACTACTTTTGCCAACACCTGTAAAGACAAAAAAAATTGTTAATTGTTCGTAACTGTTATTAGATTTTGTTCGACATTTTATTGTGTAAAACACCTTATTTGTGTATGCCACAATACAGCAACATTTCCATTTTGTCTAAAATTGACAAAATCAAGAAAGTTGTATTTATTTCAGAATATATGTACATATATGGAGAGTTGCCTAAAATGCCCAATTCAAGTTGCAAATGTGTCAACATACGGTACAGCATCTGAAATAATTAACATGTTATCAATATGTCTCTAAAATGTCAATCTTATCAGAATGAATAGAGTATGGATCCACATTTCCAATATGATGTAATTGCATCATAGAATTACATGATATGACATTTATCTTTCAAAGGTTATTGACACGGCCTGCCACTCTCAGAACCTATCCAGCCACTGGACTTCAGTTTCGTTTCTCATTGGTACATGTATTGTAAATTTATTAGTGACTGTACAGAGTTGTATTTGCTCTGGGAATGAGGGCCTCGACAATGACAAGGCGTTTGGGTGAATCAATACATGTACATGCATCAGAGAGGGAAATAAACCCAGTTTGTGGAATGACCCTGTACCACTACAATGAAGTGAATCATGCCGTGATCACTTTGCCATTCATGTAGCTGAGTCATCGTACCAAACATCAACACACACTGTCCTCAAATTATTCAGTTATACCGCTAGCCTTGCATCAGATCTGTGGGTGTATAGGAGTAAATGTCAGGGATGATCAACCATGTTTTCGCTGTGTGAGTGGAGTAAGCATGGTGTAAACAGCAATGGCTGAACACTACATTGATAATGGTGTAATCCCATAGCTGTGATATAGCCCACTACAGGAATTTACATTCACAAAATTTAATACATCTGAGTGCATAAAAGAGTGAACTTCAGAAAGGACAACAGTCTACACACATGAAAGACTGTCTAACAAGTGGTACATAAATTTATTAAAGAGTGCCATATACATGTTGATGTAACTAGTAGTCTTGTCTCTTTCAGTTTCTGCCTCTACTGATCGACTACTCAAAACTGTTTCTGAAAAATTTCCTCTTTTGAACTCTGGCACCACAAAATTATCCCTTTTCCTGCCGAGCGCCCCTGTCCATTATCCTGCCAAGTCGGTCAAAACCGGCCCCCTTTTCCGTGTCTACAGAAGATAGGCTCTCCTGCACGCTTTCCTGCCAGGCATTTGGCGGGAAAATACCGCATTTTCGGGGTACGATTACCGACCATATACGTGTTAGACTTCAAAATTTTTGCATGCCCGTATAGAGGGGCAACCGCTGATGAGGTTGTGTCCAGAAAATGACGAGGTCACGGGCGTTGTTTGCCCGGGGGACGTGCACTTTTATGCCCTTTTCTAGCTTACTTTCGCGGAAGTAAAGCTCGTTCGCCGGCACGCACGGCCACACCGGGGAAACGTCACCTCTCTCGTGGGTTAGTAGAAGACCCAGGGGTTAGTGCTATGGGTGCGGGAGCACCCTCAAACCTGTCCTGTTTCCCCTGGGTTGTGTCACTTGGCCACGTACTTTGAACGACTTGGAAGAGTCGCACAGTGCAGTCTGCTTTGACGTAGTGTCAACGACATAGTTCCGCCATTGAAGGAAGGCGTGTACGTAGTTTGGCCAGTTCAGTGAACACTTAGCTCGTTAGTGTTACCGTTTCCTAACAGGTTAGTTGTGCAGTTGTTACTAAGGTGCAGTTTTGTACCACCTTAGCTTGGACAGTGCAACTGCTCTATGCACTACCCTATGCACTAACCCCAACGACAGATGGTTGGTACAACGTCTACGTCGCACGAGCACAGCCTCCGTTGGGCTGTGCCCCTCCCACGTGATACAACGCACGTTCATCCATTACTATAGCGTCCTTACGGATCTGCCAAAAACGAAAGTGGGGGTAAAAACAAAACAAACGAAAATATGCGATCCATAGATAGTATTTTATTCGGGAATAATTTACATTATGCCGAACAATAAATCTCGGAGTCTGTCTCGACGTCCGAGTGCATGGTCCGTGTTTCAAAAATTACAATCGGGGTGGCAGATCCGTGTTTCAAAAATTATAATAGGGGGAATTGTACAAAATAATCCGTCTAAACAAAACAAACGAAAATATGCGATCCATAGATAGTATTTTATTCGGGAATAATTTACATTATGCCGAATAATAAATCTCAGAGTCTGTCTCGACGTCCGAGTGCATGGTCCGTGTTACAAAGATTACAATCGGGGGATTGTACAAAATAATCCGTGTTTCAATTTACAATCAGCGGGATCGTAAAGCACAAACAAACGGCACAACCGTGCTCAAAATGTGATCATGGTCCGTGTTCAGAATACAGTCAAGCCACTGTTAGGCGAAGCTGTCCCCTGTCCGTTATTTACGTCGGGTTCTCTTGCTGATGGGTGTCGTCGGGGCTGTGTGAGTAGAGGTCTGCACGCCAATGCTCCTCTTACCTCGTAGCATCATGCGATGATGAAAAGCCGCAAAACACTCGCCCTCGTGAAGATGAACCCCGCACAGACTACATCCTTTGGACGTCTCAGACAGTCGTCCGCTCGCAGTGGTCTTACCCTCTCTGCTGCATACTTTACAGCATTTCTGCCGCCCCTCCAAACGGCTGACAACGTGCATCGGCTGATTTTGTGGATTGATGTACGAGGCAAGAGAAACGTGGCCTCGACCTCTCTCACACTGGGCTGCGATCGCCCACAATAACCGCCAATGAGTTGTTTCCCGACACGCAGATGAAACATCTTATGGTCAGCTTACTATCAGGGTGTACATGCTTGAAGCATATATATGCATTTACCAGGGCAACATCAATCAGGTAACATGCCAGATATGTCCACCATCTGTGGTTCTTGCGCCCAGTGTGAAAGTACTTGCGCTTCTGGTTGGCTCGGTCGACGCCTCCCATGTACCGGCGATAATTATACAGCGACAGAGGCACTTGTCGCCGCTCGTCTCCCTCCCCCACTGGCACGCACTCCAAGGGTGGATAGACCGTATTCAAGATCAGCACCTGAGCGTTACTATCCTGATAAGCAGTGATGTTAAGACGAGAGTCCGTTCTGGTCGTGGCTTTCATATCCCAACAGACAGAGGAAGGCGCTTCCTCTTACCCGGCGGAATTATTGAGGGGGCATGGTGCGACGATTACGGCGGTTAAAACTCCCGACCATGTAGATCCCGGTCTCCATCAGCTCTCTAGCAGTAACGACCGTGCTAAACAGGCTATCACAGAATAGGCTGTGATTATATCCACAGAATGGCTGGACCAGCTCCATCGTAATTCTTTTCACCACACCTCGCTCCTGCCGTCTCCCATCAGTCCGATCCCGAAATTTCACACCTAGGTACGGTGCAAAGTTAGCGATGTATGCAGTGGTGGAGTCGCACAGCTGCCATATCTTGAAACCGTCTCGATCAGGCTTATGCGGTAATCTCTGCTTAAATTTAGAACGGCCCTTAAATCGCACCATGCCCTCGTCGATGGAGATCTCTCTACCCATCTTATAATTATTTACGCACCGGTCAACTATGGGCTCCATCCATGGATTGATTTTATACAGGGGATCCTCCTGACACCGACGTCGGCGGCGTGCCTCATCAGGATCACGACGTGGATCGTTCTCTGGGTCTGCCAGATGAAAGTATCGCATAAGCTGCTGAAAGCGACTGCGGGTAATCACAGTAGAAATACCCTGGTTTCTCAGAAAGGGATCGCTTGACCAATAATCCTCCACTGATGATTTACGGTCGACACCCATACAGACTAAGACGCCAATGAACGCCTGCACCTCTTGGTAGTCAGCGTTACGCCAGTATTTATCTATTTTCCTAGCGATATATCGCTGGTGGAATTTGGCGTATTTATTAGTCTCCTCCTTGGCCAATCTGATCAGTGTAGCTGGAATAAACTTAAAAAAGTAATCGAGCTCACGGGAGTGGCTGGGCAAGGTGAAAGTCGGTCCTCTCTCATGGTCAAAATCGGTCTCCTCAAATATATTAGCATCGGTAGTCTCCGACATACGCCAGACAGGAGGGGTGTCGTCCTCCGCCAACACAGCAGCAACGTCATCATCGTCGTCAGAGCTTGCCTCACCTACATACTGCCTGTCATAAAAGTCATCGTCCTCTGCCGCATCCTCGTCAACCTCCGAGTCAGACTCAGCGGTGATATCACCGTCGTCTGGGCGTCTGGGCCTGAACTCGCCCGTAGCGGCATCAAGGATCATATCTGGCTCAAAATCAGGTGGGCTATCCTGATAACGAACCCTCCGCACTATCTTTTTCGGCGGGGACATCGCAGCACACGAAACTATGGCAGGAGCGGGCTGGCAGCCTCTGCTGATGACGAGGACTCAAGCTCTTTCGCACTGGGCACAGGAACCTCTCCTGACGCAGGATGAGGGCTCATAGTACGCAACAGGTGGTGTCTCTCCCGGAGCAGCCGGGGGAGAACCAATGGCATCAGCCGTCTCGTTACTCACTGTCTCACTAGCAGCAGCAGACGTAGTCTGTGCAGGTGAAGTATCTCCCACAAGAGCAGATGTAGTCTCTGCAGGTGAAGTAGTCTCTCCCGGAGCAGCCGGGTGAGAACCACTGGCAACCGGTGACCCGTCATCATCCTCATCGGCAGAACGATCGTCTTACGTTTACGCTTACCACTGGGTTTTTCAGCCGGAGATAGCTTCGCCTTACGGGAGCGTTTCTTGCCCGACATCTTAGAACGTTTACTAGGGACATCACAACGATCGCTACCACTACCGCCCGGAGACTCTGCATCTTTGAGCTTCAGTCGTCTGCTCGCCTTCAGAAAACTTTTGCGGTCCGTCAAGCTCATGTCTGGAACAGTGTCGACAGACTAGCAGGTCCCTCCCTTTTAAAGCCACAGGGAAACAAAGCCCTGGACATGATTGGACGCAGGGATGTTAATATATGCATCCACCTGTTATTATAATGGACCTACGGCAATCAGTCCACCAACCGGCGCTGACATTCCTACCCGTCATGTAAATTGCCTGTCCGCACCATTTGATATGCTAATAATACTCATTTGGGATGCAAATCCCTCGAGCACTTAGCATAACATAGTCAATGTCATTAGCATCTCAACTTGACATTCCGTCCAGCTGGGTACGTGGCATGCGCACCTGCCACCCAAGGACGTTGGCCCAAGCCCATGTTTAGTACGGGTGGGAAACCCGTATCTTTAACCTCATGTCCCTTCTAAGTACGCCTGCGCAGGGCGTATTGTCATCCAAGTCGGTGACAAGCCAACCCGACAGATCGCCCATTAAGCAGTAATGGACTGGCCGTCTCGTTCTTGTACGGCAACGAACAGTGCTTCAGCGGCTTGTTTAGGTCATAACCGTCGCCTGCCGAGCGGCTTACCCAACTAAGGCGGTCAAAGATGAAGGATGCCAAAATTGTCAACGGCTGTCTCGGCCTCGTCCGTTGGGCAAACATGGCTCCTTCAAATAACGTGGCCAGCACGTCTACGTCATCAGCGGTGATGACGACCCGTCATTGACGCCCGAGTGCGTAAAACTCGGAATATACCGACAGGTACCTCTACCTGAGTCGGTCATACTACGGTATAAACCAAACACAGGTCTGCCAACTCCCGTTAGACTCGGCCGTTAGCCGAACTTCACAGGGACAACATAGGCGTAACAAGTCGGTGAACAACGGTTCACGCACCTAACCGCAGCCGCCAAGTCGGTGAACAATGGTATCAAATTTTGAGGCCATGTTCCTGAATGGCAAGGCTGAGGCGGTGTGTTTTCGTTGCACGGCTTGAACGTCTAGAGCCAAGTGCAGCCGACAACGTCCGACATCTGAGTGGGTAGTCTTTTCGAGAAGGTAACAAGTCGGTTAAAAGCGGTGGTTACCCTTCACAAATGTCGCTCAAGTCCGTTCGGATCAGTTCCATGTCAGGGACTAATCAAGCCGAGTCCGTCAAATCCGTCCACACTTCCCGTCAATCAGGACCAAGTCCGTGATTTTCGTCTCGCACCATTGGCAAAAAATTGCACCGCCAGCTGAGGCGGTCTTAGGCGGTTGCCTTACAGAAAGCCGAGTCCGTCAAATCCGTCCGCACTTCCCGTCAATCAGGACCAAGTCCGTGATTTTCGTCTCGCACCATTGGCAAAAAATTGCACCGCCAGCTGAGGCGGTCTTAGGCGGTTGCCTTACAGATTAGCGTTGCCGAGACGGTCAATTTCGGCCGCAATCTATGTAGTGCCTCAGAGCCAAGTTACCCCAAACTCCACTAGAATACGTCAACGTGCTAACCTGCCAAGTACGCTACTCGTCCCCCAAAAAAAAACCAGTCCCCCACCGGGGTGGGGGACTGGCTGGGTAGCTTCCGCACCTTTCCCTGTCGTTGGACTCTCTGTGAACCCATTTCGAGAGCAAACGCCGTTCCTCGCCCAAAACCTGTCCTCGAACGACCCCTAGCGCGAGCAAGGGTTTGCTACACGTAGTTCCGTCGACTAGGCAGGAAAGGGGGTACCAAAAAGTAGCCCGATTTCCACCGCCTTGGCAGGATAACGGCCGTGGCTGCTCAGATTCTAGCTACACCGAATTTCAAGCGGATTTTCACCGACTTGGCAGGAAAGGGTTATAAATTGTTACTTTAGGCAAGCTGCTGACAGAAAATCATTAAATATAGAATAACTGGCGAAGATATTCACACCATTGGAGAGAAAAACAATATTTACATGAAATATTAACTGAAGATCTTTTATGATCTTACTTAAATGTAATCACATGATAGAGAAATATCAATGAAATCTCCACATAAATGTGATTGTAGTAAATAATGCATTCATATGGAAGTATGGCAACTACAATTGATAATGCATTGTGACATTGGTTTTGACATTATTTTAATACCTGGATTCGATAATCTTCCCTAAATTTATTCATCTGTGATTATGACAATTACAAGACACGAAGTTTGAGATATCTCACTCAGTGCTCGCAGACTTAGACCGATGTCATATACAGTACTCATGTACCCCAACAATGCCCATGAACTTGAATGAGAACAAGCATTGAAATACTGCAGTAAATTCTACAGATTATATGTGCACACCTGGGATGTCATCTTTTTGAAAAAAGTTAGTTTTAAAAGCTTACAACATCTGCATAGGAAATTCCAATATCACTGTATCATCAAGGTTCAAATCATTTAATATCACAGCATATGGTGGGAAAAGTCAGCCCTGAGAAAGTTTTTTGTTATGCCTGTGTGGTAATATCTCATCAAATATGCACAATTATTACTCTACCTTGCATAGAATTTCTAATTGATAAATTTGACAAATATGCATAAATCAGCTGGGATACGTGATAATCAATTGTTGAAATGCAATGTAACTTTTGACGATTTTTTTTAAATCCTGAAAAATGATATAGCTAAGCTGCAGCTTATGATTGATATAAAACAATCCATATTGTGTATTTTTTCCATATTTGAGAGCCTACAATGCCAGAATTGGAGTGCGAATTTTGAAGTTCAAACAAGTGACCATAAACGGTCATGGAACCATAGACAGTAGAGAAACTGTCTGCGATGGAACTCACCTGTAACATATTAGACTACAAGTACATATAAATGCATACAGTATACAGTTCATCTTTATAGTTCGATCATACTGGCTATGTGGTGCAAATATAACTAACAGTAGTGCTCTGAGTGTCCATATTGTCTCTAGGGTCCTGTCTGCATGCAACATGGCTCATCTACCAACGTCAAAGATTTTGATTGGCTTATCTTTCCCTCACACTTTGGAGGACAATCTTTCCTTCTTAGAAGAGCCAGCAAAGACTACATGTAACTCAAATGTTTACAGATACAATTTGTATAGATTAACTTAGACCTGTATACGGTAGTTATCAATGGCAAAACAAAAACATATTATTAATAAGTATGTACAGGAACTATAAAACTATATATAGTTTTCAACTCTGAGGAGGGTTATTAAAAAGGTGGGGATCAAGCACTGTACTGTGTATGTGCATTCTACATGTTGATTTATTGGAATATGTTACGGTTGTTTCGATTGAGGAAGCAAAATTACAAACAAGACTGGCTTGCAGTAAAACTTCACAGAACAATCTATGAACTAAAAAGTCTGTTACTGTAGCTGTAAATTTGCAGTACGTCTGGCAATATCAGCTGGCAAAATCAGAGCAAATGCAGAGACTGATTTCAACATACACCATATGCACTTACTGAAACAAGTCTGGCAATAGAAATTAATACTGTCTAGCCTGGCTCCTTACATTTTCCTCTCATGATCATATTTATTAAGGTCTCTTATTGCACACACACTGAAACAAGTCTTGCAATAGAAATTAATATCACCTTACTCAATCCAGTTTTCCCTTCACAATGATATTCATTAAGGTTTTTTAAAATTCAAAACCATTTGCCCTCTGTGCTCTCGGTGATACTTTGCTATTTATATGTATATTCTGGTGTATAGTTTGTGAAACCATTACAAAGCACTCATTTCATGTACACCAGAAAACCTAGAATTACAGACAATTATTGGGAAACATATTATGAAGCAAATTTGAGGCAGAAGACGGTTAAATTTGAAAGTGTAAAATTAGATCCACGTAAGGTAAAATGTAAAATTTGGAACATCGCTACAGGTGGCGAGAGTATCACTATCATCAGTGCCACTCAATATTGTCTGTGCTGGTATTTTTACGTAACATTTGGTGGTGAATTAATAAAAGCTTTCTAATTTTATAGCAGAACCCAGGACATGTTGCTATCTCCAAACTTTGCCGTGCAACAGTTTGCTGTGATGACTGTGTATTTTTCGTATAGAAACTAACCCTAATTGTTTACTATATCACAGAGAAGCCCCTTTGCACAGCTTGGGTTAAAGGTCAACGTGAACTCCGCATATCAATTTTACATACATGTAGCCTTGGTTTATTGTTTTATGTAGCCATTGCACAATGTGCATGATTAGAATGCCATTCTTGAAAGCCTGGCAAGTTATTTCTGAAATCAGGATTGCCTGCCATCAAACAACCAACAAATGATAAAAAAGAACTGAATACATGCTAACCACAAATGTGCAAATTTTCAGTCTGTAGAAAAGAGATATAACAGACACAATGAGTCATTCCTAGACCTTGATATACAACAGATGCTATTGTGTTGGATTTGAGTGAACAGACTCTCAGATCCATAGCTTCAAGGTCAGTATTGATTACTCCATACAATGCTCTGAGACCAGTGGTTAGAGTTAACTGCTTTTCTGAAGTGGAATCTTGTTTCATATGGTTTCTGGTATCAGTACATTGTAAGCCTGTAGAGTGTAGCACTTTACTCGCCTGACCTATATAACAGACTTTTATCATACAACACTGGTCAATTTACCATTGGCCATGCTGTCAGGACACAATTATCTCACAATGGACACCATTAAACGCTTATTACATGGCTACGTGCATCTCCTATGAGCCATGACTCTTTTAGAACACCTTCACCAACGGCTGGTTTGGGTCTGGAACCTTGATGTAAACATGAGTCTTTGGTACTTTTGGGACTCAAAGAACTGGATATATATATCCAATCTAGGTTCACATCCAATCTAGCTTCTAAAGTTGTCTGGGTACAACTTGTCATCTATTATAACAAATACACACATGAAATCTCACATTGTGCCTTGCAAAAATTTTCCATTCAGATAATACTGAATATAATACAGAACAGTAAGCCAACCCTGCCTTACAGTATGTGGACAGCTAAAATAAACCAGGCAAAACTACGGAATTTCTTACAGTAACAAAGAGACAATCTGTATCCATGTACTAGTTTGTTACTGTATGAATAGCATAGAATTAGGATGTTGAAGGAAGGGGCACAGTGCTACTTAAGACTTTGTACATCAAAGCAAAATGGGTTTTACTGATATTCTGAGATAAAAGCTATGATTGACTGAGTTCAACCGAATGACAGCACTCTGACAATATACCATGGCGTGCTATATATGGTATTCTCTTCCAATAGTTGCATTGTTTTCAAGGCACTCACCTTGGGCAAGGACAACAACAATGATGTCACCCTTCCTAATGGAATACAACTCAACTACTGTTAAATCAAAAACTTGAATCAGTTTCTACAATCAGGTAAAGAATTACCTGGGAAGAACGATTCTCAGCTAGACAATACACATAAGTAGTGTTGTAATAGTGTTTTGACTCACAGAAACTGCTAGGTGTTAAGTGCAGCTCACTACCAGCAGGGTGGAAGGGTGAACTGTGAGTAAGTCTCATGTGTAAGGGAAGTGATGTGACCCAGTCATCATCCTTCAAGTGCCTGTAGCCATCCACATATAATATACTGGAATAATTTCTAACATCTGACATTGACGAGAAATAAGTCCATTCTGCACAGATCTGCATAGATGTCTGGATAAGTATCTATATTATATCACAGACTTTGTTCTTTCTGTTTAGTAAACTTTTAACTCATTATGACTTGGTGGTTGTGAAAAAATTCTAGTTGTCTTTTTTTTTTGAGGGGGTTGGTCAAATCAGGTAGAAGAACGAACCATGTCACAAGAGATGATGAGTGGAACTACTGAAATCACCTTGAGAAGTCCTGAGGATTGGAATGGATCCATCTTCAACTACAAACTTCATAATTATTCTCACGTTTGTTTGTGATGATCATGGATGTTCATCTGTTCACTACAGAACTGCAAATTCCTGCACTACGAATTGGACTCATGATTGACTACCTGTTTACGACTACTGGGTACACTTTCGCATAAATTTGTTAGCAAGTCTTGGGTTTGAATCGGTAGATCTGCATGATCTGTGCGACAATAAATCCCATAAGCAATGAAAGCATCCTGCTCTGACCTGAATAAAGCAAGTATGCTGAGCAAATTCAGAGACATGACCCAGTTTTCAATTTACTCAACAGTGTTTTCTCAACTTTTATTTTGCTTTCCCTCTGCCGATAGGACATTTAATCCATTCAAATCTGACATAATTACATCATATTTCACTACTGTGATCTCAATGCTAAAGAAGTTTACTGACTTTGAGGTGAGAATCTTGGTATGATATAAAAGTTTACTTAGTAGATGTCACTACAGGTACTAGCCTATGTCTGACCATGAATAAAAATATAGGAAGTCTTATTCAAACACAATTCAATTTTATTCCATCTGAAAATAACTCTTGGACAAAAACTGAAGGGCACTCAATCATCTGAAGGACGCACAACAAAAATAGAAAGTCCACAGACTATCAATGACAATGTAAATACAACTATGGCGTGATGCCCTTAATGTTATCCTGTGAGATTTGCTGAGGTAACATTGTCAATGAGAGGGCAGAATTCTCTATGTTTTGTAGAAACAATATGTTATGTGTTCATCTCTGTGATGGTAGAAAACATGCATTATGTGTGTAATTAATGTCGTTCGTAAAAAAAGTGCAAAAGTATCTCTGAAAATTCCTCCTCTCTGCTGTTGAATTTGACAAGGACCTTAGGACAAGGACATAAGTCTAAGAGACCTATAGAATCCTCCCTTGACAGAATTGAATTTTGCTGAATGTCTGTACATCACACCGATAATGTAAATTTTATCCCTTATCTTTATCTGCATGTACATGAAACCAGAGCTTATCGAAGCGTTAGCTCTCGTCTCAAATTTCCAATTGTGACCAAGGAAGCATTAAATATCTATACACATGGCAATTTGTCCCAGAATGCACCAGTGTATCCACCAATACCCTTTTTAATGTCCAACTAGACTTACCAGTAAAAAGTTGTGTCATTTTAAAGGCAAGTAACTATAACATTTGATTTTTTGGCACACTTTTTGTTTTGTCTGTTAATCACAAGTTCTTATTCAACTTATTCCCCATAATACAGCATGTCGAAACATCCACCATTTTTTGACATAGTGTCAATACCTGTAAATGGCACTATTATTGTTTGTTTATATGTGATTTCTAGTCTGGACCAGAAGTCACTTATCATAAATAGCACTGCAGTTAACACATGTACAGGCTGAGTTTACAAACTGAATTCTGTGTATCTCAGCAAGCTTTGGGGGGGTAGAACAAGAAACTGTGTTACTGACATCAAAAACACAACTACTGAAAAAATTATCAAAAGTTATAGCTACTGCCCCACTAAAATTTGCTGATAAAAAAAAATGTAGTCATATCCAGATATCAGTAGTACAGTAGTTGTAAAGGCTGTTCTCAATAAACCTAAAAAGACTAAAATAAAGTACACTTTGTGTACAGCTACTACCTAACTTATTTATTTTATTTATCTAGTGTGCTTACAATGTGTCATGTTATCAAATAATTGATATACAGCAATATATTGGACATTCCTAGTAACAAGCTGCATTTTCAATCACAGTATCCAATTACTTGGATTTTGACACTGGTACAGTGTTATGCATGTATAGAAATCCTTTTTTTATCATTTGATCAACATATGGCCACTGAACTCAAAATAATATTTCTATCTATTGGTCAAAATTTGAGAGTTTAATGAAGTATATTAAACTTGTTATTTTAATCAATTGTCTCCTAAGGTGTTACAATTCATCTTTGGAAGGTTAAACTAAGTATTGTGAAAGTACATTGATGAAAGTGCTGTCAGAGCGGTCTTCCAGCTTCCATGTAACAAATTTGATTTGATGGGCCCTCTGTTCAGTACCCACCCACTCTAGATTTTTATTTGAATAAAATCGTAATGTTTTTAGAGGTGATCACCTTTTTCACCGGCCATATTTGATACAAGTTGTGACCCTGTTGTTTTTAATAATATGGGGGGAGGGGGGCTACATACAAGAAAGAGGGTAAACGGGGGCTTATGATGAGAGACAAGGTGACCATCTACTATTACAATGAGCGGCAAGGTCACCATCAATAATTCACTGGGGTTACTTTATCGATTTATGAAAATTCCTGAATCCTCTTAGGACACATGTAATGTTATGTTTACAAACAAGCTGAAAGGGGCAGAACTTGGACTGGCTCCAAGTCTGTGGGCATATAAATATCAAAACAGAATAAACTGAAGGACTAAACTTCAGTAGACTGTTGCATTAGTGGTAGGCTGATGCATACTTGTAGATTGTGGGGTGAAAGTGATGGCCAAGCCAGTAACTGCAGCTGGCAAAAGCCAAGCGATGGGATGGGGATGGGGGTGGGGGCGTCTAGGCAAAATTGTAGAATACTGGAGTCATAGTTCCAAGACATTATTACGACCTAACATTACCCTTGGGATGGTTTCTGTTTGTTTACTATGAAAAGTCCTTACTATGAGCAGATTGCTCCAGTCAATATAGACCTCACAATTCTGCAGACATATGTACACCTTGATTAGATACAACAGTACCTATATTGACCTCTGTGGTAAGGAGACTTTACTAAGGTCACCTCCTGCAACCTTGACATAATCCTTGAGGACACCTTTTTACTAATTTTATATATTGCAACTCTATCATACCATATTTGTCAATTGTCAAAGCACAATTCTTACTCTGCTTGTAGTCACAATACAGAAATAATTTGATGATCTGAAACTTCATGGACCACTCTGCTGTCTTTCACTTCACAAATACTACAGGGCCAACTAACAAAAAAATCTTTTTGAGCAATATGAACATAAAACAATGATCGAAGTATTGTTAGCATTAATTAAATTTGGCCACGAGTGTTTATTTGTTTTTATTCTATTTCCTTACTTTTCTATAACACTGATCTTGACAAACCAGTGTAGATGTGTAGCTATTTACATGTACACCTCCATTACATATATAAAGTCCTTGTATATCTTGTTCATAACAAGTTGATTGATTCATAGTATGTGTATATCACATGAGATTCTGAAGTATCACTTGCATATATCTTCATTATACATGAAAGGTATATTAAGAAATATTTTGCTAGTGGCTGCCAAAATCTTGATGCAAAGTCACCCAAAAGATTTTGTGAAATTAAAATTTGTGATGTGCACCACTTAACATATACCTGAGACACTTTAGAAGTTCACTCAGATGTGAAGAAATGGTCAGGATGACCTTCGGTCAATTCAGGTCAAACAGAGCATTCACTTCCCCTTCATTATGGCCCCTGTACACAATTTAAACATTGTCTGAATACACTTAGGAAATATGTAAAAAGGTAGGAGTTAAATCTCATTCTCTTTCCAGACCTGACAATAGACAGTAGCTGACAGAGTTTCGAAGACTCTACTTCACCACATTATTTTTTTATGAAAAATTGTAAACTATAATGAAACTGCATACATGTCCCGAGTTCCTGTGCTTAATTACGTTGTGAAGTACTACCATAGTCCTTGATACAAAAACAAATATGCCAAAGTCTGCTGTACAAGACATCAACTCAACTACAAATACATGTCAGAGATGTTTAAACAGTTACAATAACATTATATGTGAGTGCTTGGAATAATGACAGACAGGGAAGTGACCCACATACAGCTTGGCACTTACAAAGTGCGACATAATCTGGCAAAGTGTGAAATAACAAAACCTTCATCGAATCGGTTTACACTTGCTATGGCTCCAAGATGTCAATGGTAAAATGTTAAAATATTGTAAGCCTGGTGTCTACGGTAGAGATTGTAAGTGACAGTTTACCTGGGTTATTAGGAATGTCTTTTGGAGATAAAACTGAGGTCGAATGAAAATATGCTCAAGGCTTTGACACGGAAGTTCTTGTGCAATGTGATTATCCTGCTTTTGTATGCAAGCATCGTATTTCCTTACATTCTCTGTCGTATCATATCATGTATCATTCTCATATCTATGTTATATCATAAAGTATGGACTCTGATTGTCATGAAGATGCTGCTATTTAACATGACTGGTAATACGCCTAAAATTTCAAATACACTATGTCTTGCATCACGGGATTTCTTTCCTAAGTATACAATCGACGCCATGAAGTTATAAAGGCAGTCCTCCCCCACATTCCCGTAAAGCGTTACAAATTTCTTCATGATAAAAAGCTCTCTGTTATGTGTATCTACAGAGTGAGAGGCGACTTCCGGGTGAAAGTGTCTTTCCACGAAAGCAGTTTTCTCGTCGTCACATCGTGTGTGCTGCCCTTCCGCGGTAGCCTAAAACTGAACGCCTGCACCCTTTCATTGATGAAAATCCCTGTCTTGCCTATCCAATTAGGGTTGTGAAGTTGGTCGGGTAGTCCCCCGATCAACCAATGTGTACTTATCGTCACAATAGACACATTTCACTTCCTGTATCAAATTTTGAACCTCATAACTATAACTCTCACTCGAAACTCACAACCCGGTTAAAATTACGATTTTGAAATAATGGAAATACTTACCGCTGTCGCCGATTATAAGTAACTTAAATAAATGGTCGTACTCTTTGGCCATTTCAGAGCCGCTAATGTCCGTTACTTTTCACTGTTTTCACGTATATTTGCTCCAAACACGAATTAATTCGATTGATGTCCCGATTGCCCGATGTAATTTTTTCGAGGAGGGTGGAGGTTCTACTATTTGAGCATGCGCGGTGATGATATCATCACGTACTTTGATCTGCATCTAGTTTGCATAGGTAACGAGCGGGATTCCTCGGTCGATCACGTGAACACGATACTACTACCGGCGTCTGTCAGCTGTTTCAAGATGGCTTAGCAGAAGGGGCGACGTTCGTCCGCATTGTTTGAATGAAAATGCAGGCGATCATTTCTCAGACAGCCTGGAAGCAAGTTCGTAGCAAACAGCTATTGATTACGATTCCAGTATTGTCAGGACTTCGCAGATTTTGTCAAGAAGCAATCAGGTACACGCGAGAGGGAGACACATAAATCATCAACCATGTGGCCATGCACGCATTTGTATGGGTTGTTCGAGAGGGTCGGGGAACTACCCCGAATTACCACAGCGAAGTATCAATGGTTCTCCTGTGTAGATAACCTCCATCAAACACTGTGACTGTTTTCAATTCGACAAAGCCTGTTTGTGACCATGAATATACATCATGGTTCAAACAGGAAAGTCGGGCTTTTAAATAATAGGCTGCACAATGGTTGACGGATGTTGGATCCGTCGCTTTGTCAAGGTCATTGATATCATATTATCTTGGGGTGAGGATGTTAAATTATTTTCTACCAAATTACAATCACTCAACAGTTCCTCCACAAAAAGAGGAGGGAGTGTGCTTCAATTCAGAAGAACGAGGGCATCAGCAGCATACGATATACTAAATCACAGCTTCATTTGCAATCAGACTGCTACCTTTTGCAAATCTTGGAATATTGCCGCTTTCTTTATTGGAGCACCAACTTTATTGTGGCCGCAGCAACTGTGTTGCAATAACACGAACATATATTTCATGCCATCTGGTATCTATGACTAGCATGAGTGACTTGTCTGACCGGACATCTGATATCTGGTACCACCACTTAACTAGTAGTTTGAGATTGCATTATTGATTTGGTCAGTGTTTTGTTGTTGTTGTTTTGTTTGTTTCTTTGACCTGGTGATTCACTTGCTGGAATTGATTTGATGTCATTTTTGTCGCCTCACTCTGGTTTTCCAGTATCATGCACAAATTAGACACTGAGACGACAAGAGAGTAACATACAGGCTGTATAAAAAAACCAAATAAATGTATAGTAAATAAATTAAGTGTACATGGTTTCAAACTTGCCTGCTATATGATCATCTCTGTTTAATCGTTAATGCTCATTTGGGTATGAGTGCCTGTAGTGGACTTGTAATCTGAAACGTACCGTAATGCATTTGTGCTGCACTTCTGTACACTAACTATCATGATAAACAGCTGAAGTTTTAGACATAACATAGAAAATACCCGAATGTAAATTATTTTTAGTCAGCATTGCTCTCATTTGCAAATGTTAACTGAATCAATAAAATATATTTGTTGATTTAAAACAATACATACAAGCCAACAGTTTTGCCTTTGGCAAGATACTGAACCATAATTAAGCAAATCCGTGTAGTATTTGGTGGTCCCTTGTGTCAGTATTGAAGTGAGTTCTATCTGATGTTCCTGTTTCACTCTATATTGTATTGTTGCCTTAGTGTGATTGGCCTTAGCTCTACATGGCAGGGCTGTGTATTACCGCGTTATACGGGAGGCCGTATAACGCCGGTAACACACAGCCCTGCCATGCAGAGCTAGATTGGCCTTAGAACCATCCTAATGTTCCATCCCATATAAATGTGTGGTTTTAGACCTTGTCCAATTACACGAACTTTAGCAAGGTACTAACAAAGTCGCTAAAGGGCGTTGTCCCTCACATCATAGAGAGACCACGCCTGAGGCAAGTCTCTGTGATACAGATATGAGACTTTAACCTCTGTATTTACATACATGAGAGTTGTATCTCCTCCCTGTACAGAAAAATGTAGGTTCATCTTTCAAAAAAAATTCAAAAACCAAAATATGGGGTGGGAACATAATTCCTTGTTACCCTAGTATGTACCGTATTGTTGTTTGACAGTGTTGACAATGTCAAACACATCAAGGCTAGAGATAGGAAAAATTAGAAGGGCCTACAAATTTCTTTTGTGGCTCCCCTAGGACTATACTGTATGAATAATCATAAATTATTTTGGATCATTTCTTTGCTTTTTTCCTATTTACTTGAAAGTAAAAGCAAAATATAAAACATTTTGCGAAAATGTCAGCACCTGGCAACAGTACCATATCACTCTTTTACCATCCTATTTACATTTGGCTAATAAACTTGACCACCCCAATGTTTTCTGGTTTCATACATATCGTCTTGTTTCTTTCAGACCAGTTGAATTGTCCCACCACACATACGATGGACACGACCCACCGATCATATACCTCCATGGCTTGTTTGGTTCAAAAGCCAATTGGCAATCGGTAGCGAAAAACATCAATCGAAAGACGAATAGGAAGGTGAGCAAAGGATAAAGTACCAATCGTAAATTAAGATATGAGGGAGATTGTGAGATTTGTCAGGTACACTTGATACTGAACATAAGTCTTACATATACCAGTCAAGCAATGTCAGTGATTATATGAAATAAAACATATCAACCTTGATTTAGAGCCATAAAAGCTTCATGTTTTCTGTACTTGTGTTCTGTTTGATTATTATACTCTGTACCTTGACTCTCTGTTGTATCTCCCACATGCAAATGCCAGATGGGATCAGAGATTCCTTGCAAAGTTCAGGTTCAGAGGTTCAATTTGTTGAGATATTTACCATTTCAAATTCCACAGTGTAGAACTGGGAAAGCAAAATTGGCAGAGCAAACTGTTTTTATATGAAGTACAATTGCAATAATGTACATGAGGGGAAAACGATTATTTTGAATACAATAGCTTTATTCACTCTATCATCTACCAACAGAAAACTGTCTTTTCTTTTTAGACCATACTTGTTGATGTTCGCAACCATGGAGACAGTAACCATAGTGATGTGATGAGCTATGCTGCAATGAGCACAGATTTGGTGGCGATGATGAATAAACTTCGAATTGATAAGGCAGTGCTCCTTGGACATAGCATGGGAGGTAAAATTGCCATGGTAACAGCTTTAACTCAGGTAAGAACGTCTTGCCCTTTTTTTGAAGGGATAAAAGTTTTGTACTTTAGGAGGATGGGAGATAAATGAAATGGACAAAGGAGGATTTTTACATGTGCCTGATGAAAAATTTGTTGGTTTTAAGATACTGTCAGCCTGTCCCAACTGCCGAGTCAAATATTTTTTTCTGAAAATTCAGCTGGTACAAAAGTTGTGTAAAAAACAATTTAGCTCTCTCATATATATCAATTCATTTACCCATATGGAGGAAAGCTTTATGCAATGTTTCAAACTGACCATACAGTATACTGAATCACTCTCTCCATCAATCATCGTTTCTATCTCCCAATTTAGCAAATGTTTTGCACCATGAAAAAAGATATATGTTTACAGCAGGATGATGGTTATTGAGGTGATGGAAAAATAACAGACGCTATAGTCAACTGATTAGAGTAATGACAGCAGATTTCAAGGATAGACTCTCTCACAACCCCTCATTTGCCACGCAGCTCTATCTCCAACCATATGGTGAAGAACCCCAACAGATTTTCTAGCAAGCGAGGCTAAACTGCTGAGGGCGCTTTCAAGGTCTGAGGTATGGCCGTTGAGGGGCTGTGAGTGAGTCTAGTATCCAGCATTGCTATAAAACATTTTATGTGAAAAATTTTGGAGATAAATTCGAAGGAACAATTACTGTAACGTCTGATAATTTATTCATTATTTTTGTTGTGTAAGAACAATTTCTAATTCTTCTGCCAGAAGTACTGTAAAGTTGCGGTACAAGTTAATAGCCATGCAAATAGCACATATTCTGTACAATATTGATGTTAATTAATATGGAAATTAATTCTGAGTAACTCAAATACAACTTTTGCTTGTAATCTTTGCAGCCTGAACGTGTAGATCAGCTGATAGCTGTTGACATTTCACCAGCTGACAGCGGAGGAAGCACCATTGATTTTTCCTCCTACATTGGGGCCATGAAGAAGGTCAAGTTTGATAACTCACTACCCAGATCATCTATGAGGAAATATGCTGATGAACAACTCCAAGGTGTGGTTAAGGTCAGTGAATTTTGCTCATTATTCAATCAGAACTTCTTTCCATAATATTGATCCTCAGAATGTATGTCAAAGAGGATAATTTATATATTGTAATCTACATTACTCACAGACAGTGGATAGACGACGGTCGATGCATCACCATATCAAAATTGTTTCTAAGTGTTCAGCAAACAAGTTTCATCTCTTGCTTTCAAGAGGTTAGGACGACAATTTTTGATATGTATCGTACATTGTTTGTTTTTATTTTTTCCCCAAAAGTTACAGTCAAACGTGGTACATGTATGTATACCCATGTACAAACTCTATGGCCAGTACAAAACAGTCTGGTTAACTGCAACACTTATGAAGTTTGTCGAGTATCAAGTCAAGACCATGGCGTGATGCAAAGAGAATGACATCCAATTATGTACTAAATGTTTGTTTACAAATGCCAAATATGTGAAGTAATAATATCAGATCTTTTGACTATTGTTCGATGGAAATAGGTATATAAAAAGTTTGTAGAAAAAAATAACTTTCATTAATAATATCATAAATAAAACTTTGCATTAATGAGTCGTTTTTTCCACACTTATAAAAGATTGAAGAATTTTCACAGTAACCTGTCCTGTGTTCTGCTGTTCCAGGATCTGCGAGATAGGCAATTCCTTCTCACCAATCTAACTGAGAAATACGGCCACTATTATTGGCGTGTTAATTTGACTGCCGTCGAAAAACAGTTGCGGTCACTGTATAGATTTGATCATTTCAAGACAGTTTATGATGGACCAACACTTTTTATCGGTGGTGGAAAGTCGCCATACATTAGGTATGTTTTAGTAAGGTATCATTGAAGCACAGACAAGTTCAAGACATTTTCATCGTTTGG
This sequence comes from Ptychodera flava, assembly GCF_041260155.1. Classification (NCBI taxonomy): domain Eukaryota; kingdom Metazoa; phylum Hemichordata; class Enteropneusta; family Ptychoderidae; genus Ptychodera; species Ptychodera flava. The sequence continues at coordinate 6,009,591 of NC_091939.1, forward strand.
TGTGAAGTTTCTGAAATCATAGAACAGTAACTCTATCGTATTTACAAGAAAGCTGGTGACTGAGTGAATGGTATATTTCAGTTGCTAAATCTATTTGCAAGATATTGATGGACTATTGGTTGCTATTTAATGATTAAATTTTTGTGGGTTTGATTGTTAGGATAGGCTTACTCTTTTTCTCTCCAAAATTTGGTCATAATGAAAACTGAAGTTTTCAGGCAAATGTAATGAACCAACAAGACAATGCTTGCATAATTATCAATAGCCAGGCTAACATCTCGTGAAATCAGACATTATGTTAACTTTCACATTAAGCACAACCAATATTATTTGACCACATTTGCCGCCAAATCTTGCAGAAATATGCCTCTTTAGACTGATTGCATGTCATGGAGAACTTTGCCGAATTTTCTCTTTCTATATACATATATAAAAACAGGTTATACTTAAGAAATGTCGGCTTTCTACAAATAACTTGAAGGGACTTCTAATGGCATCTTTCTATTTCCTTTTTCAGTTCAAAGCACTACCCTGAAATGAGGAGGTTATTCCCAAGGTCTGCAGTGACACACATAGAGGGCGCTGGTCACTGGGTGCACTCTGATAAACCGGCTGTTTTCATGGACACTCTGCTCAAGTTTCTCAATAGAACTCTACTGCCATCACATTTTTATGACAGTCAAGCAAATACTGGGATGCATAATATGCAAATTCCCTTCAAGGTTGGAAGCTAGCATTGAAAACAGATGCCCCTCAGTCTTTCACACCATCCCTCCTTGGAAAATAATCTCCTACATAGTGGTGAACATCTGTATGTATAAAGAAAAGTTTGTATTTTATCGCCAGCTGATAGAAGAGGATTGTTACGTATGAGGAAGTCCAGTATTTTAAAATTATTAAGAAAATATCAGCATTATTTTGTTCTTTGGTACCCAAACCAATCATCAATATTTGAAGGATATTAAAAGCACATGCTCAATATAAAAAGTGTACCAGTGATGTTTATCCATAGTGTATGTCCAGAATTCATAGTGATAAGTTCACAAAGAAAACTGTTGAAAAGAGATTTTTCAGTGGTAAATACAACACAAACAGTACAATGCGTTGATGCATGTCCAGAAGACACATCTCTGTGGTGATTTATAACTTTGTAGCTGAGCTAATCGGTTTCTGTGAAATAGCATGTTTGTCATTCTATAGTTAAATGGCTGTCTATGTATTCAAAATTTCTTTCAATAATATGACAGAACAAAATGAAAACACCATCTTGAAGTCTTCTAAATCAGTCTTTTGTTACACTACTAACCAAGTGGAGAGGTATATAAATTAGAATAATTAGCTTCTTGGATCAAAAAACATTATTTATCAAATATGATACTAATGCATGGTAAATTACTGTTTATATTTAATTTTACCAGTAACAGAAAGAAGATTGCCGTGAAAATCCTCATTGTATTTTAATAAAGTGATTCTATTATTGATCAAATTCATATACGACAGAATAAATATTTGTATTTCAACGCATGTATACAAATACATTTGAATTTGAGGTGTCTTCCTTGTCTTGCCTTGGAAGTCCCTTCATCCAACAACATTAACTGTTTGTTTGTTTTATGTTTGCATGAGATTTCCTAGAATTCCTTGCTGGTTTGTTTTTCATTCATTTTCATGACCATATTTTTTCTGTCACTTCACTGTTACACTGGTATGCAGATAAGAATGGACAGTGAAATTGATCTAAATGTTGCCACACTTGTGTAATTGGTTTGTAAAGTTGTTCCAAAACTTGCCTCAGAAGTTGCACTGACTTGTTATAACTGTGGTGAAAATCAAATAGCTTTTATGGACCCATAATAAACACACACCAGGGTGTACACTTTGAAGACAGTAGTGCACTTCACATACCGGTACACAGAATCATATCACATTCCTTATAAGCATGCTTTGAGTTACATTGTATCACAGCCAAGTCAGAGTCTAGTTGTTATTAGACTCTTGTTGCCTTTGCATTGTAGAAGTTCTTTTGCAAAAAAGATCATGATTTACAGGAAAAGAGGTGTACATAATGCCAGAAATAATAAGTGAGAAAGTTGTTGAAATGTACAGGGATACAAAGTCAGGAAATCTTTACCCTACACACACACAGACACTATTCAGTGTCTACTTTATTGCTTTATATCAACAATTACAGCAGAAGCCTACTGTGAAACAACACTATCATCCGTCCGTTGTTTGCCGCAACTCAACTAAAGTTACCGATCCTGTAGTAAATTTTGAAACAACTTTACAAACCAATTACACAAGTGTGATAACATTTAGATCAATTTCACTGTCCATTCTTATCTGCATACGACAGTAATGGTTATTCAGCCTAGTGCATCGTGTCCTGCAGCAGTGCCCTATACTTCAAAATGGTGATGGAAACACACATACATCTCAGGACATTATTGGTTTTTTTCCACACAGTTTGATTCAGCTCATGTTAACATGTATATTTTTATTAAAAATGGAATGAACTAATCTAATAAATGTACATATTACCGGTACTTGCTTTGAAACATTTGTATCTCTAGTGCTTGAGTGAAGCTTTAGATAGCGCCCTCAACAGGAAATTGATGAGAAGCTCTGAGATGATCCATGCATCGGATAGTGGATGGGTGTATACACAATAACCTAGCCATTAGTTTTACGATAAATTTTCATTTTGTCATATTTAAACTCGCAGGCAGAAAGCAGTTTATAAAAACAAAGTTCAGTGAGCTATCTAATTTTGGAAGTATATGGAAAACTGTAAAGGGTACAACCCATTTCTCAAGACCTATTTTCAGCATCAATATCTTGACAATGCTGTTTAAACACTGTCAACCACTTAGTTATAATATACTTCATCCTTGGAAAAGATAGCATTTTGACAGTGTTTATGCCCTCTGTGTTATCATATTAGTTCTATCACATTTATGCAGTACACGATCTTGTATCAACAACAGGTGAATCGATGCATTGCTACACACATAGGAAAAGTAAACCTTAAACTTGCAGCAAGATTGAATGAATGATTAAATATGCAGGTTTAAAACATTAAAATTAATTTTGCACAAATCAGTTTGATCCTAGGGAATTTGCTATAATATAGTATTAGAGTTCAAGAATTATAATGTAAATACGTTTACTGACCAGGTGTTCACATCAACATTGTTTTCTGATGAGCAAGCAATATCAATTCTGATCATTTAGGTTTACAGAAACTCATCAAATGCATTGCTTCGTGGAACTCATTTATGAAAACAGTTTTTGGAAAAACCATCTGTTTTCCTTCAGTTTGAAAGGCTTTAGAATTCAGATGTTTAGCCACAGTACTGAGTGTTTTTCATTACTGAAAAATAATGGTTTTCCTAATGTTGTTGCAGTTGCTTTCATACACAAAAATGTCGTTTGATATAGAACAATGATAAGAAATAGTAAACTCTTTTTGTTCTGTCCCTAGGCTTTGGTGATAAAACTTGATCAATAGTCCTCAATGTTGCAATTTGCATTTCATGACTGAATTAATTAATACATCAATGCCCTGCTGATACGATTTAATTCCTCTCAAGCAACTTGTCACCCTTACAGAGTTGTAAACAAATCTTGACGCCTGATAGCAAAATATTATTTGCAATTCAATCACAGACCTGTACCTTTTGTGTTAAAGAATCAAGATTTTCATTTATTATAAAATTTATTAGTGGACCTGTAGTTCGTTTTCGATGAAAGCAATTAAATAAGGGAAATGAAAGTACTGATTTGCTCGCGGGATATATTGAAAAAAATGAAAGTGTGACTGACAGAAATTTATCCTCATTACTATATATTAACAACCTGTGCAGCAGACACAAATTGATTAAAAGTCTTTTAGTTGGTCTGTTCTTCACTTGTGCTGTCAAATTAAGTATTTTTATAGGACAGCAGTGATACACAGTTTGGCATACAGAATCCCTTACAGTGCCACTATAAATGCCAACACCACTGTGTTTGCTTTCATGAACAGAAAAGTAGAGCACTTTCACGGCTTGGCTCTGCAAGGTGAATTAAGTTCGGTGAACTTTGTATGCAAATGACGGTAAGTTCAGGAATTACAAAAGCTGTTTACGTACAGGCAGATTCCATATGTGCCAAATATTATTGGAGAAATTTCATAAAAATATTGATTTGCTCTACAAAATATTCACTCACAATGTTCTGTTGCTAACAGGAGCCTTGCAAATGTAAAAATGCTTGTCAAAAATTGTAAAAATGCTTGGTGTTCAGTTTTGGACATGTTCTTCTTTCACCTGAAATGTACCATACCACACTCTCTATCACTTAGCTGTGGAAACGCAGCTATCTGTTGGTGGGGTAGCAGGGATCGCGATGCGGGTCAAAGGTCAACCCCACCATGGGGTTGACCTTTGACCCACATCGCGATCCCCGCTACCCCGCCAACAGATAGCTGCGTTTCCACAGCTATCTGTCAGTGTGTGTTGAGTAATAAAAGATTGATTGATTGATTGATTGATTGATTGTCAATGCTTACATTCGTATACAAGAATGCAAGAAATTGATTTTTTTCTCTGATTCTAACAAAATTATTTAGTAAAGAAAGATAATTTTTATCTATAAGGGCATATCATTGTTAAATAGAGTTTGAGCAGAAAATATCCCAAAAAACTATAAATTAGTGAGAAAATATTAACACTGTAAAACCATATTACAATGTTTTTCACAATTCTCTATGTGTATTTTATATTTGATTTGGAAAATGTCTTATTTTCTGTGTTTAATTGAAAAAAATTTTGAATTTCAAATTCCCTTTTATGAATCAGTCAAAATTGTTTCAAAATATAACATGAAATTAAACAATTGGAGCTTTATAAAAGAGAAACCATTAGTGAACAACATTTTCTGTGATCCCAAGGTAAAAACTAATCAGTGTTGTCATGGTGATCATCATCACTATCTTGTCAGTATTCTGATCAACAATATGGCTTCCTTGAAACTCACTTAAACCTTGAATGTAGAGATAGATATAAAGGTTTCAATGCTTTTCAGATCAAACAATGGAATAAAAAAGGAAATTTTACTAATTGTTACATACAAGCTATTCATTGACATATCACACAATCATAGAAATGGTTAAGTTTATCAACCATCTGAAAGTTTTAAACTATTTAAGAAAGTCATGGAATGGGAGTAAACTGATTGTGGACCATAGCTCTATTCTAGAATCTCTATTACAGTGGATGCGGGAGTTATTGGTACACGAGTCACTGTAATATTGAAAGTGAATGACCATTTGGTAATGATCGTCCTCTTTGTCTTAAGATAGAAAGAAGTAAGTTCAAACATTCAGGAATTTTGATAATCAATGATAAATCTGCATAAATGTACAGCCTTACACATTTTCATGATATTGTTACATCTCTAATTTTTTTTCTTTTTCTTTTCATTTCAAAGGAATATTTTTCTTTCTTTGGTTTCACTGAAAAACATTATTGATATATATTTTGGTTTCATATTTGTAGAATTAATAAGCTTTCCAACAGGAACAAACACCAAATATTTCACAAAATCACCATTAAGCTATGATATCTCATGTAGTCTATTTCTTGCTTGAAAAAAGTGATTAGAATACATAAAAGGGGCGAGAGCATTAATGAGACCAAGTATATAGTAAAACTACTGTCCTTGAATTGTTTTGCCCATTTCTACTTTGCCAATTTTGAAATTATTTTGAAACTTGCCACAAATCAGTCTCTAATTGCAAATTTTCTCTCAAGAAGTGATTATCTTCTAGTATTTTCATGCGTGGGCTCGAACACATTTTTTGGATGAAAAATTTAGTTTATCTTTTAGGGGCAGTTGCAATGACCAGGCACTAAATGTCATAAAATTAATGTGAAAATGACTTTCATTGGACAAAAAAGGGCCAATGAAATGGAAGCCCTTTCTCAATGCCGCTGTCACGGGAGGTGTGAAATACTTTATAGTACAATGTACTTAAAAATCAGAAAATCTTCAGAATAGGCATAGTAAACTGCTCAGGCCTTGGGCCAACATAGATCTTTTATTCATGTTTTATCCAGCCAGCCAAACAATGAATGACTGTCAAAAAGAAAATATCATGTCAAGGGGCCACTCAGAGTGACTGTAATTTGTAATCTTCATTGAGCCCTTTAAGTATGATGACATCAATGAACACCTATGGTACCTGGGTTCAATACACTCATTTTCCTAACACATTTATATAGGTCACATTTGTTTTTGTGTAGTATTGGATTCAATATTTACAGCAGAGTTGTGTGCATATTTCCTTGAAAATTAAACAGTAGCACGCAGTTTTCTGGTAATTCCATGAATACTAGTAATCCAGCAAATTCACTAGCTTTGTAGTACATGCACCCCATTAAATAACTATTTGTAATTTGTATTTCAGTCACAATGCATTCGTACAACATGTCATTGGTGAATATCTAGGTGGTGGGCATGTATACATAGGATTTTACTGTTTGAGTTACTTGCAAATTGGGACTATCTCTTTTGTATCTGATCATGTTTCTTGCTAACCAGCATTAAAACAGAAAAGTTTCAGCTACTTTCACCAAGAAATGCTGACCTACTTTCATACCATTTACTATAACATGACTTCAAGCAACCAAGTGGAAAATAAAATGTGTTTTATATATTTTCACGGTGCATTATTTAACCGTGCTCTGAAGAAATGAAATTGGTTTGAAATTGTAAATTAAATGTTTTGAAAAAAGTGAATTTACCGCAATATTGGGGTAAAAATATTCAGACTTTGAAAATTTTTATGTCCTATTTTGTGTACCCTCTTATCCTTTTACTATTGTTTGTTTTGAGTTACACAAGCAAGTTCTGAAAACAAACCAAGAAATAAATGTAGTTAGGTGTAGGTGTTGACATTTTTTATATCACAGTAATAGCCAAATATTGTCTGTTAACCTTGAAAATAGATCTAGAACAAACTATTGACATAGCCATATATTACTATGGTATTCTTCATAACAAGTACAGAATTAACATTTTGTGACATTCATTCCAAGTTGTGTGTCTTCCAAACAAGAATGGTATTTTGTCACTGCAATTTTGAAATCATTAATTTCAACTGAAAAGCATTATGGATTTTACATTGTGTAGTTCCACACACCATAACTGTGAAAACAAATACACGGAAAACAGTTTCTTTGTACAATGGAGTCACAATGAACAACATTACACTTTGGGCATAGCGTTAAATAATCAATGAATGCCTTGATAATAACATGATAGAAACTTAATTATGGGAGAATTCTATCATATTATAAGGTCAATCAATCTTGCATTTTCATTTTATCCTTTTCTTTCATATATAAAATACAAATTTTGCAGACCTATATCTCTGTTTGGTTATTTTTCTAGCCATAAATACACAGATATTAGAATAGTAGGCTATTATTTGAGGTAGGGGTAGCCAGGGATGTTTATGACCCCTACCTACAACAATTGCCCACCGCCCATTCTTGCGAGCCAGAGCATAATTTCCGCTCCGCGGATCTACACAAAAATCAAGCCTCTTTGTGGGTAGTGCCAAGCTGTTGCCGTAAAGGAGCGCATGGTTTACGACGATACCACCACCATGACACTGCATATTCACAGCTGTTTTGAAACTGATATAATATTCCAATCCTGTTCACTTTCATTTGACAAAAATACCACACATAAAATTTTCAATGTTTCTTTAATATAATATTCATTTAATGGCGACTCAAGATGAACCATTTCAGTTTACAACTATTACAGACATTTTGAAAAAAAAACCCAGATTGTCATATTGTCATTTTGAAATCACTTTCCATTATCTTATCATCTCAATGGTTTTTCTATATTTACACGAGCATTTTTTGTCTACACTCTTCTGTGTTAACAACAATCACTCATATACTTCCTGTGTGGATGTATTAAAATAATACACTGATTGTACAGTTCATTTTATTTTCATCAAATAATCATCAGATTTTTGTTCTGTCAAGGAGAGTTCATTTCGTATACATCCAAAATAAGGTAAATAAAAATGATGAAGAAAAAGGAAATTCTGTTAGTTTTTGCACTGATGAGGTACTGGCAGTCAAAAGGCTATGAAACCCTTTCATTTGTCTCATTTGGGCTGACCCTATTGCCATGAATTACAAACTTGAAGATGGACTGACACATTGAGAAATAGGGAGATTGCAGAAAATTGAATATGGGATGGGATAGAAAGTTAAATATGGAATAATAGAGTTGGTTTAACATTGGTCCGGATAGATTTAAACCTCATCTATGTCACTTTTTCAGCTGTTTTCCAGTCCAGACTGACACAATGCAGTGCTATAATACATATTCCTGCAAAGAATGGCTTACATAGACACCAAAAATGGCCACTTTTTAAGCACTTTTAATTTATCATAAATATGAAATATTCAAGTTTCATTATTATTAACTTGATTTTATGATATCCCTATGGAAGCACATATTTTACTTTCCTTTTACGACTTTGTATTACTATGCTGCAATTAATATATCATGGTGATATAGTCTGGTTGCACCTTTATAGTGCATACAGGAATCTAATTATTACGCTCTATTTAATTTGTTTTTGAAACAAAAGTTATTTATGAAAACCAGATTTATGTTCTTGTATAAGACATTTTTTATTTCTTATTTCAATTTGACTTGAGGCATTTTTTCTGACTTGAACCAAAAAAGGCAATCACAGCAACTATGCCCCAAGTTACATTTGAAAGTGGGTATCGCGTGACATATCATCTTTCATGTATTTTTGTCAGTTTTGTGAGCTGGTAAAAGAACATTTTTCATTCTATCCTAGTTTAGGTATTATTTTGCCAGTAGCACATTTGGACTGGATAGTTGTGTTCCTATGAAGGATAATTCTTCTATGCTGAGGTCTTGAAAAGTTTCCTTGCAAAGAACTGCTTTTGTCAGTCTGGGTTGAGACTTAGAGCCAAATGTTCATACACCAAAACTTTCGGAGTGAAACGACCAGAGTGCCTGTTGAGCTAGCTGATGTGCCATGAATCACAAAAGTGTCTCTATGAATGGACAATGCTAAATATTTGTAATTATTTCATGACTGGTGTTGGGCTAGAGAGTTCGGAAGAACTGAGAAATGTTGCCCGCCAGAGGGCGCTCTGATAGCCACTCAATGAAGCAGATTCTGCAAATCTCCACATCTTTCATTTCAGATAAACATGATCTACGGAAAATTTCAGTCTTTCAGTTACTAGGGTTAATAGCCTTTAAATTCAATTATAGATACAGTATAAAAAGATAAGGAGGTACATTAAATTAAATTTACATCGAAGAAAGTATCCCTATCTTGGTCAAAAATAAACATCAATTACAGCCACTTATTCTAACAGAGTTACAAAAATTATTGATATAGTAAGAGCATTTTTTTAATTTTGAAATATAATGACAGTATTGCACAAAGAAGTCACAGCTCAAAGCTATCCATAGTACTATCTGACAACTTTCAAAATTTAAACATAGAACGAACATACACATATTAAATAACACATTTTCTATCAGACAAAACATTTCCCTTTGGGTTATCATCAAATTTTATCTTTTTCTCTCTTCAACAAAAACCAAAGCTAACCCTGATTTGTTTCATACTATTTCAGCGTCAAAACACAAAATTTGTTTCTGTATGAGGTTCCACACGACTGACCTTGAACTTTTGAGGTGAAGGAAATACATAATAACACAGGATGAAAATTCATGGAAAAAAAAGCAACAAAATGTGACAAATCTTTGTAGAAAATGAATATTTTGCACATGTGATATTAGATTTTACAAATGAATCACATATATCTAGGAACACTATTACAAACATAAAACATTTGCAAAAACAAATTCACTTCTGAATCAGTATTTTTTAATATACTGCAATCCCAAAGATTGAGATTTGCACATCATGTTTTCTCAATGCAAGAAAAACTAAATTCTACAGGCAGATTGTGCAAACAAAATAAATAAACTCTTGCTTTTGGTATATAAATTATTTTTAAGATAAAATATTTGCAAGTTAAGCCCGATGTTGATCTGAGTAGAATAAGACATAGTTTTCTTACACAATATTGGTTTAATTCATTGGATTGGAAAATGCAAAATTGTCGACCATAAGATTGGTATGTTTTTGGAGTAGAGTGTATGTTTGGGCCATACCATACCATATCAAGGGGTGGTCAACTTGTTGGCAGTGTTTAATTGCTGGACGATTCCGCAACATGTGTGTAAACACAGTGATATTAATGTACCTCACTTCATGTCCAGCGCTTTATTTATTGTATGTTTCAATCAGTAATTTCACCAGGGAAGAGGTATTATGTGTCTTTTTGACAGTACTGCAGCACTAAGTTTCCGGAGTGCATTTGGACGTGTTTTGGAGTGCCATTATTAAAAACAAGTTCACTGCTACCTCTAGCACTTCCTTTGGTAATACTGAACCCGAATCAAAATTATCAAAATTAAGAGTCAGTTTTATATCAATGTACACTAAAAATTTCATATGGCAAGCGTTGACAAATCAGTTATAAATTTTATTTTAAAATTTTATATGTAAACAGACGTAACAAACGACTAAATCTGTAGTCTGTTATTTGTGTCCTTATAGGACAACATGGCAGGTTTAGTTCAAATTTGTGTATTTCTGGAAAGTTGAGGATTTGGACGAAATAAATGGCCGTCTGAACAACTGTAAATACTCTATATCATTAATTCGGCAAGGGTTCCAAGGTCACCAAAGGTCGTATTCTCTATACAGTTATATACATCTTGGCAGACATTGTTTATCAACTCCAGAAACTTAGTTTTTTCCTCCTGGTGATCGGCGTGATGACAGTGCTGTTGCTCTCGTCTTCGTCTAGTTTCTTCTTCATTCTGATGCCCAGCAATGACTCCATATCAACCTGACAACAGATACCAATACTTTTTAGGTTGAGTTGTGTTAGGAAATTACAAACTAAGCTAGGTATAAAGCTAAGGCAAGTTACGGTAAGGTAAAAAATACCGCAATTGTACGGTGTCGCTCAAATTTGATCAGAATTGGTATATACCAGTATGGTTACCAAAGATCAACAATAAATATTGTTTCTATCTGTTCAGTGCAGGAAAATTCTATGTTAATGTTATGACAATGATTTCTGCACAGTACAACCAGAAAAACAACACGAAATATTTAAACCAGAAAAAAAGAATGACAAAAGTAAATAAGGTCTGAAACTTTAGGTACTGGATGTCAACTTTAGCAACATGCACAGCACTACAGCTAGCCCCTCTTAGTTTGAGCATAGACAGTCTTCCCCCCTCTACTGTCTATGGTTTGAGCAGGTCTGTTAATATGTAACAGTTCATAAACAATGACAGGAAATGACTCAAGCCTGTTTCAGTCACTGGCATGCCATCACTCCTGCACATTTGCAGGATTTCGCTTTTTCTTACCTCATTTGCACATTTTTGACACTGACATGTTCATTTGAATAAATTCACATCTCAACCCCTGCATCTACCTGTACACCAAATACTGAGATTGTAGCTTTGGCCGTATGGGAGCCTTTGTGTGTGACGGACATACATCCGCACATACATACCCACAAACATACAGACATACAGATGCCACCGACTCATCATATAAGCTCTTTTTTGTATTTATATACAAAACCAAATATGAGCTAAAAAACAAATATCAGAGGATTCAACTACAAGCTGCAGGAATAAAACACAGGTGAACAACAAAAAAAATTGTTTGAATTTCTGTTGGCATCAGCAAATATGTGTGCCTTCCTTTACCATATTTTGTAACAGACCTGATATTGGACTCAGCACTCTTGCTTTCATTTCAAACTTTCCATTTATGGCTTTGACTGTATATTCATTAATCTGTTTATTTCTTTTACTCTTTTACACAAATGTTAGCATACATCAGCTGAAGATAACATATAACACTCCTTTTGCTATGTTTTGGTCTATTCTGCAATGACTGTTTTCTGATCAATCGGGTACATGAATTAATGCAAAGAGCAATTAAATCACTGAGTGATTTAATTGAATACATCTAACTCAAGTTCACCTCTATCAAATCAAAAGACAGTGAAAACACTAGTTACCTATGGCTTAAAAATAAGCCTACATAAGCAGTTGACCAGAACAGTATCGTTAAAGGCCTGTGTTGGCACCAGATTGTCTCATCAGAAAATTTACCCACAAGATTATAATTTCAATGGAAAACAAAAGGCTATCACACCTCCATAATCCTCTTACAGACCAGAACAAAGGCGATCCCAGGGATCGCGAACAGTGCCTTTAAAAGTTGAGTTGATTTATCTGTCCCCTGAGGCGAATCCTACCTTGAAAGCAGCGGGGCGGATTTGTGGAAGTTCAAGGCTTCAGTAAGCATCATTTGATAGCCTAGCATAGTGAGATGACTTGTATGTTTTTTCTCTATATAAATGTTAGAGGCTTTATGAAGTTTTATTGTATTTTGCAAAGCTGTACTTCTCATTTCCCAATAAAAGGAGTCTGCAGTCTTTATGTTTGCAAAGAGAAATATAAATTTATGTTGTGTATTAAAACAAGTTACAAGGAGGCATTCCCACAAACCAAGCTAGTACATGCACAATAGATGTTCCCATGAAATATATTCTATCATTTGTGATGGAAAATACTCTGTATGTTATTCAATATTTTTTTCAGAATTTCATTTCTGTGATATCAAAATTTTTATACTTTAAATGTGAATGGAGTACACACTGCTGCTTGTTCTACTCAACATTATTGCGCACCTAGACATGCTAATAAATTGACAAAGAGTAGCTTCTCTGGGTATACAAATTGATGGTACCTGTATTTGCATTATAATAAATAGAAACCTTACATGTACAGCAACGGGCATTTCATCTACAGAAAATCATGTAGGCAACACATATATAAACTAATTAAGGATATAATTGCATTCATTATACACTGAAGCTTCATTAATTTTCTTCACAAGACATCCATATAGAGCAATATAGGATTATATAAAATTGAAAATTATGGTAACGACTAACATATATATGTAAGTAAGAAAATACTGTACATTCACATGACTGATGGGAATCACAATCTGGGGGTCATTTCTTTGCAATGAATGCTGGGTAATGCTTACCTGCCACTGGTCTAATTGCTGTGATAGTTCAATCTTTTGTTGTATAGCTTCCAGTAACTGGCTGTCTAAATTCATCAGGTCTATTTTGGCTCTGGTTAACTCCAATTCAGCTGAATTTTTCCTGCAATGGCAATTTCAACAATTGTTTTTGGTTAATATCAGTGTTACAATTACCAACCAACCAGTTTGTCACTCTTTGAACATAAACATACATATATATACTTTCACATGATTTCAATCACTTTATAGGCTTAGTTTCATTCTAGAGCAAATGGTGCCAATAATGTTGTTTTTATTTACTTTTATTTTTGCTTTCAATAAAGATCCGAGTACTGACATGAAAACATCAGGACTGGAATGTCTGAATGAAGCAATAATTTTCACACGTAAGATGCCATTTTTTTTCTTCACTATTCAGAAGAGTACACTACGTACATCTGATCATACAGACAATGATGTATTCTGTCAAATCTTAAGTCCTTGTCTAATTCTTTTTTTAATATTAATGTTTTTCAACAGCTGAAAGCCAAACTCAGCCTGATGTGGCTAGTGTGATAGACATGAGCAAGGAGGATAAATGGATATTTCCTTTTTTATTTGACTTTAGGATGCGTCCCAAGGCGTGAAGAAATATCTGCGCTTTTCATCACAAAAAGATGCTTCCAACTGCCAGGAGAACCTATGTATAACCAGATATCAGGTGATATGTCCACTTACTTGGCAACAGCTTCATCTCTCTCCATCTTTGCTTTCTGGACCATTTCTTCATTTTTCATCATTTCATCTTGCCTGTGACGTTCAAGCCGAAGCCTGTCGTCTTGCAACATGTCGATTTCCCGCTCCCTGTCACCTAACTGGAAGGAGCGAAAAACAGAAAATTCATTCAAATGTCACTCATGTCTCATAAAACACATGGCAAATATGCATAGTATAGGTTCACTTATATGTATCAGTCATATTTTGTGGTTTCACAATACTTTAATGCGCAAATGCAAATTGCATGGTACAGCCAGTGCAAACCTTGTCACCTCTTGACCCTTCACCTTTGACACCAATCGATACACAAAATGCTCAGTGCTTTTCCGTACATTTTGGTAAGCAAAATGACTGTGAAAAGTCCGTCAACAAGCTGGTTTGGTTTTGCACATAGAAACCCTGCTTACCCCATGCAAATTATGAAGCAGTAATATGAAAGTACTGCCGTCAAAATTGGCGTTCATAAAAGCAAAAAATTTTTGACTGCAGTGATAAAAGTAACCAGTTTGCACAATGCTGTACAATTTCATGTTCAGATGTTTAAATTTTGTTGCAACAGCTTCATATGGCACTTCACTGACAGTTTTGTTATTGGTTCTGCTGAGCAGAACAAGCTATGGTTTGATCTGTCTCTCAGCACTGAAAATCAATCACATAAAATCCACTTCGAGTGACAGGTTCACGACGTGCCTTATTACTTCCCTTTACCAACCCCTGGCAACTCACATGTTGTCATGGAAACTAATTACTTCAATACCAGCAGGTATATGGCAGTTAAAGTGACACATACTTATTGCGTAATGACTAATTTCAGGGAACAATTCATTTATTTATTCAAAAATTGAAGGGTTTATTGGACAGGTCTTGTAAGTTTGCTTTTGTCAGGAAAATTTCAGTGACTAACATTTTAACATCTGATTCCGTAATGACATGGCTCATGTTTACAGCAGGAAAGCCCCACTAGCTGTATCTCGTAGCAATGCCACAAAAATACCATCAAATCTTGAAGCGATGTTTTTGATTCCCGTTTATTTAGCGAAATTGTCTTTGAAAAGTGTCACTCTTTCAATCCTTGGTGACTTATTTGGTCAATTAAATCCGGGCACTTATGCGTACCGGTATATTTGTAGCAGCCATATTTGAGTTGTATCTGAAAAATTATTTAGTTGTCAAAAATCTACGTTGTGCATTCATAAACAATATTTAAAAGATGTTCTTGATCACAACTATTGTTAGCATTTTTGCATATTTAAAGTTGCATTTAATTTCAAACTATCTTATCAAATAAATATGCAAAAAGAAACAGCTAATAGGGCTTTAATCTTAATTATTAAGGTCATAACAGACAAAGCTTACAACTAAAAATATTCCAAAACCTTTTGATCAATTATTTTTCTACTGTATATTCTGAAACAGGTTTTACTATTTTCACATTTTTGCTAATAAAATAACCTTAGTATACAAAGTTGTTGCACTTGGATGAAGACACTCAATGTAAAGTGTTTGAGACAACTTGTCAGCCAGTGACTATTTCTAAATTTGTGAAATACAGCACTTATTCAACACTAATCATACTAAATGATATGAACCCATCTGGTTGTCATGGTAATTAACAGTTTATATTTTTACACTTTATTAAACACCATTGTAAGTTTAACATGATTTCATTTAGTAGAACATTACATTGTGTCTGATCTGAGCCTTGCTTCAATCACATGGTAAATTAACTCAAACAGACAAGAATGAACTGTTACATCTAACTTTTTATCAGAGTTTTCAGAGGACAAGCTGTTTCTAAGTATTTATATTGCTTGACAGGCCAGTGGCTGGAACTTTTTGATGTTTCGTTATTTTTGTTTTGCATATGTCAACAACACATTCTTTCCCAAAGCATGTCAAAATACACTAAACCTGTCAACTTAGCCTATACATGTGTTGACTGGATTGTTAATGTCTACAAGTGAATTCTGATCCAGTCTAGAATTCATGTGTTAATAATAACAGAGCATTTTACACGTATAGACACTGTGTTGACAAGCTATATAGCAGGTGTTTCAACATGCTTTGAGGAATTAAATAAGAACTTGATTTTGACCTACAAACCAAATATGATGAAAAAACTTATCAAAAGTTACTGTTACTGGTCTTTCTGAAGTACCAGCAGCAGCATCCGTTGATTCAGAATATTAGTTTCAACACTTTTTATGTCATCTGTTCAGATTGTTCACACGCCAAGAGTTTAGCTCATCATAAAACTGCCTTGTATGAGTGCTGGCAGCACGTATTGTTGCTAAGTGAATGTATTGGTGTAATGTTGTAAGCTGTGTTTGTTATAAATTTTTTGTTTTCTAACAGTCACAGTTAGGAATTAGTGTCCAAGAAACAGAAAACAATGCATAATCAAAGAATTCTGTTCTTTTTTCCCTTGCTCAGTCAGTCATTTTGACCCAAAGTGAAGTGATTTGTAGTTTGTTGGATCAAACAGCACAAAGTAACTTCTTTACATAGCAAACATATACTAAAATATCTTTCGAAACATTTTACCGAAGATCAACTTTTGTAAAATAAAATGTCAGCACAGCAGTATGCAAGCAGTTTGGTGGATATCACATCCCACACATGCTCCGTGACAACCCTGTGGCCTTTCAAACCCTGACTAGAATAAAGATGTCACAAATTCCCCCATCACACACAAAATTCATGAGGAATAGCCAGATACAATTTTGATCTATGGATGAGAAATATCATAGTTGACTGCTGAATAGACTCTAAAACTTTAAAATTATAGCAGCTGTCCCTGCTGGCATTAAAAATTCTGTACTTTTATTAATATTGTAGCTGAGGAAAAGGTACCATTGGTTGCTATCATCCATGACTCGGATGTTAGTGAAAAAAAAAAGCCAGTATGGAAACACTTATGTGGGATTATTCAACAAGTATTCAAACAGCACACATGTAGGGCAGTTCATCATATGATGATGTTTCTTTGGAATAATGCAATGTATCAAAATAATGAAAAGTTTTCATACAATTGGTTGATCATGTTGTCATAGCAATAAACACTGTCTTGATGCAGAATATCAGATGCTTCTGTGCACAAACTGTCCAAGACCTGCGTCAATTCACATTATCAAAATATCTATATCCTTCCTACTCAAACGGATCGTCAGGAAGACTTGAATGTGTAGGCAGTATACTACCCACCTTTAATTGCCACCATTTGCCTACAGCTGCTGAATTTAAACAAATCGCTTATCCTCTCTGCCTAGTTTTGTTCAAGTTTCCATGGAATTAACGAATTATCTCTATCCCACCTGCTGTCATATTTGATTATCTTTCCATTAATAGAAGAACACTGCAGGCTGAAAACATTTCTAAATTATTGAAACTGCCATCACACTTTCTTATGTGTTCTGTGTACGGTTTTCAACAAATTGCAACAAAAATGAACTTTGTTGCAATATGCTTGCGAAATCTCTCTGACAACTAATTTACGTATTCTTGAGGGCACATCTTCCATTTTGCTATTAATTTTTCAGACATAAAATGTCATGCTGTTGTGACAAAAACCCTGGGGATGTTAAGAAAGTGGAATATTTCAGAAATAATACGGAAAACAAATGATACTTGTTTCCCCTACAGCAACGATAATAATCTCGCATGTTTTCCCCAGAGCAACAGACAAATGATTTTGTTTCGTTCAGCCAGTGCTACTCCCTGGTGAGACAATAGCTGATCACATAACACAACGTCATGCAAACATGGATATGATTCCTTGAATATGACGTGAAGCAAGTTTTTGTCCAAATATGGAAAGTTGGAGGCCGTCACTGTAGATACTGCTTGGGCTGACATTTGAAAAGAGTCATCAATAAAACAGCCACGTCTTTTAAATCTGATTTGTGTCAAATACAAATGATAGGGACTAGAGAACGATGTGATTTTCCTTAAAGTTATCTGCACAGTCATTTCTTTTTGTTAAAGACAATCTTGCTGAGTACTATTAGTCCTTTCCTTCCAGACAGTATCACCAACTCCATCTGCCTAGTCAGTAAAAAGAAGCAGTGAACTTACACACATTTTAATCTCCTTAGCATGGTATATTATAGCAGGTTTATTTCATACAAATCATGTTTATAGTACAGCACCCCTGTTTTCTGGTGCCTTTACATGTTATAGTCTTTGTTATGAAAATGCAAATGTATGAGACTTGTCCTAAAAAATGACTTATGACCTTAGCAAGATGAAGGATCTTATGTACATGTTAAACTTTGGTTTGTATTTTGTCATAATCTCTATTAATTTTGGAAGATTTAGTTCATCATTTCATGAAAAAGATAATTCAAAAGTGCCTTTGAAAGTGTACTTTCTCTTTTTCCCCTCATGATTTTTTTTGTTGAAGTTTCAAACCTGACATGGTGATGCACTTCAAACAAACAAAATGATATTTTAGCTATAATACTACCATTTAATCACATTGGCAAGCTTCTGAAGTAGATTCTTAAAAATTATAATTACAGTTACAGTTAAAATCTTGGGCTGAATATTGTATATTCATTGAAAATTTTTTACCATTTTTGTCTACACTTGAACAATTTTTGATAAAATTTTTAAAAAGTTCTGCAGTGTACGCAATATATTATGTCTATTGTACATATTTTTCAGTACTCTCTAAGGATGCGGTGGCTTGACATATTTAATTTACAGTTTTCTCCGATTTTTCTCTTTTACTTTTTGATTTATGCACAATTTTGATGATTTCAGAACTTCTCCTGACTTTCTTTTTCCATATATTGCAATTTTCACCCAACGTCTTTCAATCACCTGGGTTAAATTATTAACTCAAAATAAGAAAAAAACCAATGTAGTTTTGAGCTCAAAAAATGACAAATTCATATTTATCACTAGGAATATTAATGGATAACAAGATGGAGGTAAACTAAAATTTCACTGAGACTTTCTTTTCCCATATATTGCACTTTTTACCCAGCGTAGGTTTGAAGTTTTGTTCAAGCAGCTGTTACTACAGTAGACATGCAGAACATGAGAAATTTTACAATGCCATCACATTCTCTTTCATAACTCCCCTGTATGTGGGAGTGCAACTTGTTTTGCCAACAACTCTTTCAGTATAAACAAGATCATGTGAACGGACCATGTGACTTCCTAACCACATGAGACTGATAAAAATAATGTCCACAAGAACAATTTGTGCTTAGATGCTACGACTCAAAACTGTACATGTAGCTAACAGTAGTCAAATGTTGTACAGCAAAATTGATTAAAAGCCAGACTTGGAATCGTTAGAGAAAATTGATGGTACTCTGCAAATAAATCAAGTGGATGTCGAAGGTCTTCCAGTTTCCAAGGCAATTATCTATTTGATCCATTTTCTATCTCAAACAATGATAGGTGTCTCATGAAAATAAGGACCTTTCCGTGATAGGCAAAGAGACAACAATGAGATAAAATGATGATGCCTCTTTACAGATATAATGCATCTAATCCAGTATGAGATAATGATATCCTTGTGTATTATGGATTAAACCTGAATCCTCTTATGTAGAATTAGACAACAATTACTCCTTCAGAGTGATGGAATGAAATTACCTGTGTTATACAAATAATATTATACCCTACAGCAGGATGTAGGATCGAAGAAGGGTATACAATTTGATTTTGGGATGTTGTGTCAGAGCACACAGAGCCTCGATCAATCTATGTTGCTTTCAAGGATGTCAACTTGGAATTATCCTTTCCACTTGAGATGTTACACAGCAAACAGTTCAGTTCACTGTCAAATTTGATTAATGGGTGATTGTATTAAACCAGCTTTGCAATGTCAGAATAACTCTCGGCAAATCAGTTTTCATTTCTATTTTTATCACTGTAAAATACTGGCATATGAAGAGAGTAGACGTGCTGTCTTTGAATATATATTATAAGCAGCCATGCCCTCAGGACAAACACACAGGATACTAAGCAATAAAATTGAGTTACGGCATGCACTGTTCTGGCTTTCATCATGCAAGAAATAAAAGTATACGTTCTCAGCATGCAAATGATATGGAACACAGTGTATCTTTAACGCATGAAGGGTGAAATCTACAATACAAAGCCTAACGCAGTCTCTATGGAAGAGGCAAGACAATCAATCAGCCAGTCATGTGACCTGTGATGTAATGATGGAAAACCTTATATAGGTAATAACTGACCTTATGAATGAAAGTGACAAATTTTATTGCTATGAAAATTATTGAAATAATGAAGGGTTTGATAAAATTGATAGTATTAAGATGGAAGATAACAGTTACCTGCACAAGGGAGGCATTATCAGCAACAAATTGCCTTGCCTGTGTTATAGAGAATGCAGTCGATCAGTCATTCACATTCAGGGGCCAAGGAGGTAGACAGGTAAATATTCATGTTCAAGGGTCAGGAGCAGTCAGTTATTCACATTCAGGGCACGATATCAGCCATGGTTGAGGGGTCAGAGTGAGAGAGAGAGAGAGAAGAGAAAAAAAAAGACTCGCACATTAGTGTTGTACAAGAAAGGCGAAACAGCATATCATGCATTATGAAAGTTGCTTACATATACAAACTATAATTACCAAAGTAGTGTGTTTTCCTTGCTTTGAAAACGGTAAAACAATATTCCACAAAACAGTAAATGTAAAAACATACTACTTCAGAAAGCAGAACAAAAATTGTCAGCCTTGCGTTGTAAATCAAGGGCTGCATACTCTATTGGGTGCAGTGCATTATTTGATCAAACTATTAGCTATTTCATTTGATCTGATGTAATATGGCATACTGCACAAATTCATTTTCTCTGAACAATACCAATGCTAAGCAATCAAAGCTGTGATGGATGGCTTTCCACGAGAAATTAGATTTGCAAATAAATCGGCCCCCGAGTTTGTTCAATACTACACGAATAAGCTATCTTCCGAAATCAAGACAAATAAAATTGCATGTGTAACCACCCTGACAGTTAAAATATCAATGGCTTTTGAATTCGCCTATGAAATAATTACAGCTGCAATAAAAATGCGTCATTGGTGAATTAAATATGAATGTTGGGCAATAAAACCTTTCATTAACAAGAATGAATTCTCCCTGTGTAGAAAATTTATCACATACATCATTTGGTTTAAAAATATAGTGTGGAACTGATTATTAAAAACATCTTTATAATAAAACAAAAATTCACTCATGGCACTTGATGAAGCTACATTGTAAGAATGGATCACATGAGATTTTTAATTCCCAAGGTAGAGGTGAGGTCGTTGGTTACAGTAAAAAAATTATGATACACTAATAAACATCATGTATTCAACTGTGGAATAGAATCCTGTTCAGAATTGAAACACTGTAGAGGAACTGTTCTCTTACTCTGAAGGGATTACAGATCACAACTGCTTGGCTGAATTTAGTTTAAAATATGCTAATTTTTTGGAATAGAACTTGATCAAAATTACCTTCCATGAGTTCAATATGAATTGTTTGTAAACAATCTGAACATTTGGCTGTTTATTTTTGAAGTATCAAAATTACACACATTCTTGTTTGTTGATTAGAGCCAAATTAAAAAAAAATGGGGGATTTTGTTGAAAACAGATTTGCAGGAATTCAGCTTCATAAGAAGAGCATTAAGCTTCATGGAGTGCTTACAGTGTGTGTGTATTTCTCTAATCAGAAGACTCTACGTTTCTTGAATAAAGTTGGGTAGAATAAATGGCCGAGCTGTTCTGAAGATGAATTGATCATTATTGATGTGAGATCAAAGTGCACTTCAATGTCACTTTCTACCATGGTTTCAACACATTGAGTAAACCCACCACTCACCTTTGAGGAAAGCACATCAATCTCTTCAGTTTTCATTCGAAGTTCACCACTCTGTCTGTTAATTTCTGATTGCAATATTCCCATGTGATCTTGCGTGTTCTGTAGTTCGTCCTCCAAACACTGGATTCTCTTCTCCAACAGTGCAAGCTCGGCCTTGGTTCTTTGGAGGCTGGCACTACTTACTTTGCTGGCAGACTACGATGAGAAATCAAAATTGGAAGTAAGACAGAGAGCTTACGTGAACTGATTAGATTTCTCTTCGCATCAGTATTTGATGACGAACAAAAACAAAAACCTATGGCACCATGGAGAACTCTAACAATATTTCATCAAACACATTGTCAAAAAGGTGACTATCTTAAGTCCTCTTGGGGAAACAAAGATATATGCCTTTATTTGTTGTATCAGGTACTCAAATGTTTGGTGTAATGGAGGATATTGATGGCCTTGGGTTGGAAAATCTGGATTGTTACAGAATCTACACTGTTATGAAATCTTGAACGCAATCAACCAAAAGAACTTCTCCGTATAGAAATCTAATGAGTGGTTTTTTGAACTGCCTTGAATGATAACAAACTTGATTTAGCAAAAACAGACTACAAGCAAAGCAGTCATGAACTCTTACGTTAAACAAACCACACTTTCCAATAACTTAATTTTCTAAAATCCCTCTAAGGGGATGAAGACTCTTGTGTTTCTTGTGTCATGTGTTCAAATATTGGATGTTTGTGAGTACCGGTACTTGGGGTCAGAGGCTATGGACATCTAGAAAACCAAGACTAGAAACAAGTTATCACTGAGAGGAAACTTACCGCCAAAGTCAGTTGTTTCTCAATAGTTTCTTGAACTGCCTTTCTGATGTCATCAATCACATCTTTCAAGTTTCCTGGCTGGAAACAATCTTCATCATCATCATCCTCTATATCATCATCATCATCATCATCATCATCATCATCATCGTTTTGTGGTGATCTAACTTCGTCAGGTTCCTCAGCATCAGTAAGAGACAGAGAGAACTGTTTCTGCAAATCTTTCAAGATTTCTCTGAGTTTCAAGCAGGACTGTTGAATCATCAGTTTCATCTATAAACCATAATGTACACACAGGTGTTACCATGGTAACAGCAATGAAAAGGACAGCAATATTTAAAATCAAGAAGTGTATTCTACAGAATATAATTTCCTTGTGGAAATCCCTGCCATCCTTTTGTGGAACTCTTTTCCCTTCTCAATTTTTGACCTCTTGCAAAGTTTGACAGCAAAATCAAAACTGAACTTCAAAATTGAACTTGGAAATAAGGAAGTCTGGGAGTGAAAGAAAAATCAAAACATGTTGTGACTCAACAAATTATAACTTGAAACAGAATCATGTTAGCGATGTTTGTACTGAAATACACTTCTGTGTTGAAAATTTAGAATGCCTACAGCTAATCTATTTTTATTTTAACCATATTCTTATTTCAAATCATTATATTTCTCTTTTCACAATAAGATTTTCCAGTATCAGGATAGTTGTGCCATGGACATTAAAATTCAACTATGATTTTCTCAATGACCAGAGTAAGCTTGGGTAAGGGTAAGTGTCCAGTGGTATTGAGCATCAAGGGGATAAACATCTCAACACTGACTTCAATGCCTTATAACCTATGAGAGAGTTGAACTATTGATATCTACCACTTGGGCATATTATCCAGGGTGTAAATGTCAGGATATAAACTGTCTTACAACATTACAATGAATGAAAGCAGCACACAGTCTCACATCCACCCTCTACTGGCTCTATTGCTAATATTTCTCGTACCTCTTCATTGATGGTTCTCAACTGTTCAGTTTCAAAATCTACACTTCCTCTCTGCTGACTGCTTGTCGCCATGACCATATCATCATCAACCTCCTCATCACTCTCTATGTCGTCAATGCTGTATCTCCCGTGTCTTGGTTCCATCTCTACATCACTTGTATCCAAGGCGATCTGTGACTCTTCCAGCTCTTCAAACAGTGAGGGACTGTCTGTGGTCTGATGCAAGGACTGTGTTGAGAGGATTTCAACTTTCTCTTGAAGATGGCTGTTCATCTGTCGGAGTTCATTGATCTCACAATCCTTGTTATAAAGCTGTAATGTTTTGACAATAGAAATGATATTAATACGTACATGGGGCCATATACTACCCCTAGTTTGCTACACTTGGTATAGAGCAGTGTTCTCCCCAGGCCATTTTAGCGTAGCGGTCCCGCTACGCTTTTGCCTCTCCCTTCTACGCCTTGATTCTCGTCGCTACGCTTTAAAATATTCTGGCCATCCTTTAGTTCATACCCCTTGAGTAGCTACCAGCTGTTGCATGCATTGTCTTCACATTAGCGCTCACTGCAACTTTCAACCTGGTGAAAGAGTGGAAGGTATGAAGTATGGTATGCGTCCGATAAGTTGTCCGTAAGTGTTGAGAGGAACGTTAAAACAATAGAAGAATCGGCTGGGTTGTTCACAATTTTTATTCCAGAACGGCTACGACCAACAAAGACCTTTAATACTCAGCATACATCGCGGACAAGTGTTCACAGAGTTAGGCGGTGTAGCACCAGCGGGGCCTTTGATCACATTCCCATGCTTTGTTCAACAAAATGGACTGCAAAAGAAACAAAGAAGCAGTTGACTAGTGAGGTTGATTATGATTTTACAACGATGATCTTTTTTTTTGTCAGAGTACCATCACGATCGCGTTCGCGTTCACATTGCATAAATTCCAATATGGCGGCGGCCATGTTGGCCGACGTGTTTATAACGTGTTGACATTGATCCTGGCGTCGCGTGTGTGGTTCCAATCTGAAAGATTTTACACCTGATTTTCAAGTGATTCTAGTCGTACTTGGTTCATGTCTTGTGATCACCTTAGTGGTATTTTTAAAATCAAGAATCGAACGACGACGTTCAGTGGCAGTGGTTCTTAGTGGTATTTTTAAAATCAAGAATCGGACGACGATGTTCAGTGGCAGTGGTAGTGGGGGGGGGGGGGGGGGGGGGGGGGGGGGGGGGGGGGGGGGGGGGGGGGGGGGGGGGGCGGCGCTGGTTGAAATTGATCCCCGTGATGAAACATTATTCGCGGTGTTTGTCGCTCAAAAATGATATAAAACTCAGTTACATTTGAATTGTGTAAAGCTTAAACTTGTGAATTTTCCTCTTTGTTGGCAATTTTTGACAATTTTATCAGCAATATATGTATTAATGGAACTCCAATCAGACGAACCTTTCTTGCTTTCAATCTGAACTTGCTGTTACTGTTTGAATCTTCTATTTTAATTGCAATTGTATGATACTGTGATGATTTATTTAAGTGTAATAAAGGTTTCCATGATGTTCAAATTGCATACTTGTGTGTTACCATTGCATTTTGTTGTGAGTGTATATGAATGCGTGGGTGCATGTGCAAGCTTATATCCATATGCAAATATAATTAATGATATGCAAATGATTATGCAAATTAGCCGCTACGCTTTTGCTTGATCCTGGGGAGAACACTGTAGAGTATGATAAAGCTAGATATATTCTTATATTAAGAACAAGAATTTGCTAATGGGTTAACCTGGAAATGCAAACAGACCAGTGTACATTAACAAAACCCTGTGCACATACATGCATAGAAGAATGCGTATTTCCATACACAACCATCCCATGATCTCTTGGGTCTAATTGAGTCAGTAGAACTCAGCACGAACCATTTGATGATCTAGCACTAACATAAGCAACATTACTGGTACTTCTGGAAATTAGCTTCCAGAATATTTTCTTTCTATCTTTGTTTTATTATGTCAGCTAGTCTAGCTGACATAATAAAACAAAGATAGAAAGATGAGCTAGTCATGTCAGTCAGCAGTCCAGTATAGGCCATCATTCCCCTTGTACCTTCCCTAATGGAACTGTTACATCTACATTAGATGTAGATCTCAATTTTCTGTAAGGGTTGTACTACCGTCCAATCATGCAAGTCATTAGGTCACTACGGCCTAAAAAGATGAAATTAACATTAAAACTAAAGATATTCATCAAGGCAAGAACAGCAGCTGAAATGAACAAAGTCAATGCTATGGTGGCATATATACCTAGACTTCTAACCCACTGACCACGAATTTTACTGCAACACATTGCATAGGTGCATTCATATGCAGGGAAACAGTAAGGCAGAGTCAAAAACAATAAATAACATCTCTGTTCATTCTCTCCAAAATTCTAAAGCCATGGCCCCATCGTGTATTAAGAAATTACACCTGTCTGTGAAGACGTTTATAGATGTCATGTGAATATAGTCAGAGAGCAATGAAGACTTGTCTTTGATTGATCTCTTTGTAAACTGACATCCACTTACGATATATTTAACTGATTCTTTTCAATGTTTGTGCAGACCCTATTTGATCTAGTTTTTTTTTTTTTTTCATCAAAAGTGATACTGACCCGTTGTTCTGCTTCTCTGACTTGCCTTTCCAGCATCATGGCCCTGTCATTAGACTCTTCAAGGCTACAGGCAATGCTGTCTCTCTCCTCCAGCATGGCGTTTAATCTCCTTTCCAGCTCACATTTCCTGTCAGTCAACAGCTGCACCTGAAGGGTACATTTTGAAAATACGATCTTTAGAAATCTGAGAACTGTCTGAGAGCTTGAAATGATCAGAGTTAAAGGTTACCCTCTGAGGAAAATATCATCTTCAACTCTTTTCCCATCCCATTATAAGATCATATTTCATGCGTAAATGTGTATCTTCATTAATCTAGCTCTGAGGTTTCAAACACTGATTTTCAAAATCTGCACAAAGCTGTGTACAACTACACTGACAATCACTTTTTTTTTGTTGACTATTTTTTCATCATTGCGCTAGTCATAAATGTGCCATGCTAAGCACATTGTGGAAAGAAACAATGATACACAAAAAATTTTCTCTTTTGAGATACGTACCTCCTCTCGCAGTCTATCCAAGAGATGTGAGTTGCTGTGCATGGAAGATTTCTTATCGTTCAACTGAAGCTGTAGTTTTTGGATTTGTTCGCTCAGTTCATCTTCTGAAGTAGAGGCCTGAAAGCAAAAAAAATAATAAATATTCATTTAAGTAAAACTCATGAAAATAGGATATCTTCATAAATATTTAGTGAAATTTCTCTTTTAGGGAGTTGATCTTTCATTACTCCTCTTAATGTAATATTTAAAAAAATAGCGTCAATGACACTGTAGCTCCCATCCTGGACTATTTAGTGTTTGTTCTCTGGTCAGATATTTGAACATGTGTGAAAGGGATAAAGTGCATGAAGTGAAAATACTTAAATGAAATGTACTGGAGACAGTGAAATATGTTTAATGTAATTATTCAGAATATAACATGGAAAAAATACAGAATTAGATATATCGAATACTGTGATACAACCATTAACTCAACAAGTCATTTACAATGACAAAGTCCCCACTTGTAATAGGAGTATTAGTCTTGATGGGGCAGGAAAATGTGGTCATTAAGAAGTATCACTGGAGTGTATATGTTGAGATCTATGGGCACATAGGTCTATGTCGTTGTTTCCAATTTGAAACATATGAGGCATGTCTAAGTTATGGTTCTAAATCGGGA
This sequence comes from Ptychodera flava, assembly GCF_041260155.1. Taxonomy (NCBI): domain Eukaryota; kingdom Metazoa; phylum Hemichordata; class Enteropneusta; family Ptychoderidae; genus Ptychodera; species Ptychodera flava. The sequence continues at coordinate 6,037,022 of NC_091939.1, forward strand.
AAAAAGATCAGACCTCTAGCAGTATTGGCCAGCCAAGAAATACATATGCGCATTATAAATGAGGTACAAGATGTGACATCTTAAGGCCTAATATCCTATCAAAATTGGAGGGTATAGAACTTGTGGTTACTGAAATATGCATATATATGTATAATCAAGGTCAAAGGTCATCGAGGTCACATGACATTTTGAAAAAAATTATATTGCTAATTAATCCCTATATGCCAAAAAATCAGATCTCTAGCTCTATTCGCTTGCCCAGAATTAGATGTGTACATAATTAATGGGGTAAAGCGTGTGTTGTCATAAGGTCTCCCATCCTACTAAATACAAAGGACATAGCACTTGTGGTTATTTATTGACATAAACATTATTTTAGGTAAAAGGTCATCGAGGTCACATGACATTTGGTCAAAAAATTTCTCTCCTATAGTTATCCCTATACACCAAAAATCAGACATCCAGCTCTATTGGGGCTCAGAATGAGATATGCGCATAATTATTGAGGTACAGTATGTGGCGTCATAAGGTGTCCAATCATACCAAACATGAAGGGTGTAGCACTTGTGGTTACCGAGTTATGGAAAAATATGTATATTTGAGGTCAAAGGTCACCGAGGTCACGTGACATTTTGTCAAAAAAATTGTTTTGCTAAGTTATCCCTATATACCAAAAATCAGACCTCTAGCTCTATTGGCTCGCTCAAAATTAGATATGTACATAATTAATGAGGTACAATATGTGGCGTCATAAGCTGTCCCATCATACCATACATGAAGGGTGTAGCACTTGTTGTTACTGAGTTATGGACAAATATGTATATTTGAGGTCAAAGGTCACCGAGGTCACGTGACATTTTGTCGAAAAAATTGTATTGCTAAGTTATCCCTATATACCAAAAATCAGACCTCTAGCTCTATTGGCTCGCTCAAAATTAGATATGCGCATAATTAATGAGGTACAATATGTGGCGTCATAAGGTGTCCCATCATACCATACATGAAGGCTGTAGCACTTGTGGTTACTGAGTTATGGACAAATATGTATATTTGAGGTCAAAGGTCACCGAGGTCACGTGACATTTTGTCGAAAAATTGTATTGCTAAGTTATCCCTATATACCAAAAATCAGACCTCTAGCTCTATTGGCTCGCTCAAAATTAGATATGCAAATAATTAATGAGGTACAATATGTGGCGTCATAAGGTGTCCCATCATACCATACATGAAGGCTGTAGCACTTGTGGTTACTGAGTTATAGACAAATATGTATATTTGAGGTCAAAGGTCACCGAGGTCACGTGACATTTTGTCAAAAAAATTGTTTTGCTAAGTTATCCCTATATACCAAAAATCAGACCTCTAGCTCTATTGGCTCGCTCAAATTAGATATGCATAATTAATGAGGTACAATATGTGGCGTCATAAGGTGTCCCATCATACCATACATGAAGGCTGTAGCATTTGTTGTTACTGAGTTATGGACAAATATGTATATTTGAGGTCAAAGGTCACCGAGGTCACGTGACATTTTGTCAAAAAAATTGTTTTGCTAAGTTATCCCTATATACCAAAAATCAGACCTCTAGCTCTATTGGCTCGCTCAAAATTAGATATGTGCATAATTAATGAGGTACAATATGTGACATCATAAGCTGTCCCATCATACCATATATGAAGGGTGGTAGCACTTGTGGTTACTGAGTTATGGACAAATATGTATATTTGAGATCAAAGGTCATCAAGGTCACATGACATTTTGTCAAAATATCCAAGATATCTGTGTGAACGGATGGACTCACGGATGGACGAACAGACGGACATGACCCAATCTATAAGCTCACTGGACTTCATCCGTGGGGACTAAAAATTGTGTCACTGCATCCTTTTTGCAATATGAATACGATGAGAAACTAAATTTTTATTTTTCGTGGCCTTATACATGGGAGTCTATGGAGATCTGCCTGATACATGGGAGTCTATGGACGTGTAAACTAAAAATATGCAAATTTCACCACGATTTGCCCAAATTTGGGAAAGGTCACTCCTATGCACTTCCATACCAAGTTTCAAATCAATCGGACTTGTGGTTTCAGAGCAGGAGATTTTTTGACCAAAAATGGGAGAAAATTACAAAAAAATTCATGAAAAATAGCAAGTCCAAGATACTGACCCAAGATGTGCACAATCATTTCATGTCAGCCCAAAGTACTTACATGCTAATTTTTCATGTAATCTGCTCAGTGGTTATTGAGTTTTTTCAATTTGACTGTTTTTACATTTTTTCACTTAATTTGCATATTTTTGGCAATGACAACTTCATTTGAACAAAATCTCATCTACAGCCCATCATCCATGTACACACCAAATATCAAGATGAAATGTACAGCGGTTTTGGAGTTTTTGATGTTGACGGACAGACATACAGACATACAGACATACAGACGTACAGACATACAGACATACATACATACAGACATTTCCCTAGCCTATAAGAATAGCTTCCATTGCCATATATACATATGGCTATGGGAGCTAATAACAGTTTTTGAGAATCTTTTTTTGCTTCATGACATCATGCACTACTACATGTAAATAGGCAAACATGAAACAGTCAAGCTCTTTTACATAATTGTTACCATGAGGACAAAGAAAATGCTTGAGGTAACCATGGTGGCATTCGATTTGAAGTTGTGAACTTTGCACATACCGGTATTGTATGTAGAAATAAGTTCGACTTTTTCACCACCATGGTTTGGCCCAAATCCATTAGTATCAATGCTGAGTGTGACCTGTTTACAGGGCATTGGGGTGAACAGGTTAAAACTTTGAAGCCTGACCCCTTGATAACCTGTGACATCATGAGGAAATTTACTTCCAAAACTTACCATTTTTTCACACACAAAGTTTGATACTTTTACACTGTGCACTGTTTGCCTAACCAATTTACCATTTCAAGTGTTTTGACCCCTTGTATTTTACACATTTTCATTGTTAATATTAACTTTTATTTAGTCATTTTAGATTCCCAGAGAATGTTAATTATGTAGAAGCAAAACATTGAGTGAACGTGTGTGTCTGCAGCCTTGGGTAGGTGATTTTTGGCTGGTGGGGGGGAATTGTACTATTTAACTTGCCTGATGGACATATAGCAAGTAATTTCAGACTTTTGGGTCACTGCAATCGGAGGTGTTGGGTACACAGGGACACCGTGTGTGAGACATCATTATCAGGGCCGGGACTGTTTTCCTAAGACATGACACTTTTCAAATTACCTACCTTGATGTTTGGCTATCTTTTTTCACAGATTTCCTACTCTGGTGAAAATTAAATTGATGATCATAATAGACTAGTATAATATGATACTGTAAATGCTGCCCTCAAAAAATATAATGCCAAAATAAAGGTACTCTAGAAATGTCAAATGAATTCTCTGGGGATAGATGACGTTACCTGTTGAAGCTGCGATGACAGTCGATGGTTTTGCTCTGAAAGTTCGCGCACAATTTGCTGTTTCTCTTTCTCAGCGGCTCTCAGATTCTGTTTCTGGTCGTCAAGGTCTCTCTGCAGCCTGACCATCTCTCCCTGTACGTCCATCATCCTGCCCTCATACTGACCCTCAATGCTTTCCAACCTCAGCTTTAATTCATATCTCTCTTGTTCCAATCTCTGAAAGATAAATCAGCCAAAGTTATTTCACAAATATTTCACATTTTGTTTTTATTTTTTTTTTGGACAAAAGATGATAACAACAAGCCAAGTGGGTGAAAATACGTCATGTTTTGGATCAATACCGCTTTTTACTGACTTGGCTGATGGGGAAGTGATACAGTTATTACTGTCTGGCAGGAAAAGGTTAATGGATATATTGGGCAGAGAAAGTATGAGTATAGCTATTAAATCCTGAAATTATGTGGATAGTTTGATCTTGTGGTTAGAGGATGTAATTTTACTGTTGGGTTTGGCAGTCAAATTTGATTATTGAAGAATCACAGCCTAAACTGTGCTAGTTCAGCCTTATTCACTAGTGTATCACCAACCTAGCAACTTATTTTAACAAAGAAATATGTCTATAATTCTTCCATGAAATCTGTGAAATTTTCAACTTCAACCTTCGCAAATATAGTACAAGATATGGAAAAAGTATTTGTTAAAGAATGGTATCTAAGGAAGGATAGGTGAAAACGGAAACATTACGTATAGACTAATCAAATACTGCATGCTTTTCCTTAATCTTTAATAGTTCCTCGTTTGTGTTTCTTCCCTAATTTTGTCTCATTTTTGCTGTTGTCATTGTTTTCTTGCTGTGTTTGATAACAAAAAACCAAAAGAAAAACACAAAGCAAAAAACAAAAACCAATCATACTTGTACTACCATATATCAATATGTATATCATACAATGTACATGTATCGGTAAACACAGATAACCTCCATCCATAGAAAAGTATGTACCATGTAAGAAAGGTTTCTCTACTTGTGAATTAAGCTACTGGTACTTAAATGTAACGATTTATGGATGATTGTAATTCAACTGTTTGTGGCTTATCTCCAACAATCTCCCATTGACAGAATTGCATGATGTGTCAGTCTCCCGATGACAAACAGCATTATTAATGAAACCCTTGGGAATACCTGAGACCCAGTACAGATGTGTTTTACATGGCAAAATGCACGTATTGCTACTTGTTCGCCTCTTTCGTGCTTGCTGCTATTTACAAAAAACTAATATGACGAAAAAATTAATGGACAACACATTAATAACTATTACAATACAATTGTATGGTGTGTATGTGGATGTATTTCAGGAACCTTGGTTGTGGAAATTGTATTTGCTTGTATAAACCAAAGTTACAGATATTTTTGACCTTTTTGAAAACACTGTCAAAACCTCACCCACTTTTGTATCTCAACCCTAAAACTTGTTCTCACTTCCCAGTCAACAGATGGCCAGGTGACATGTTGCCAGTAAACGGTATATTTAGGACTTTAAATATAGTCTGAAATTTGCAGTACCATGTTTGACCCCTACTCCTTAAATGATCACAACGCTGGCTTACTAAGGCGAGTGTTAGAAGGTGAACAAACAGAAATACTGACACTCAAATGTATATCGAAAGATCGGATCAAAAAAATCTATAAATACATATGTACTGTTTCGGTAGAAATGCTGCATACTGAAATATCGTATCATGGTACGTGATTAGTGTTTTTATGCAGTATCATGCACATACTATGAGGTTATTACGATAATTCCGCAAAGGATGCACGAGGACATTGGCGCAGCGTATCGCCCAACGTGAAGTGGAGGGCAATGCGTGGCGCCAATCCTTTGCGGTATTTTCGTGATAGCCTTATTATTATACATCTTACATTCCTGACTGGGGCATCAAATTGTCAGAGAGGTGACCGTTTTCGTGCAATATTGTCAACAATTTTTCTTCCGATTTTATCATGCCAGTGTGGAACGCTATCTCGGACGCACTTCTGCAAGTTTTGGAGTGTGTGCACTACACACGTACGTACAGAGCGCGCGAGAGACATATTCTGGCACTCATCCAATGGGTCCCTTTAAGTTTTCTATGCATACCACGTGGCGGCCGCTATGTATGTTACACACGTAACCGTGCCTTTACAAAAAAATCTTGTGATTTGATCAGAAACAGGGAAATTTGTATAGAGAGTTTGTGTTGCAATGTAGATGGTGTTAATCATGATATCCAGTTTTTTTTACACTTATTCATAATCATTATATTTAGCCTTCAAACACTTATTAAAGTTAGATCCTCCGATTGAGAGACAATTAATGTGAATGGTATGTTATGGACGTAATGGGAATCCTCGATCTTCCTGCATTATGGCGGTTGTCATGGTAATGACTTAGATTTCGCAATTCTCACTTCTTTTGTGCTGAGAATGAGATGATAAAGTTTATGGTTCGATCCTTGTCTGAATTATATGTGTTGCCTGAGACTCCCTGGCAGTAAATTATAGATATCCTCATGTTTGATGATATTGCTAGTACGTGTAATTGTATGATATTGGTGGAACTAACAAATTATTTTTAGGGAAACAGAATAGGGAATAAAGATTCACGGATCTGTGACTGTATTGTACCTTTGCATGAGGTGATGATAGAGCAAAATGAATCGATTGTGTTATCCACAGAGAGGGAGTTTGTTCATGATTGCATATGCATTTGACAGTGATATATCTGGAGCTTTCACTCAAGCACACATTCATCTCTGTGGTTGAAATTCACCCAGCACACTATCTTGAACATGCTCAGATGTCGGATAGCTATTGTTGATCTTGTCAATGCCATCGAATTTGAGCTAAATATTGTGTGAACCACTCACTGCTGCAGCATCACTTTAAATTCAACCACACATCTCACAAACACCTAAAGTCTACAGTTGATCTGTTTGACTTGTTTAAGTTTACCAGAATTATATTGATCGAAACTATGACTGTACAGTTCACTAGAATACAAATGAAGCTCAGCATTTCAATCTCCTGAAAGTAGAGATAATACACCTATGTTTGGTGCTACCCTGTGGGCACCACCCACTACCCTTATCACAAGTGACATCATCATGTCAAACAAAAGATTGTGTAATCTCGCAATGCTCACCTTAAAATGTCAAAACCTCAGGTAGGGACCTGTGTAACATTGTTTAATCTCATTCTATCAGGAAAAACACAGGAAGTCTGGGTTCAACATTTCCATAATCCTCAACACACTGCCCTTTTAAGTCGTAAATTTAACTTACATAAAATGATGACTCAGAGACCGGCATTCTTCAAAGTTCATATGTACATGTACTAAGCTTATACGTATTTTTTCTTCATATTTAAAAAAATGTTTTTAACTTTTACATATACCTATACATTTTGTATCAAACCATTCATTAAAAGAGCATTATTTTAGGTTGTTATTTTACAAGTATTGTGACTAATATCAATATCTAAATATCAGAATTACAGCGAACGTCAAAATGAACCGGAGATCAACTTTGATAAGCCCCTATCAATTTCCCTCGTAATCTTCCAATATCCCTTGGAAAACACCGAGGTACTTTGGTTAGTGTTGCCGATAAACAGGCCAATAAACATACAAGGCGCCTGCTGTGTTACTGCCATTCGATCTCCCTTCTATTTCTGGCTCCCTTTCCGGAAGAAACCATTTTGAAGCCCAAAGTGGTTGACAAGAAATGAAATAAAGCGTGCGATTTTAAGACCTTTAATTGTAATAATAATTTCAAACTCGATTTTTCACAGAACTTGTTTTGCATTGTTACGTGCGTCGATCCTGTTATCGTGAAGTATTTCCCGTATGCAGTCATGTCACATGACATACTTTATCCAAATTGAATAGTAAATTCCATGAGCTTGTAAACAACTGTCAGTGTGAGAGCCCGATAAAATTAGAAACATTCACATGGATAAAATTAGAAACATTCACATGGAACGACTGAAATACAGCCAGTTAGTATATCTAGTGAAAGACAATGTTGTTGTACTGAGTGAGGCCCTGATTTGACTCTCGGCGGCTGGTGAACTTCTACTCGTGGAAATGCCCAGTTCTACGGTATTTCATTATGACATCGTTCACAGTGCTGAGCGATGCATTTCTGTGTCAATACTGGTTTGGGAAACGCCTGTCAACCATTTTTCTATGATGCTCTTTCTTGCCTAAAATTCCATTGCAAGGCAAATCGATGTCGACAGAAAAAAAATATGCTCACGATTTTATGAACTGGCATACCTTGATTACATCAGGGTCTCTCTATAGGCCCTAATGCAGTGCACATACTGATTGACAACCATAGATAAGACAGCAAAACTCAGCCGAAATTTCCAAGATTAACTGACACAGTGTTTTATATCGCTGTTTTAAATCAAACTGATTACACAATCTCTGGATACAGAAATGGTATTTTAATGAAATTCAGCATCAAAAAATCCTAAAACTTGACATGAGGACGTCATGTGCCGATCAACAGCATAGTGCACGTGTGAACTGGCATTTATTGACTCATGGACTGTAGAGTGTAGAGAAACTGTCTATGATTGACTGCACGGAAAAGCAGTCTGCATCTTGTGAAAACAACAACATAGCAGTGAAAATTGTAATAGTCACCAGTAAAACTCTTCACAGATGAAAGGATAATTGCTTCAAACTAATAAACTTCATGTTCAGAGGATGAAAACTAACATCCGCTGTGGTCCGTGAGTGAAAATAAACAATGGCTGACGTAACTGTGTAATGAACTATACTATTCAGGTGACGGGGGTGGGCAGGGTCAAAAGATCAAGAAAGTACTGGGAAAACGTGTCATTTTCCTAACAATACTGTCTCGGGATCTCCAGCGTCCCATTGTTTGTAATATATAACAAGTATGCCATGAGCTTGTTGAATACACTGATATCAAACAGCCATAGCTGTAAACTGGCGCAAAATGGTTTGATCCATGCAGAAGCTTGCATAGGGAGATCGAATGGAGATAGCACAGCAGGCGCAGTGTATGTTTACTGACCAAATACCTCGGTGTTTTCAAAGGGGTATCGGAAGATTGCCAGGGAAATTGATAGGGGCTTATCAAAGTTGATCTCCGGTTCATTTTGACGTTCGCTGTAATACATTTTGACATAATTATCCAGAAAGGCAAATAACAACACGTAGGCTGAAAGGCAATGAAGACCCTATTGAACATCATGTACACTGGAAAGTAAAAAGGTTCATGGTAATTTTGTAGCCTGATACTATAAAAACAGACTGAGAGAGAAACTTAAACATTTTAGCACAGAAACATACAGACATCTACATCCATTTCTACATGGTACATCCCATTTATTATACTTATGGAAATTACCATTTCCTGAAAGCACTGTAATGTTTCTACGATTCTCCTGCTTTGCTGACGCAATGTTGAAGTCTTTTGAGTTGTAAGGGTACGCTTGTCTCGCGTCACTATTAAGGTATTCAATACAGACTCTTCTTGAATTTCAATGATCTACCTGACTGGCGGATGTAGGGCAGACCGCTAAATGCTTGTTGGTGGCCATCAATGTACTCTTGTACCTTTGAATTCATTGATCTGAATTGAATTTGTGCGTCACTTGAATATGTGCGTCACTACACAGTTGGAAATGGAAATTTCTTCCTTATTACAGAAACTGTACATTACTGTCTTACACGCTGTAAATGACACCCCCTCCAAAGCCTACCTGTATCCACATTACACCAAATGACATCCGGCAAACATGAGTAAGCTTGTGAAAAATAGCAATATTTCAATACCATATGAAATATTTCTTTTCTTTGCACTGAAACTTAATTAAAGGCCAATTAGCTGTATCTTTTTGTATTTTTTTTTTTGGCAAGGTGGTTTGAAATCTAATGAAACTTGTGAAAAAATGCTTACTAAAGTGTGACCATACAACAGTTTTCAAACAGTGGTGAAGAATGCACAACTTAGATTTTAACAACTGATTAATTTTTGGGTTGCAACTAAAATATGGTCGCTGAAAATAAATGTGTAAGCATGTGAATTTATTCGGCTAAATCCAGCACCACGGATTGGAATACTGACATTATCAAAGACAATATGGCTTAAGAACAGGAATTCAAAACATCTCTCTCAAGATGGTTGGTAATTTTTGGTAAGAAAAATGAAAAAAATGTACAGCTTGGCGCTTTAATGACCATCACAAAAAACTCTGACTAGATGAAATGGAAAAGGCTGTAAATTACCAAAGTTTCTGTATGTAATGCTTTCATTTTCAGCTTATATTAAAATGACAGATTACAAAAATAAATCATTTTGGTCAAAGAAAAAGAACTATTGTTTCTCAGCTTTTTTTTTACAAAATCACCAAATTTTGTCATCATTTACTTTGGATAAACTCTTTTGTGTAGCCTTGTAGAGGACTGTGAACCAAAAACTGCGGAGTAATTTTATTCCTCCAGTGCAAGTAAATTTACCTGTGTTGCATTTTAGTAAAAAGCCAGCAAATCAATAATGTACATTTGATCTGGGAAAAGATGAGGTATGGGTTACAGTTTCATTTGTGATGAAAGAATTTTTGTAAATGTAGCCCATGGCAAAACAACTCTGAGGTTTTTCCATCTTACACGACTAAGTGAAGCTTTCAGTTGATTATATTCATTTCTTCATGTTTTTCATATTGAAATAAATAGATCAATTGACAGGGTATATCCAGGTACGCACACAGAATTATCATTGTTATATATAACTCACTCCAGGGGTCTGGACTCGATTGCATCGCCAAACATTTCATTATGCATGCTGCAAGATTTTGAGCCAAAGGCTTAATCAATCACACCTGTAAGTATAAAGGGGTGCCTGAGATTACGATTTGAGAAAAGTGATTTTGTAAAGGAATCAGACTTTTGCATTGGTGATATTGTGCAGAATATGGACGTATGAATCTTTTGATAAATTCACTGTTGGGTGTACTTATATGCTAGTACAGATACGATCCTTTATTGATACTCTAAATCAAAGAAACATTATAAATCAACCTGAAACAGTCTGAAAATAACAGATTTTACCTTTTTTATAAAAAGTTTACTCATCTTACAGTAAACAGTGTTTGTGCTAGCACTGATCTAAATTATCATTGCAAATATGACACAATAAACAAACTATGAGTAATTATGTATCATCATTAAACAGTGGTGAAAAATGTTACCAACCAAGAATTGTCAATAAATGTTTTTCTAACAATCACTTGACTCAGAAGACAAATCCCTCACTTTCACATTTTATAAAAATTTGGTGGCAATCAATTGACTTTGACGTGGCAATGTCATATTATTGCACATCTACAAATGTCCAATTGATCTGAGCTACACTGTAACATTTGTGATCTCCTGATTGAGGTGGGTCACCCAACACATACTACAGCTATATGCAAATGCTCAGGGGACAGCACTAGCATGGCCTTGACAAGAAAATTGTACAACACAAACAAGGTATTAGAGTGACCACCATACAATAGTAATTGTCCTCAAAAGCTGTCCTCAAGAACCTCTGTTTAAAAATTTACATCAGGTGACATAAAAAATTTAACAAGGACCAGCGACCTTGACGCCCAGGTTTTGATGAATTTTATTCATTACTTTCACGATAGATAATGAGTTATTATTGAACAAATACTATGATCCCTTTCATATTACTGAGTATTTTTGCAACTTACCTTGCTTTTAATGGTCGGATTTTCTATTTGTATCAGTCATGAAAATCAAGTAATAAACCTTTGAAAATACAGAATACTGAAACGATTAAAGCTCTATTCTGAGATAAAACACCCTGAAAAGGGCTGTCCACATTACATTACTCATGATGAGGCCATCTTCAGTGCTTACCAAAATCCACAGCTGTGATGTGCATTCTTAATTAATTTTGTGTTACTGATACAATAAACTGAAAAATTCACGATCAAATACAACAGTTTCTGTGGCAATGAAATTCCTTTGCACATAAACACTGCTGGAAAAATGGGAAGACTGCTGGAAAAATATAAAGGCAATTGTTAAGTAACATTACGGAATGCATTAAATGGCTAGGATTTAAAATCGAATGTACAATTATTCATGCCTGAGACTTCTATTCATGGCCACTACAGTATAAACATAAACATACTGGTCCATTTACGTTAGATGGGCAGCTGTTGCAGGGTACTGTGAACTCTGTCTATTTTGCCCATTGACTCAGTTTAGTTTGATGCAAATCCTATTCTATTTCTACAGAATATGTCTGTTCACTGACATGTTGAATACCTTTACAGGTTCTGATATTGTCCCTCACCTCAAACAGCCCTGTTTGCATTCCCATCAGTCGATAACAGTTAAATAATGTAATACCGATTGACTGACGTGTGAGTTTTAACAACGACGAAAACAGATTTATGATGCAAATAATTTTTTCCACTCAGTACTTTAGGAAACACTGATTATGGGTAACAGCTTTGCTGTACCAACTCTTAAACTGACAACATGGGTTGAACCCAGTTTCGAAACTGTTGCCATAACGACAAGAAGTAACAACACCCCTGTATTGTTTTCAATTCACCAAGGATGATACAAAACAATCCACTGTTTCCAGGAAACATTATGGCATTATGATTACTTTCAACAGTGTTGAAAACATGTAATTAATTGACTTATACCAACCATGGTCACTATAGTGAGCTAATTTTGCAAGCATCAAACATTTATGCATCACAGATAATGCCATTCAAATCACCAATTTACGGTGTTTGTGAAAAGATCAATCAGACTAGATGTATGAAAATTCATGTTGCCAATTTGAAATTATAATGAATGATAATTGATGAAAGGTCCATAACACAACACACACAATCAGGAATATGTGATGGCACCGAGTTTCCCGGTATCCACACCCAGGTAAACATACAATGTACTCAACTATTGACCATGCATCATTGAGCAGTGCAGCATGTCCTGAAAATGAAACACACCCTTTTTTATTTTTATACTTTTTTGAATTGCAAGTCATGACACATATCTTTTTGTTTGTGTAGTTTTTGATGAAATTAGATTTATAGCATATATTTCGCACATATCACTGAGTTATGCTATACTGTACTATGGAAATTTCACGAGAACATTTTAAAACACACGCGGTCTAATCAGCATTGACAAAGTGATAATAAGCAATTAACTAATTGATCAAGCAAAATTGACAGATACTCCCATTCACATGAATCATCAGTAATATTAATAGTCTTTATACATTCAATGATTTGCCACACAATGTTTATGTTATGTTGATAACAATGTTACACCCTAATTGATCACCTTACCTTTCAAAGCTTTTAGAAAATTCTGCACGAAATAATATTACAAAAATTGAATTTCCACATCTACTTCGAATTCAGATACGTGAAAAAGTTCCGGTACACATATTAGAATTTTATATTGAACACACGGCATTGTGAACAAGGAACTGCCAAAGCTGGGATCTCTACAGCAACAGACCCAATACCCCCCCCCCCTCCTGAACTATAACGAAACAATAATAGCAAAACTAAAACAAAGACTTTCTAGGTGGGTATTTGCAAATGCAGATCACTGCTATTAAATTATAGTTGTACATATTATTTAAACTGCATCTCTACAATGTGATTGAAAAAATATGCCAGCTACACTTGAATAAACTGCACTAATGAACAGACTTCATGAACAGTGTTAATGAGTTAATGAGTTACGCTTTCTTCTTGGTACAAGTCAGCTTGCATGCTGCAACAATTCAACATCGTTCAGCAAAGATGTACTACCTTACTTCATGTGGTGAATCACTTTGAGATAATCCTGATATACACACTTTAACCTGTATCGAAAAAACTGAAGTCCATTCAAGGGGGGTTTGTTTTCACAGATCACACATCGCACTTGGTGTTCATCAGCTGATCAGTGTACCCTCCTAGCCAAAATACATTATTGACAGAAACTTTCAAGCTGATACACTTAAAAGACTGGTATAGTTAGGCTGAGGCACTACAAATTTTTCACAAAATTCAATTGCCTAGCTGACACGCAATCAATGCACTGTAAGCTTTTATTTATTGAAAGGTTGGCACACACTGGTAAATATCTCATTCATTATATTACATTGATTATTACTGAAATAGAACTATTTTTTGTTTGTCACTGAGTGTATCTCTCTGTAAAATTTTATTAGTGATAAATTTTTCTTTCATTGCTTTCAAGTTGGTCACTTGTAAAAGTCTATCCTATTTTTTATCGCTGCATAAATACTAGTGAAGTGATGACCTTTGACACAAAAGCCAGTGTTATGTAGGCCTTATCAGCATGGAATATATAGAAATGATCTCACTTATCTCACAGATAATTGTCATTACAACCATCTGTTCCTTTTCATGAATATTCATATTTTGTAAATGCAATGGACTGGGCTGTGAATATTTTTTCTGTCACTTTGACTATTTTTATGGATTAATTCCATCAGCTGGCATCGTTGCAATCAGTACAGTTGTTATCTGCACAGACAGCTTTCAATGCAATACTGCTACAGTTTGGTAGCTTTTTTATAACATAGTTTTCTTTTGATAGCATTGAAAGAAAACTCCATGTTAATATGATCTTTAAAAACAGAATAACACAATAAAAAGGAACTGCAACAGGCCAATTCCTTAACTTTAAAATAATTATATTTCCTGAGATGAGCATAGAAATTGTAAATTTTTCATAATAAATAAATACAAATATCACCTCAATGACTGTAACTGCAAAAGGTGGATGTGATATGTTTGTGATGCTTTGTACTGTAATTTTTATTGAATAATCCCCTTCACCTGATTTTAAAACTTTTCACAAATGTACCGTACCTGAAAGTCAATGATAATTTAAAGTCTGAATAATAACTTGTCAAGGAGGGTCGATATGCTGTTTTTGAAGCTTTGTACAGTAATTTGTGTTAGATAATCCCAATGCTTTATTCTAACAATTTCTAAGAATGTGTGATACTTTGAATTTTAAGTGCCCAGAAACTTCACTGAGAAAAAATTAATTTCAATATTTAACAAAGAAATTGTTTTTAATATTTCAAGGCATAGCCCTGCTATACCAATAGGGCACTCTACAATGCTAAAATTATATATTATATAACATTATTATATCTAATTTTAATACATATTATATATCGAAATTCAACATTCAACAATTTGTCTTTATTATTTCAAGCTCTGCCATACCAATTGGACATTCTAAAATGCTGAAATTATATTTACTCATGACCAATCTACACCAGAACGCATCACTAAAAGAAATGAGAACACAGAAATAGCGAACACATTCTTTCTTAATTGTCATGGCACTGAGTCTAATGAATATTGACAAATTTTCCTAAACAAAGCACTTGAGAATACTCAGACTAAGAGCAAATATGTTTAAAGTAGAATGACGTATTGACAGTGCTATATCCTAGACAGTTTGTAAATCTATTGAATTGTCAATGACAATTTGTTGATTACATCGAGACATTCTATTTTTTTTATCAGAATTAACGACCTTTTGACCTGCCATCCACACAACAGTTCTGCCTTATCTCAATACTTGACTAATGATGATATAACAACTAGGTATGATTTTTGAGGTAAACTCAAAGATAAAATTGTAAAAGGGCTGTATAGACACGATCAATGCATACAGCCATACCACACAAAAAATGTCTCAACAGAGACGACACTGAATAGGGACCCTCTTCATCTCAGAATATATTTAGGTTACTTCTCTATTTCCACATCAATTCTCTTGTGGCTCAACTTCCTGTGTTAATGCTGATTGGTTGTAAGGCTACAATATTTGGCAATTTTTGTGAAGTTTTTATGGTACTCAATGGGCCAAATAAAACCTGCAGACTCTCTGCCCTTAATTCTTTGACATTTTACAAGGACATTTATCATTGTACGTTACTACCAAGGATGATTCTCAATTGCAACAATTATTGTCAGCCTGTGTTTTTTCATTTTGAATTTTTTTAAAAGTTGTCTGCCGTTTAATGGAGTTATGTTCTCTCTCATTTTCACAACTCTGAGCTTAAGTAAAACTCCTGTACCGGTAAAAGACCGGTAGAGAAGCAGTCTCTGTCTACTGTAGTTACCATAACAATTTTCAATGGAGTATTGACAACTTACATAGAATCAAACTCTCAGTTTCACTTTTTACACAGGTTCCTGTGGCAAATACTGAAAAACTGCCGTCATGATTTTGACAAATTTGCAAGCAAGACAGACCCTGAATTTCTCGATGATGACAACATTGTATGTCTTCCTTTCCTTTTGGTACAGGAAACACACACAAAAGGTGATAAGTGTGTCTGAAAGCGGGGAAAAAAGGGAACTTTAACATCCAATCTTCAGGATGTTGAGTCATGACTATGGCAGACGAATTACCATACAAAAACATGTATGCCATTACCAATGGTAGGATATCTCAAAACACTGGAAATTTATTGATGCTCATATTAACCTTCAAATCATGATAATCTACATGTACAGTAGTTGCACATTATTTATTCCATTAGATCCATCGTCTAATTTATTTGACAATGATAAGTAAGGTACATGAGATATTTCAAATATTTTTTCTAATTTCAAAAACGATTGATTAAAGTCCTGAAATACATATAATGTTCATGTAGCACTACCAAATCAACAAACCAATGTAGTTACAATTCTGTCCAATTTTTGCATTCAATTTTAGTTGCAAAACATGAAACATCAATATGCTGAATGGTAAAAACCAGAGGAAAAACAAAAAAGAGTCAAGAAAGCTGAGCAGTAATCTTAGAATAAATTTAGAAATCTTTCCCTTTATGTACCAATCATTACCTGTTTTTTCAAACCATTTAGTTTTATCGCCTTGAAGTTAATTGCAGTCAGATCACAAAAAAACCTCAAACAGCCACATTCAGCAATGAAAGGTAAAGCCGACAAGAACGGAAAAAGGTCTGTCTGCCTTGAATACTGACATCATTGCCAATTCAATGTACATAAATCATTGAATCCAATGACCTTTCACCCACTGCTGTGCCATACGCAATACAGATTCTGTCGATGTGTTGATGTTTTTCTTTTCTGCGTCTTGAAATTACTGTGCAATTTTCAATGGCAATATCAAAAATCTAATTAATATTGTTCAGGGGTTATGTATCTGCAATCCACAAACTGCATTTTCAAATACTGATGAATAATGATAATAAGCCAGGATTCTATATATTTCATTAATTAAACTTCCGCTCTGAAAGCACTTTCTACAATGATTGATACTACTTTCTATTTCCTCTCTCTGGAAGGCCACACACATCATCAAAGTCACTTTGATAAAAATCCACATCCTGATGTTTTTGTTGTTAATCACACCAATCACACATATGTGGGAAATATATAATTTTGGAACAAAATATCAAGCATTTCTTTTGTGACAGGAATCAACTTCTTTATGAATTTATTTCACATGGGGACAATTTTGATGATGGAAAATTATTAGCTCAAGAAATCTACCCTTAGATTAATGCTCAAGAATTTCAATAAAGAGGTACTAATCAGAATATCATTTTGGAATAAAATTAAAGATACCAATTTCAAACAGAGATGATCTGCTTCTTTTACATTTCATCTCACATAAACAATATCAATGAAGGCAAATACTGAAAAAGGTCTTCCTCTGACACTATGCAAATTTCATGTTTATGTAGGTATCCGAAATCCTTGTTAACTTAATATTGGCTGTTGGATGGAACACCGGCAAATCAAAACACCCAATAATCTGCAGTGCATGAAACAATCTCTCCATTACAGCAGCCAATTACTGAGGAAGATGATATCCTGAAGGCAGTCTTCAGTCAAACGTAGATTTTGTACTTATACATCCTGGCTGTAGTGAATCACCAATCAACCCTGAAGTGCATTATGGGTATTTTCAACTCTGAACACAGCTCGAGGCTCTAGGCATGGATGTTTTGCCTGACAATTCAGGAGAATTATGTTTCTGAATGCACCTATCAACTGGAGTCACAAGAGATCTCGCAAGTTGCATTTTTAAAAAGCTTTCTTGTCATTTTCATGAAAACCTTAAACTTATTCTCTAAGGATTGCCATAGGTCATGAGCACAAACAGTGGAATAGTACTGTACAGACCTAATGAATTAATTGCAAATACATGTTTTGTCAAAATCTACCCAGCAAATATGAGGAAGAAATACGATTTTTACACAAAAGCTTACCATACTTTAAATATGAATTGATTGTGAATGATGTAGGTGGAGTTGCTGTTGTCCCTTGCAAATGGAGCAAAAGAGGACAAATCGCTTGCTCACTTACAACTCATGTATTTACAAACCATGATGCAATTTGCATGTAATTTGAAAGCCAGGTGTACAATAACATTCAAGATCAAATATTTACAGATACATCTGCCATCACATATTGACATAGTTGAACAACAACATTTCTGCAAGCAATGTTGAACTTCCTAAGTCTATACTGTGTTCCACAATAATTGTACAGGTAATTTTGCTGACTTCATGTGACTGGCCACTTTGAGGAAACACGGTATATCATATATTTAGTGAATGACATTATGAGCCGAAAAGCTTTGGACAGGTAAATAAAATCCCCATTTCACACCACAGAAGTTAGGAACTGAAGTGAATTTTGTCATAGATTTTGTTATCATAAATATATATGTAACAAAGCAGCAACCCAATACCAGGACGTTCAAGGAATAAACATGATGTATAATGACTACTGATTAATTAATTGTACAATATATACCACAATGGATTCTGAGACCACAGAAATTATTTTTTTCCCATTAAATTAAGGTAAATTATTTATTGGAAACACATTTCCTTATTAAATTGCTACCTTTTATGAAAGCAATCTAATTTGTTTTGATAGGCTAATTATCTTTGAAATACGACCTTAAGGAAAAAGCAGCTATTTGGAGAATTTACACTTTTTCTTAAATTCAGAAGCAAATTATTGGTGATCAAAATTTCCTTGTTCTCAAACTTGGAGACATGTAAACATCTTGACTTTACAAGGATATGAAAACTTTCTCAGATGAAGAGTTTAAAATGAATGGTAGCAATGCTTCATTGCATGCAATGTCAACATTTCTTACTTTTTTATTTCCAGTGTTTTCACAGTTGATGTTGTACCACTGTCTGTCTGTCTGTCTGCCTGTCTGTTTGACTGCCTGTGTGTCTGTCTGTCTGTAAATATTTCTAAAAAACTACTGACACAATCGAACTGAAAGGTATCTGGTTTGTGAGGCTTGCATTATTAGCATTAATTTGCATAGTTACTGATTTTAGAATTTTTTTGGATATCTTGACATCAGCTGTTAACAATTTTATGAAATTGTCTATGATGACATCCCTTAAGTTTTTTCCATTGATCACAGGATTGCACAATTTTTCTTTTCCGTTTTTCCTCATTTTTGGTCAAAACATATTTTCTGAAACCACTAGTCCTATTGCTTTAAAACTTGTTTCCTATGTGCCTTAGGATGCCTTTAATGAGATTTGTTTAAAATCATGATAAAATTTGTGTGAGTATATTTTTCAGGCAAGTGTTTAGCAATTTTGGCCAAAACATTATTTTCTGTATCATCACTAGTCTGACAGCTTTCAAAATTGAGTATATTGGTTCATAAAGGAAATTACTGAAATGTGTATGACTATAAAAATAGCATATTTGAATTCATCGGGCAAATTTTCCTATTTGGCTAAGAAAACCAATTTTTTCTGAAATCGATTGTATAATAGCTTGAATTTTTGGTCTTGATTTTGTAGGGGGATGATATTCAGAAATTGTAAAATTAAGAAGAAATTTGCATATGTAAATTTGGGGCAATAATTTCAGTTTTGGTCAAAATATCATATTCTCTAAACTCACGATTCTGAGGCATCGGATTGTAATAAGTTCACATCTGTTGGCGTCACACTGCTATTTTAAATTCAGATCAGCCCTATCACTTCACTTGAAACCTGGGCAAACTTTAAATATAACATTTGCATATTGCAATAAGTGGAGCATGATACCTGGGTAGCTTTATTCATCAACTCAAACAAGGCGGAGATCGAAAGAATGAACCGGAGGAGACCCAATTATTTGTCCTGTCAAAAACTTGCGACCGTCATCTGATTCCTTTCTTTGGACTAACACATTTTGTACAATTTTACTAGTGTACTAGCTAACTCCGTGCATGGACACTTCATATGGTGGAAAAAAAATTCCCTTAGTTTCAAGTAGCGAGTTGAGAAAACAGTTATACACAGCACAATGTAGTGAAAAATAAAAAACATATCAATGAAAAATCAATGGACTCTCTATGGAAAATGAATATTAAATTCAAGGTTTTTATGTTTGGTAATAGTCAACTAAAAATGCACTGGCTCACAAAGGGCATTTGATAATTGCCATAGACCTTCACATATTCCCTCATTTATAGAGACTCATAAACACGATGTGCTCAATTCAGAACTTAACTGGAATGCAACCTCAAAAATAAAAATAAACAAGCAAAAAAAATATGCTGGTTGTGCAAGTGTCCTTGAGATGGAAACCCCTGACCACATCTCTTTGCTCAGTCTCCCAATTATTGGTCATTTGCATGGACTGGGCCGGGTCATACTTGTTATGAGAGTGATCTCTTCAATCCGTTAATACTGTCATTTATCTCACAGTTTATAAGTCATCTTATGACATCAAGTATAGGTAACTAATATTCATTAACTGATTAAATTATCACAAAATTAATTAAAAATGCAAATCATGCCATTCATATCGCCAAGAGATAAATCAAACATGATTTCCTATTTAACAATAAACCACTGTCAAGAACACTTATTATCAGAAAGAAACAAACATTACTTTAGAATTAATGCAATACTGAAATATGCATACCTTTAGAAAGGTGAGGTTTTTACACCACACACATAAACAAAACAAGAAAACAAAACCTGATTGACAAGTTGTATTGTCGAAGATGCATGACTACTGGTTTCATATTAGGATATTAAGTACACACTACCAATATCTCTATGAATGCTTCCAGGTTACTTTAAAATGTTTATCCACATCGTTCCCCACGTGACAAGTAAATGCCACAAATATGCATAAACTTAAACAAGCAAAACAAAGAAAAAGCTAAAAGATGCTGCCAGACAACTTATCATTTCCTACTGGTACAGTGTTCTATCTAGACACGGGGATGGGATTCCCCATCGAAATGGTGCCAGTCACACCTTAGAGATACATGTACAAGTAGAACACATTAACTGGTAAAATACCTCCTAAATTTTCTGGTAAAGGGGAAAATCCCCCTTGTTGATGCCATCCTGGATGAAAACACTGGTGGTAGAAATGATCAGAAATCGACTCTTGAATCAAATAATAGTATTAGAAAAAAAAAACACAACTAACATTGGTTTTTTGGTAATTCAAACAAAACAACAATGTGTTTCCAATATTCAAACAAACAAATAAACAACAAACAAGCATAATAACAATCATTGTAGTGAAATCTCTGAAGACAAAGTCTGACAGGCATTGAGGGTAGACTCCAGTGAGATGCAGTCATGTATTAGAGATTGTTTCATGGATCAGCTTTCTGCTTTAGCATCGACTGCCCGGACAGACATACACTATCAGCCAGTGCCATGTTTCAGATTTATTTGACAGTTTCACAGAACACCAATATCCTAATTCCCGTTGAAAGTGAAGGCAAGTAGACTGGCTGTAACCAACCAGTGAGAAAATCAAACTCTGCTCCTTGGATTTTTGTAGGTGAGACCTTTGCTTTTGCTTGTTACAATAACTGTTAATTTCCATAATAATTCTATGAGACCTAAGTATATACACCATGGGATTGAAACAAACTCTAAATACCAGTTCAAACAAATCAATTCTCTATGTGAATAAATATCAAGTACAAAGTTATTAAGTACTTTGAAAAGGGGCAATGATGGTGTGTATTTGGCTAACTTTACAGCATCCTTTTTTTAAACTGCAAACGAAACAGCAGCCTTCTATCTACAGAACAGTTGTTACATTTCACTTGACCTTTTATAGTGACAAAGGGATATTCACACTGACAGTGACATCATGCAAGGTCACAGTCAGGCAGTGCAACCATACCAAGGTCTTTCCACTATATTTTTGAGTGTCAAGGCCAGTTAGCCTATTGTCATTTTCAAAAGTCCCATTTTGCTTCAATTTCTCTATTCCAAAGTGTAATTTTTGGTCAAGTCTTTGCTGTGAAAGCTGCCTTATTACTTTACATGTGAAGAACATAGAACACAGAATGAGAACAAAGTCAAAAGTCATACCATCGGTTTTTTGGTGACATTTTCTACTACAGTTCTGGAGTTGAAATTCGTGGTTATCTCTATTACAACTTCATAGCCTTTGTTTCAGCCATTTGACAATAATAACTTAACCAGTAACAACAAGACTACAAACTGTTATCAACAACATGTGACATGATTCATTCCCTGGATAATGACCTTAAAAAATGATGAATACTTCATGTTCAAAAAATTATCATCATGACCTCTATACTTATATCTAGGAAAATTATTAGGTCCACACACAACAATCTTTGGCATGAAAAGTTGCCTAGGCTATCTGTCACAACATTGGCGTGGAAATATAAATGTTCATCACCATCACTTCCCAGGCCTGGACACCAATTTTCTTTTCAAGAATCTCCCTGTGAATATCTGCAGGAAAACATGTCCTTCCTCACACAATATCATAAATTTGCAACACAAGTTTTACTAGTATATCATTTTTCTTCCTTGCACTGCTTAATGGTACAAACTTTAAAAAAAAAAGTTTATTATATATTCTCTTTAACATGAGTTCGAAAACTGCTATAATAGTGAAATTTCGAATCGATGCAACCCATCAGATCTGACGGTCCTTTTCATTTGGTCTTCTGCCAGACTGCAAAACTGCCCTCGTAAACAGGTGCCAAGGTTGCTCTTTCAACAAATACACACAATACACACAACAACACAACGGAGAAACATAAACAGAAACATAATGGAATAGATGCACGCACTTTCATTACAAACAAACATCACGTTGCAAAGAGATGCCATTTTCTCGTCTTTCCATACAACCGGTGATGCAGTGATGCAGACGGTCGGTCGTGGCCGCGACATGCATCGGTAGCCGCAGCAACGCACCGTGTGTAAATGTTTCATGATCTCATATATCCAAAAATAAAAAAGTGCGCTTCTTCCCCGCATGATGTACGTCAGTGATGAGTAAAATGGTGATATTGTAACATTGAAAAGTGGGAAATGCTTCCAAAAATCATCAAGAGAATAATTTTACATGTAAATAACCATACTAACAATAGAGAGAATTGATGGCCAACCTTCAGGACCTCTGGACAATAGAGCGTGAATATACGCGCGCGCGCTACTCATAAAGCGGCCTGAGCAAAACTTTGTATTTTTACCTCTAATCGTTCTGAGTATTCATGGTGCATCTGATCATGTTTTCTTGACAGTTCTTCGTTCCTTTCGAGCAGCGCTTTTCCGAGTTCAGCGGCTAATATGAGGTCTTTCTCCTTTTGTGCAAGCTGCGAGTACACATCGTCTTCATCCTCATCACCATGTTCGCCGTGCCCTCGCCCGGCACCGCCATCGTCTAGACTCGTGTTGAATTCCTCGCTCCCGCTGAAAATGCCCGCCGCCCCGTGCTCTTCATCGTCAATACTGTACATAGAATAACTGTGATAGTCCGATGTTTCAACCGATGAATCGATTCGATAATTTTCATTCCCGTAACCACGAGACTGTTCGTTGTCGCCGGCATACGACATTTCTCGTCGTTTTCCGTCCAGCGGTTGACAGACTTTGCAGAACACTGTGGACTAGCTCCGTAAGTTCATCGGGGACACGTTTCTACCCGGTAAACCCCGTGGTTAAAATTTCACTCTTCAACTGGAAACTACTGTTTTCCATGAAACATGCGTCTACGGTCTAGTGAATCTAACATGTGTCTCTCGACAACGTGCTCTCGTTCATACTGGTAAAGCGGTACATGTCGATATCAGTTGGGTATCAAGGTGTAAAATTCCGTACATAAACAGCACACACATCTAGAAATCGCGTCTCGCCGCGCCGCGTGTCTTGTTTACATTTACACGTTGGATTTCCGCGAATTACTCATAGCGATGATGCAACTCCAGCAGAATGTAGACAACACCAGATTTGAAACCAAGAGAAAACGCGAAAGAAACTTAATTCTGTAAATCAGTACGCGCTACATCTACTCAACATTATCCTTACGGAGAAACCAAACTGTGAAAAATAGCGTTTCAGGTAATAAATACGACGCTCAGATGACTGTTGTTAGAATGAATGTGATTGGTTGGATTAATTAGATACGTTTAGCCCAGGTAAAACCTAATCTTATTGGCTTATATTTAATGATATGAATTAGCTTATTCCTCGCGATATTTACTCGAGGGGTAAAAGCCTCTGAAATTAAAAAAAAAATAAGATGAAAAATAAGTTTGCCCGGGCGGAGTTTTTTAAGGAAACGTTACATGATAAAAAGACCTATCATATTCCTAAGTTCTGCTTTGCACACTTTGGAAAACACAACTGGACGAGGTCATTCGAGGTTTCGAATATCGCCTATCCAATCAACTACCAACGTCTGAAAATTTGAACCAATAAGAAAAGGCGAATTATACCACATGACAGGCGCTCAGTTTGAACGTAATACAGACATGGCGGAAGTCCGATTGAAGTGCCCGATAGCAGTTCACTGCTATTAAACGATAAATTTGTCCCGTTATATACTATAGATCGTGAACAATAGTGTTTACATTGCATTTAGCAACAGGTAAGTGCTTCTATCGTCTTCTCAAATGTAAAAGTGAAATCCAAATGATACCGTACTAACATTTGCTGCATGCGCAGTGGTCAGTGTCCAGATGTCTGTCTGTGTCAATATGGTCACTGACTGTACTGTCTACTATGAGTAACTACACACATTATTTTAAATTTAGATGGATTCCCGGTCGCAGTGCACTGAATATGTATATAAGTAATCTCTCGGCCAATTGACCACAAGCATTCTTATTTATCCATTCGGCTCCACAAACTATGGATTTATTACTAGACAGTTGCATTTTACGTTCAATGAACTTCAACTTACAGAGTTCACAATGGGGACTCCGGAACCTATCTCAACCAGGAACTCCAAACTAAATCAGCTGTTTTGGGGTAAAGCAGCTAGTGTTGGACCAAGGACACTTGCAACCAGAGAGAGTCTACTGGATGCTCTCTTTGTCCTGTATGACGAATGCAATACTGAACATTTCCGGAGAGATAAACATATTGCCACATTCATAAACAAATGTAAGTAGTCCAACCATTGAAAAAAAAGATAGCTGCAGTGATAGATTGTGGCTTCCCAGAGGTATTTGTGTTGAGGAGAAACACCTGTCTTTCCCCTTCACTGTACTGCAACTAAACAAAGCAAAGAAAGTAAAACTATCAATTTACTTACTTTATACTATCATGGACCGTGATTTATTGTAGGTAAATATCACTTTACTACAACCTTTCTGCAGACTGCCCATTTTTTAGGCATTATCATACATGTACCTATTTTGGCCATCAGCCAGTCGTTTCAACCAGAGAAACAAAAGCTTCGATAACCTAGCCCATAGGCCCTGTTAGGTGCTTGGTTTGACTATTGACCCTTGGAAATTTTCAGTTTGACATGTTAGCCATGCAGGCTACGCCAAAGGACTAAAAAGTAAAAACTAAAAAATGCATACCTTTTATGAATTTTCCTCATTTTGTTTTCATTATCAAACTAGTCTAGTCATTCAAAAAGGAAAATAGCTTTAATGACTGTGCAATGCTAGTGGCAGTGTTTTGCAATGATTTTTAAATGCTGTGTACTTTTTTCCTATTAGACAAAACTGTCATAGGTGAACTTCACCAGCTTAGACTTGGCATCAGTGACTTTGAACTCAGAAATGTGATTGGTCGAGGACACTTTGGTGAAGTGCAAGTCGTCAAGGAGAAATCTACAGGTGATGTCTATGCGATGAAGATACTCAAAAAGAGTGAAACGTTGTCTCAAGAGAATGTGAGTGATTTTCCATGGAACATCTACAAATAAATTGAGGAGAGAGTACATCAAGATGACAAGCTGTACTATCAGGCATCTAATACAATGTGCCTTCTTCTAGAGCAGTTTTAATCATAACATAAATGTTACATATCCACTTTTTGATGATAAAGTTTATTTTTAAAAGCCCAGCCTGCAGTCCAGAAGTGAATTGTTCTTTTCAGCTCTATTTAAAAAAATAGATGGGTGTCCAGTGGTTCTAACTCCTGAATAAAAAGGATGTGCAGTGTTCTACAGACTCAGTACACCATAGGGATTGCTTTTGTTGTCACAAAAGTTATGATATAAACCATAAAAAATCAAATATCAAATAAGGGCAGTAATAAGTCCACGGCCAGCCATATGGCAAAATGACCAGCAAAACAGCCTGTCATTTGACAAAATCATAAACAGTTTGGTGATTAACTTTGCTGATAGCACAGCAACTGTAAAACTTGGGGGCGACTTGCAGCGATTTTGAAGCTGTTATCCAATTGGTTGGCAGAATCGTACCGTTATAATGAAATAATACAAATAAACTCCCTAAGTTGCTGTGAATAGTGACAATCGACCAATCAGATATAACCTTGCAAACACGCTGCGAGTCAGCCGAAAACTTGTTGTGTATGGGGGTCCCCTGGGATGTGTTGTTAATTGCCAAACTGTTACAATGTTTTTATATAAATGACTGGCTGTTTTGCTAGTCATTTCACTATACGGTTGGCACCAGACTTATTACTGCTTAGCCTCTGCACACTACACATTAAAGTAAACTTAAGCAAAAAACCAGTGGTTGTCCAACTTTCTGTTGGTAGCAGGTAATGTTGCAAATGCGATGTTAAATTTACAAATGTTAATGACTATCACAATTGATAAACTGTGGCCATAAGCATACAAGTGTAAGTGATTCCAGTATAGTATCATCTTTTAGCTCATGATTACTTTTGATCTGAATTACCATAGAAATCAGCATTCTTTTGTAAAGCCAGAGAACATCTATGCATTTCAGGTTGCATTCTTTGAAGAGGAAAGAGACATCATGGCCAAGGCCAAAAACCCTTGGATCACATCCTTACAGTACGCTTTCCAAGATCACAAAAATCTCTACCTAGTCATGGAATTCCATCCCGGTGGTGATTTACTCTCACTTCTGAGTCGCTATGACGATATCTTTGAAGAATCCATGGCCAAATTTTATTTAGCAGAAATGGTTGTAGCAATCCACAGCCTGCATCAGATGGGATATGTACACAGGTGAGTTTTGGAATTGTGAAATGAAAATGAGAAATGTGAACCAAAGTGATAAATGTTTATTTTTATAGGGTGTAAATGTTGTTGTTGTATAACAAATTTTTCGATCGCCTGCCTAGTGATAAGTACTACCTAAGTACTTACGTAGATTTCAACGGGAGATGGCACTATATTACAAGACACAATCAACTGTACATTTCAGCAGTGTTTAACCTTTTCACAACCATTGTTTGGCCAAAACCTATATTCATCTGTGGTGATTTTGGAACTATTTACTGGGAAGTGGGGTGAACAATTCAGGTTGGTTTGAATATTAACAGCTGTATAATACATTCTACGTATAATAACAAAAACTTAATTATTTAAAGAAACATGGAGCTAATTTTACCTGAAGGTGGTCAGAGAATGTAAAAGACGGCATGATTTGCGTCATTCGATGTGTTCCACCGGCGCACACATGCTATACACTCAAATCATAGCTTTTGGACAAGACTATGATCGATGTATTTGTCATTTTCCATTTGTATCTTCTCATGTGTCTGTAAAGACCATTGTGATTTACCTTTACCACAGAGAATAAGACTTTAAACTTTTATGTCTTCTTCCTTACAGGGACATCAAACCTGACAACGTCTTGAT
Organism: Ptychodera flava; assembly: GCF_041260155.1. Classification (NCBI taxonomy): domain Eukaryota; kingdom Metazoa; phylum Hemichordata; class Enteropneusta; family Ptychoderidae; genus Ptychodera; species Ptychodera flava. The sequence goes on from NC_091939.1 coordinate 6,064,641, forward strand.
CGACAGAACTGGTCACATCAAACTGGCTGATTTTGGATCCGCTGCTAAACTTTCAGTTTCAAAGACAGTAAGTGAAAAGAATTCTGCCAATGAGGGCGCAATTCACATGGGTTTCCTATTGAATGGTACTTGTCTGCTACTTTCATTCCATCTTATGAATGAATTTAGATTTTCAATGAAAGGTTTTCTCAGAGGCCAAAATAAATGATTGTTCAATGGCATGATAAAACATTGAGAAATTTCAGATGAGTAAGCATTACGTTAATCAACATTGTCTATGGTACTGATAGTCATCGTGATAAAATTAAAAAATTGTTTCAGGTGACATCACAAATGCCAGTTGGAACACCTGACTACGTGGCGCCAGAAGTACTGACCAGCATGAATGGACGTGACAAGAGCAGTGGTAACTATGGCAGAGAATGTGATTGGTGGTCGCTTGGTGTTGTCATGTATGAGATGCTATTTGGTAAAACGCCATTCACTGGGGATTCCATCGTGATCACTTACAGTAACATCATGAATTTTAAGGTGAGCAAACTTAGACATTTTTTAGGAACCCATCATTTGAAGTCAACAGGACTCAAAGTTGCATTTTTCACTGAATCGCTACTTTCTGGATTTTTTCCTGATAATATTGATAGTATTTAACACAAGTGTCAAAGAAATTTTGTTTACTTTTACATTTTGATTATTCATTGTACTTGTCCATATAGTTTCATTTCTAAACAAGTTTTTTTTTTCTAATGACGAGTCTAACCGAAGTGTTGTGGGCAACAAATAAATGATCTGCTCAGTATATATAGAACAATGGTTTGCCTAACAAATTTGTATGTAGGCTAAAAGCTTGGCCAGTCGTTACTGCCATGACATAATTTGATAATTTTTCAATCTTTGTGAAGTATTACAGCTACAACTTTCTGCATTATTTTCACAATAACTGCAACTACGCAATAAAACAGTGTTACATGACATTAACCAATCTTTCCCTTTGCAATAGAAATCTCTGAAGTTTTCACCTGACATCATCATTTCCAAGGAAGCCAGGCAACTGGTCAAAGAACTGTTGAGTGAGAAGGATGAGCGTCTTGGCTATGAAGAGCTTGGCTGTCATGCCTTCTTTGCTGACATTGACTGGACAACTATCAGGCAAAGTAAGTCAAATAATGACCTTTCAAGTTAAATTGTGTACCAGTATTTTCACAATCTCCATAGGTGGGTGAGGAGACCAAGTTGTGTCCAGGATCACGTGATTCAGACCAACTACAGTTCTGCATCGTTATGTGCATGTGTGACTGACCCTTGTAGTCTGTCATGAAACTATAGACATTATATTACAAGCTGCAACACACTGGACGAAGCCAGGTTATTCCAAATATTCTGCCAGCAACACCTTTCTTCTCTAATGAACCGTCATTGACTTGCAAACCACTGGGCTCTTTGCAGCAACAGCTTCAGTTGTTATACCTGCAACAAGGATTTATTTATCATTGTAAAGTAGAATTAAAAGTTCTAGATTGCAAGAATGTTTTGAACCAAAATAATTTCCCATATGGAAGTCAATAGATGATTTGCTAGATTTAATATTCAAATTTATTTCCATGTAACCTTTTCATCAGAAGACCTTGGTATATTACCATCGTTCTATTAGATATGGTGGGAGTGATGCTATATAGGGTGAAATGTGAGTGTAAAGGTTGGGATCTAGACTTGGTTATGCTTACCGTAGTACTGATTACAGAGTAACCATGAAAACTTTTCTGTTTGCCACTGGTAAATGTGCTTGGGCAATACTATCATTGGATAATGTTTTTGTTTGTTCTTGTTGTACGAACTGCCCAAGTTCAACAGGAACACTTGGAAAGAAAAGACTCTTCATTCAGATCAAATGTGCATTCCTATTGTATCTTACAAGAAATATTTTTTATTTTGCTGTGTCCTTAGTTGCACCTCCATTTGTACCAACTGTTGGCAGTGTTGACGATACGTCAAACTTCGATGAGTTTGAGCCAGAAGTAGAGTTACCAGATTTTGAGAACATGAGGAAAAAGAAAGAGTTCAGTGGCAAAGATCTGCCGTTTGTTGGCTTCACCTTCACCAAGAACCTTGTCAACACACTCAGCGGGGACAGGTAATAATTAAAAATTAAACGAATCATACCATTCTGCTTGCATGTTTTCATTTTTATCAACCTACATGTACATGCATCTTTAGGTAACTTTATTTTTTAGTAATGTAATGAATAAAGAATATCAAACTACATCAGACTCTAGTTTGAAGAAACCAACGTAAATTGAATTAACAAAGAAATATCAGATTGCATACACTCGGGTGCCTCTCGTTAAGTCCCATCCTTCAATATCAGGACAAAAAATCAAAACGCAGAAATAGATCACGGTGACCTACACTGCTGTGATAAAAACTGTCACTATCATCGTCAGTTCATTTCAAGTCAGTAACAATATAGTTAAAATATGTTCTTTACTGCAGGATGAGCTGTGCTTTATGTTTTTAACTCATTTTCATCAATCAAGATTTGATCCGAAAACAACCATTTAGTCATATATTTGGTATTTTTACAGACAACTATCGGTTGCCAATGACATTGCATCGCCAGCTGCCAAGTCCAACTTGGAAAGGAGATTGACTGTGAAGACCAGGGAACTGCAGGAAGCCCAGGAAAAATTCAACCAGCTTCAACACCAACAGTCTGCTTTCAAAAACAAAGCTGACCAACACGCCAGTACTCTGAGGGAAAAGGAAGAGGAATTGAAGAGAGTTCAAAATGAGAGAGACATCTTGGAGAGGGATATGGCATTGTACATCACTGAAGTGAAGGTGGGACCGCCATTGTTCTGTAATTGCATGAACAATAAACTGGAATGTCAACGTCCATTTTTTATAGAATCACAACCATCCAACACTGAATCAAAATAAAATTTCTCAGTTGCAGTAAGTTTTGTAAAGTATTTGACAGTTGGTATAACTAGACTTGAAACCTGTAATCTATAGCTCTCCTTCAAAACTGATGAAAATGTGGGACTGAGACATAAATTGGTCAGCTGTATAGTATTGATAGTTAAGTTCATAATTTTCAGGGTAAGTTTCAAAGCTCTGCACAAACTTTTGAAAGATTCTATTCCATTTGTCACCGTATCCTTTTGACCAGAATTTGAAGAGAATGTTGGAACTACAGAAGAAGGAACAAGTCAACACTGACATCACAGCGGTTCAACTTCTCAGCGATATCCAAGAAAAGAACAAGAAAGCAAAGGAGCTGAAAGAAGAACTTCAGAGGTGAGACACATTTCAAAATTGAGTTTATGATATCAGTTTCAATCCTCTTTCTCCTCTCCTTAGCATTGAATTGAAATTTTATCTGATGCATGATGACGTTGAATCAGTCACTGCTCAGTGCCAGGTTGAGGCATGACATGAAATTCTACAACATGAACGTGAGGGTGCTTTTTTCTATGAAATTATTGCTATTCATGGTTCTGGTTGGATGATGTAGTATTTCTACTCCCATAACATGCCAATTTTGTCAAAAACATGGAGATGTACAGATTTATTGGATTCATTTTGAAATTTGTAAAGAAACTTGTGGATAAATTGTTTGCCACTGCTCGAGTACATAAAACAGCCACCAAATGATTTTATAATGTAAAAAATTGCATTTAAACCCCTTATTTTTAGTCTTCATTGTGAAAGAGATTATTCATAGTTTCTGCGAATTTTGCAAAATGTTAAAAATGTAATCTGTTTGAAGCATAGCATATTGATGTAATATCAAGCTCTGAACTGGCTGAGACCTTATCATCCTTGAAAATATATCATCATGATCATCATGGCTGCTATCGTTATGATCATTAAAATTTATTTGCACAGGGGTGAACTTGAGGAGTACAGACAAGCCATGGCTCAGTTTGAACAGGACAGGTTTGTAGCTGCCAGGAGAGCCGAGAGACTTGAATCTGAATTGAAATCCCAGCAAAAAGAATGTGAGGAAGCCAAGTCTAAAGTCAACCAGCTGCATTCCAAGTTAATCAAGGTATTTTGTGTCAGCGTATTTTGAGGTACCAGTACTTGCAAATGGCCTGTTAGAAAGATCTTGATCCCGGGACATATTGCTCTTAAGATCTATGTTATTTGTAGTTTTCAACTGATGAACATGTTTTGGATGGAAATTTTGATTTCAAAGTTACAATTTTGTTCATTGCAGGCACTTGAGGTGGTATCAAACTTGACAAGTCACTACTCAATCCCAACTGTCATTCTAGTGTTCCGTATAGGATGAGAACTTCTGAATGGTTTTTGTTGCCGCAGGGTTTTCCTTTTCTGTAACAAAAACATATTGCAGTGTATTAGGAACTTCACAAGGAACCTTTTTATACATCTTTACAGCGCTGTAAACCTCATTGATTCTGATAAAACTTGTTATCTTAGTTTCTTGAATGCTCTTCAGTGTCATTCATCCATTTGGATGCAGTACTACAGACACTGCTATATATTAGAAGTTTTCATCCCAGCAAAAAGAATGCTTACAAACAGGAGATTTCACTCAGCTAAACACTATTCAAGCCAGATTATAGTATGTTGGTCCTGTAACATCATTGAAAGCACTCAAGTTTGTACTGCTTAGTGGTAAGAGTGTTCACCCTTTCATTCTACTTTTCTGTGTTGAGGGCCAGCTTTACCATTGAAAATGCTAGGGTTATGCTAAAATATGGTTAGGAAAGGCTTTGATCGCAATTTTTTTTCAATTTGGTACACAGATGAAAGATAACACAAAATGCGATGTCGTAGAACTGCAAACCAAGCTGGAATCAATGACGGAAGAAAGTTCAAGGCAGATTTCAGAATACAAGAAGAAACTTGAGAAGGCGCTAGAATCCAGCAGCCAGGCTACAAAGCTGCTCCAACACTCTAGGCAGACAATGAACGAAATGGAATCAGAGCTTGCTTCTCTACGGAAACAAGAAAACAACAAAGCTGAGCTGGAGGAGAAGCTGCAGGCGAGTGAAGGTCGCAGGAAGAGTGCAATGAAGAGACTTAGAGAACTGGAGGAAAGAGACAGCAAACTCAATGAAAGCATGGAAACCAAACATCAGCTGACTCAGGATCTCAGCAAGCAGATCCTTGAGCTGGAAGAGAAATATGAAGAAACGGAGAGGGAGAATAAGAAATTGAGAAGAACTGTTGAAATGACTGAGAAAGAATTGGATGACAAAATCCAAGTATGTAAAATAAATGTCAGTTTAATAGAATTTTACTGCTATACATCAAGAGTTGAAAATTGTATTTTTACTGTCTCATAAAGAGTGGAAGACATGAAGTCAATACACACTGTGACAACACACACTTTACTTCACAGTTGTATGCAAAGTTTAGCAACAACTACTTCATACGTGTTTGATCAGGTTGTCCACAAAATGCCAATGGTATACAACTACAACATAACTTGATGAAAAGCACCAAAATGGACATCATCGGTACTTTATATACTGTAATCATTTTGTATGCCATACATTTGTTGGTCAATGAATGAAGTATTCCTTCTTCAAAAGTCGGAATATACTGATATCATGCTTGAACACTGAAGATGGTAATGTGCCATGACTTGCATTTATAGAGCAAATAAGGATGTAACATTGAACTCTGTGGAAGTGAAAATATAAGTTATGAAAATTGACAGTTTCTAAATGGTAGTTTCAACAAATTTAGCAGCTTAGAAAGTAACCATTATAATTATTTCATATTGAGAAAATAGCATGCAATGTTTACAAAGTCTGGTTCAAACTTTTCCATACTGATTCCAACTCTTTTGTTGACAGGAATACGAACACAAACTGAAAGTGGCATCAATCAAAAAGAAAACTGTCCGCTTTGATATACCAGGTGATGATCACCATGACGACAGTGAAAGTGACACAAAGTTGAAAGAAAGAATCAGTGAGCAACAAAATGTAAGTATATTTTTTCATTTGTCATTTATTTGCCCTTTGGAGTTCGCTAACAGTCCCTTTCTGGAAATTCCAAGAAACCTACATGACAGATATTTTCACTGATATGATTCCACCAGTTTGATTAACGCTCTGCAACAATCAACCATATTCACTAACTTCTTTACTGATTTTTAGCGTATTCAGCAAAAATTTGGATTTTTTTGTTGCATTATGTTGAATTTTGAATATTTCATAATAACCAAAAATACTAGAATGTACTTTGAGTTATGATAATAGCTTTTGATATATAAATATGTGTATTTGGAGAACGCATGGTGATATGGAAATCTTATGTTTTGTCGTCTTCACATCTTTGTCAAGACTATTACTATGTTGCAAGCAAATATATCTGTCCTTGAGAAGCAAATTGAGGAGATGATCACAACAAAGAATCAAAAATTACACACGGAGAGGAAAGAACACGAGAGGGCGATACATGAGAAACTGGCGGACCTGCAACAGGAGAAGATGTACCTGGAGACTCAGAACAGCAACTTGAAATGCAAGATCCAACAGCTTGAGATGAGTCAGAACACACAGAACAGCAGCATGAATGATCTTGAGGAGAGACTGTCTCAGGTATGGTACAGGTGTCACTGTGCACATCAGCATTGTTGCACAGATCTCAAAATGTGCTTCCCTGTGTGATATGTACCAATTATTACTGGACTACAAATTAAAATTACATAATAGTTTTAAATGTCAATTGTGGTTAAAATTTGGGGTTTCAAATTCACATTTATCAGGCAAAAGTTGGTGCAAGCAATGCTATAGAGGCAGTTTATAAGAAAGTTTATACCATATTTAGCAAATGAGGTTGTATCTGATCATCTTGAGCTTTGTTTTAATTCATTTGTACTTTTTGATTGCCACAGACCATCACTCACTATGAAGGTCAGCTGAGTGACCTCAGAAGCAGACTTCAATGTGCAGTCAAGGCGTCCAACGACAGCACTGACAAACTCTGCCAAATCGAAGACAATGAAAAGAAACTGAAGGCAAAGATTGACAAACTGCAAAGTGAACTTGAAACAGCCTGCAGTCAGGCTGAGCACAAGATTAGCAAATTACAGGCAAGTATCATCCTACTTTTACCAAGTTTTACATCAATATCCTGTTCAAAGTTCACAATATAGTAATAACAATATTACATGCAAGTTCAAGCCTTTCAGCTTTTGACATATCCTATGACTGTAATTTCTTACTAAGATAACATTGGACAATTTTTTTTATAAAATTGAAATATTGCAAGTATACGGTAAGTTTTTATGCTTAATGGTAAAGAATTGTAAGCTAACCAGCAAGATAATCTCAACATTGGTGTTGCTTGGTAGGAATATTTATTCAATATTTTGTTGTGTGAAAAATCCGATGTGTTGCTTAAAATGTTGAGGACATCACCGCCCAAAGTCATTTCACAATTGATTGACTATTACAGACTTTGAGTTTATGAATGAAAGTGCTGGGTTTTTTCCACTTGTTTTGTTGCAGTATTACCAAACAAAATGATTGTTACAAAGATATGTTAATTTGTCATCTAGGGCAGGTGAAATTATCCATTGGCTTAGTACCTCATACTGTGTCCAGTGTATGTTACAACCATTTGCAGTAATAGAGCGCGAAGCCACTGCGGTGAACTGCAATAAAACTGCTTACACTAATTAGTTTCAGCTGTAGCCGTGGCCACTTTGGTGTTGAACAAGGCTACTTGATAAAGACCAAAAAGTCTTCTTGTACAAGGGCAAAACTAGCTCTGTCTGAGGCTCGAGTTGTAAATGAGAGTTTACGATTGGCACCCAGTGTTCAAAATTAAGATACAATGTAACATTACCATGTACGGGTCCATGTACAAATTTTTTTTATTTCAACTTCCCCAGACAAACTGTCTGCATGGGACATACAATGTTGTCGATTTTGCCAGCTGGCTACAGCTGAAACTGATATAGTGTGTGAGCAGCTTTATTGCAGTTCATTGCAGTGGCTTCGCGCTCTATTACTGAAAAGGGTAGTAATTCAAGGGTCTTTAGTCTCACATTCATTCAATGTCAAATTTTTTTGCTATTGTCTTTGCTTTTGTTCACCAATGCTGTAAGTACAGGGGGAAAGAGATGAAATCACAGAAAAATATGAGACACTGAGGGAGAGTTGTGAAGTCATCACAGAGATGGAAGATCAGCTAAGTCAGCTAGCTGAGCAGAACACTGAACTGAACCAGCAGAATCAAGAGTTGGACAAACAGGTGGACAACTTGCAGAATGAAGTCGACAATAAAGAGACCGAGATTGAGAGACTGCAAGATGAAGTCGTGGAGAGGAAACACAAATGTGAAGGACATGAGCTGGTAAGTTTTGTTTTAGCATAAAGTATTGCAACAGAGGGATCTAGAAATAATAGCAGAATGACTTAGACAGATATCATTCATGTGAGTTTAACCTTATAGAGGTAAAAAGGCATCTTGAAAATCAATGTTTACAAATCGTCATACATGTACTTTGCTTTCCGGAATGTGGTTCACTTTGCTTCGCGCAATGTTAAACCACAGTATTAAGAACCAAATCAGGGTTAATGATGCAAAGTTTTGGATAATAAGAGCAAATTATGTAAAATTTGTCAATATTTGAAACTAAAATTGGAGCCATTCTCTTCGGCAAAATATTTTCAAAAATTCAAAATTGTGAAACCATTATTTTCTGTATAACAGTATAAATGCAAGTTTGCAATGAGTGAATAGTTTGTACTACTATACATCATTTTCTGTGATGTCTTTAGAAATACATCTTTTTGTGAATGATAAAATATGGGATTTTGGTGATATTTGTAGTTCTGAAATTATCTATATGTCAGCCAAATACCCAATAAGATAGATGAGGGAAATCCTCTTACAGTCTTTTATACAGTGAAAACAATCACATATCATTTCTAAACTGTGAATTAAAGGAAACGACTACAGTAGATGATCTCACAAATGATTGAATGATCAGTGCAACAAGGAAAATAGCAGTCTTTCAAAGTACTGGTAATAATTAGAAAAATTCTCAATACTATCTCTTCTGTAATGGGATACAAGATTGGAGAAGTTGACAGAAGATTTTGGTGAATTGCCAGTAAAACACTTCCATGTGTATCATGTCATAGAGTGTTGGAGAGTGTACAACTATGTGGGTACTATACAGGACAAGGAATACGATAATTGGTCATATTGTAAGTGAGAATTCAAGTGAGTTCCCTGGATAATACTTAATGTTTAACATAGAGTGTACATGTTAATTCAACAAAACTGGTACAACAGCCCTTCCAAGTTCTTTCAAGTACATTAACCGATTACCTTGATATCCACTCATTGAGATGTTCAAATATTTTATTTTCTTATACATCAGACAATCTCCATGCTCAAGTCAACGTGCACTATGTTGGAAGAACAAGTGCTTGACTTGGAAGCGTTGAACGAAAGACTGGAAGAGAGGGAAGCATCCTGGAATGACACCAAGGCGGCTCTGGAGAAGGAAGTTGAAGCGATGGAGATCAAAGTGACAGCACTGCAGCAGGATCTATCTTCTGAAAAACAGTCAAGGTAAGTGTTGATTAATTTCTTCTGATCAACTCTAACTGACCAAAAAGGTAAAATTTCTTCCAGATATAGATAATGTGAAATAAAGATGTCAGCAATAATAATTACATGCCAAAAGTGAAAGACAAACTTTTTGCTCAAACTTTCCTCAATGAAACTTTCAACCATACTCTTACCAAATCAAGAATAAATATCAGAGGTCATCATGCAAAGTTATATGGTAGAGAAACAAATTACCTGACATTTACTGATATTTGAAATTGAAAATAGCCACCATCTGTGTGTTCCTTGTGGGAAAAAATTGAATTTATGATTTTCAAAAAAACGAAGCTGGTAAAAATTTTTCTTACACCAAGAGCTTTAAAATGAGCTCCCACAAGTGATATATAAGAAAAGAACTGTAAAAATTTGAGAGTAGGAATACATGTATCTATCCCTGAGGTGCATTCAACCTTAAATCAAACTCTGACTGTTCGTTGTATATATTGTCTCAGTTATCATATGTATTTTTGAACCAAATTACTAATTTCGAAAGCGTGTTTGACAACCATTCAGAACTTAATCTTTTCAGTCGATCAAATCTGGTCTACCAATCTGGTTCGGACGTGTAGATCATTGCACTTGGATGAGCTCTGATATGAGATATGCCAGAGTTTTCAGGTCTTGTTGTTATTCCAAAATTAGAAAGCATCAATACTGACAAATTACCCTTTGACCTATTGACCTTTGACTCCAAATTGATTTCAGGCTGTATGCAGAAGAGAAAGGCATAGAGCTGGCAGAAACACTGGAAGATTCCAATAAGGCTCACAGAGGGGAGTCAGAGAGGTTACAAAAGCAATTATTGGAGCAAAAACAACAGGCATCCAAGCTATCAGATAATGTATGTATGTTTTTATCAATGAGAAATAACCATATCTATCTACATCAAGTGATGAAAAAAATGGATAATTCATGACACCAATTGATTAGAAAAGTTGGACTATTGATTGTAAACTTGCTGAAAAAAATTTCTTTAGCGTAGCAAATATACATCTCAAACAATCCGGTTAGAGTCAGATGAAAGAGATGTTATACCTTTCCACCTTTGTTATTCCTTCCTGTTCTCACATAGCTGTTGGTCATCTTTCTACAATGTACATCTGACCAGCTACAATCAAAGATTTCATTTAAGTTTTCTCATATGAAGTTACTTTGCTCATAATATTCAAACTTCAAAAGCTGGTGGTGCTCGCGGCAGTGATAGAAAATATTGAATTTTGGCCTGATGACTTATGGTGACATACATGTACATCTTATTAGGAAGTACTAAAATTAATCTCACCAGAATCCTCTGTATATTCTTCTGGTTCTGCATATGTCTGTGTGTAGATGTATATCTCTTTGTCATTGAAATAACATTGTTTGACTATTGACATGTGTCTGTCTTTCATCTCAGCTGAATGATTTGGAGAAGAAGCACTCCATCTTAGAGCTGAATGTCAAATCTCTGCAGAGACAGTACAACGATGAGAAAGCTCTATCAGAGAAACTCAAGGAAGAGGTAAGCAGTGAAAAGATTATAGAATAATGAGATGGCAAAAGATCTTTAGCTAACAATAAAGTATGGAAGTTATACTTTTCAGTGACACAAAGGCGCGGCCATGTGCAGATACATTTAAAACTCTGTCAGTGGGCAACAAAGAAAATTTTGACCATTGAAGGGGTAAATGTGCTGGTAACTAAACACATTAGACCGTCCAAATTCTGTGAACGAAAAAAAAAACTGAAAAAACTGAAAAAAGGACCAATACAAGGATACAAGAAAGTCCTCGGGCCATTTGTAAGGATGTGTACATGTACATTGAATGTGCTTCCTGTTTACATTTACAATTTCTTTAGTAAACTAAATAGTCTATATAAGTTATATTACATTGCTTCATGTAGGACATCACATGCATGTTTCTTGACAAATTATGAGAAGAAAAGCTGAAAGACTAGCGCGATCTAGCAAGATTGATATGCTATAAGGAAAGGTATGTGATTACTAGGGCCCAGCCAACCAGCAAAACTACTTATGATATAGTTTGCCTATTACCATGGTTGCACCACTGACACCAATGTGTTAAATATGAATTATCATCCATCTTGAATAGACCTATATAAAGTCTGTGTGTGTTTTTATTTCATAGGTGCATAAACTCATTACCCAGGTGACATCACTGAAGTCGTCCAACTTCAAGCTAACACAGGGACTAGAAGAGGCCATTGAGAAGGGAGAACTCTTGAAAACTGAGAGGATCGACCTTGAAAATGAACTTGAAAACCTGCAGGTCAGAGTTTGTCATGATGAGCCTCCAGGTTAAACCATTTTACCAGTTAATTTTGTTACAATCCTATTGTTTTCTACAGTGAAGCTGGATCACTGAGAGAGAGAAAAGGGATGGAGAGGGTTCTGATTTTTAATCTGACACAATTTAGTATTGTCCTTCATGAGCAGAGAGTGACATTTAATGTATAATGTTGTCATGTGGGTCTCCTATCTTCAATGTATGATCTGTTTGGATTTGCCTGGAGAACCTAGAATGATGAATGAATTGAATCGAAAGACAAATATATTGCACTCTGCATGTTTTGTAAGCAAACAGCTTTCAAATACCTTTTCATCATTTTAACCATAGGTACAGTTTTCGCACCAAAGAATCAAGCTTGAGGGCACTATATCACAGCAGACCAAGTTGATAGACTTCCTGCAAACAAAGGTTGAAACACCAGCAAAGAAGAAGAGGAAGTTCCTGCCCCATCGCAAAAACAAAGAACCAGCGCCCCCACCAGGCCTGCCATTACAGGTAGGTATCATACAGTGGCTCCCAGTATGAAAATGACTTCTCAAACAAAAAATCCTATATTTGAATTTCGCAGTGTGTACTGTTCTGACATTTCTGATGTGTTGATATCGGTAGTAACTGGACCAGATTATGTCATGGATTAGACAATGTTAGGCAATCAGCTGATGTGTTGATGACAAAGTTGCGTTGTTGCTGACCACCTGATTGATTTGTCGTTGTTTCCGATATCCATATTACTCAAAGGCTATCGCTCTGATCCTCTGCAAAACATTGAATCATGATGTGACTTCCCAAGTAAAATCCATCGCTGCCCTTATATATGAATTCAGATAAAGCAGTCAAAAACATAATGTGTGATTAAATGTGAAAATTCCATCAGTGCACTGTAGTCAAATGCGGCAGATTTATGATAATTTTGCACAGCTTTGATTCCATCAATGTACACTTCAACTTCCGTCCAGTACAAGGATCTCCAGCAGAATCTTGAACGGGAAATATCAAGAAGAGTTCAGCTCCAGGAGCAGCTCAATAAAATGAAAGTTGAGATGCAAGCCGCCAAGAGGGAAGGTAAGCTACCTCCAAAGTCCAGGCTTGTTATATTTTACATTCCATATTATTGTATGTTATAAACCTATAGGTGCCACTCTTGTTCTATGCTAACACACTTGTCGGTACCAGTCACTTTATTTGGTCAAAGTCAATTCTATTTTTCATGAAGGAGTATCAAATCACAAACTTTTTCATATGTTTATATTGCATATTAAAAGTGTTTGCTTTGTCATCACCAGTCCGGGTTATGTCCATATAGAGGATAGTAGGGTAGAGCCAATGGCGTACCGTATATGTAATGAAATTAAGGCAAGAACCAATCACATACTGTATATGTAACAAGGGTCAAAGGTTACGTTGGTTCACTTCGTTCAGATCGCGATATGACCTGACAGATCCACCGATCGAGTGAGACTGTTGGCTACCGGAAGTATCTTCGCTCCAGTCGATAGGCGACGTTCTACGGTGTTAAAATTTGTAAGATTTCTTCAAGAATAGTTTTCTGAGTTTCTTAACCCTTGACCATATTCCACAAAGAGTTATTGGACGTTTTTCGTTCTCTTTTCCAGCTTTTGGTTAACTTCTCGGCGATTGATCCGGCGCGCGTTTTTCTGAGCGAAGGGTCGATCGTACCGGGAAATGCATGGTGATCGAAAAAATCGTGCTCCATCATGCTCCGATGACTGACTAAAACAGTTGACCCATCTTTGCAAAGCTTGAAACATTCTCCATACTGCAGATGGCAAGGTTAAATTGAAATTTGACCAAAAGTAGGCGATATTTGGCGACAAATAACTTACTGTAGATTTACAAGGGTCAAATGCTGATTTCCAGGAGCCGTACCCGGCCAGGAAATTCATCCAAATAAGTGATTTTCAATGTACTAACCACTTGTGTCGGTCACCATCTCGGCCGCACTGAACATTGTGCGTAACGTCTACATCTAAAAACTACCCAGTGCTAAAAATTAAGGGTGAAATCAAGCCGAAAAGTTCCAAACTCGTTGCAATGTACAAGCCAAGGTTTGCATGGTTAATTATTCATGACGTTAGCGGCGGCAGGTTCGCTGATTGGTCAATCGTAATATCCTCTCTATGGACATAACCCGGACTGATCACACCATACATTTTTTTCCCTATCTCCAGTGGTTTTAGCAAAAGCCAAACATGGTGACATTGTCAGCCAGACACCGTGTTCCCAGGGAGTGGTGTCAGCCATCATGCTGTCGCCTAGCCACCAGCCCAGCGCTAGCAGCCTGTTGCTGGCACCAGGTACGCGCAAGAAGGAGAAAACCAAGTCCGACAGCTTGGCCGTTCACCGTCCCAAGGAGCGTATGAAACACAACATACCCCATAGATTCACCACCGGACTGAATATGAGAGCCACGAAATGTGCAGTGTGTATGGACAGCATTCATTTTGGAAGACAAGCATCAAAATGCCACGGTAACTTAACTGTATCCGTATTTATTGAGGTGGTTTACTGAAAAATAATCACTTTGAACGTTTGAGGGAACATTTTTCAACAAAACTTTCATCATGCCAAACTTGACTTGTCTATGAGTTTGTTCAACATCTCAAAGTAGCAGTAACATGCCTTTCACTTATAAAGCTTACAAATATTTTTCTAAGAACCTGACCTTTCAATAAAGTGTACATATATTCCATGGCAGCGTAGCACAATACCTCACTAAACGAGAGCCATCTCTGTAAAATGATGGACTGGCTTGAAATGGTTCCAATGATAGAGTATCTTAACAAACAGAAATCAACGCAAACAATTTTAGGAGATTATGATACCAATTCTCGACCATAGTCAAAAGAAGTGGAGGTACCGGTCATATGATACATGATGTAATTTTTAAATGTTGCTGCAGTCACAAAAGTAGTTCTTCCATACAGTAATCTTGAACCCTGCCTTCCAATATTCAGTAAAAGATTCACAATTGATAAAGGTCCATAATGAA